>NC_134454.1:85504934-85811434 GCF_030867145.1 Opisthocomus hoazin | reverse complement strand
TGGCTTCCCCTGTGCTGTGATAGCAAAAGTCTCCAGGCAGGGACCTGCTGGATTTGACTTAGTAACTCATCAGTGAAGTTTCCCTAATGAGGCCTATGACAAATCTGGCTTTATTTCTTCTTGCTGAATACTGCTAATATCCAGCAGACAATCCTACAAAATAGTCGAGTTAGACACCAGGAGATACCTGCCTGCCTCTGACCTTAGATGCAGGGCATGAAGCATCAGAGCTCTGAGGGCAGTGTGCCAATGTGTTGAGATAACAGGGCCTTCCCTAAAATAAACACCAAGCCAACTGAGCCACCTCTAGCTTTATAATCCCTTTGCCTTTTTAAATCTCCAGATGAGTTATTACATTGCGTGACACACACAATTAGTATACCATGAACCTTCAATAGTACTCAGTAAATATATAGAGGATGGGAGAAATAAAGTAAAATGCTAGTGACTTTGATAGCAGTCTTAACTGAACTTGATTTACCTGCTTTCTGAAAACAAAAATCTTCGGGTATCCTCAAAATAATAAAGATGTTTGTTTTTGTTGAGGGTTAACAGAATACAGTTTGGAATTAGTGACTGCTGAATTACTAGCTGTTCCACAAATGCTCATGCATAAAACATCTTTTAAAGGAAGACTGTCCTGCAGGTAAGACAGGAGATAGGAGATGTTCTCATCTATTTTTAACTTGATTGCAAAGTGGGCTTGTAATAGTTTGAAAAACTATTTTTCATTGTGTCTCGGTTTCCCAAAAAGAAAACAAGGCTTGCAGCTGCTGTCCATGGCAGCTGTGCTGCAGTGAATACAAAGTGGATGAAAAATATTACAACTGGACTGTGTAAGGGGATATTTCAGACCTATCACATTTTGTAGCTTTTTGGAGGACTACATAAACTTCCAGGCCAAGGGGAGTAAGGTCCATTGCAGTGACACTGCTGGAAAAAGGAACCACATCTCCTGAAGCCCACCTCTGCCTTAATTTTCCCAATTAAGGGTTACTAGATGGTTCTCCTGTGAATTTCCTTTGCTATATGTTTCTGATGTGAGCCAGCAGCTTGTCTGCTTCATGTCTATTTGTGGCTGGTATAAACTGTGAAGGGTAAAAACACGTCCAGAGGTTCTTTATTATTCCTGGTGATGAGGAGAGCTACAAGCAGCAAAGTGTGTCACATGTATATGTCAGCTGCAAAGCTGAAACCGATAGCAGGGAACGAACAGAGAGCTGATAGCCTCACCTCTAGCTGATACTTCACGTGGCAGATCATGTTTCTGGGGGCTCCTTTGCCTGCTCGAGGGATAGCTAGAAAAAATTCCCGCTGCACCCCAGTGAGGGTGTTCTCATGTCATCTCACAAGCTGTCTGGGTCCAAAAGGCCAGGGTAAACCAGGTGCACAGGAAAGACCTGCAAAAACTATCTGCTGTTCATCTGTGCTTAAATATGCACAGTCCTGTGTCATTCAGGATGGTGCAACTACGGCTTTGCTATTGCTCCCTCCTTGTGGTGTTCTCCAGGCACCTGCACTCTGGATCTGTCTGTGAAGACAAGCTGGGAGGCAAAGCTGAGCGCAGGCCACCATAACCTCATGAGGCAGCTGGGAGCAAGGCTGGTACATGCAAAATGCACCATCACTGAGGAGCTAAAGGCACCAGTGGCTGCTAAAGGAGGATGAAAATTGGACGGGAAGATGTTATGTACCTTGGAGATGAAGTGAGCCCTTGGTGTCTCACGTAGAAAGACAGAGGAGGAAAAGTCATCCAACCCTCCTCAGCCCAGACCTGAGCGGTGAGGGAAGGGAGTTCAACCAGCTTTTAAAATCTCTGGAAGATGTGACAGCAATTTACATTCAAGTTTTCAGTCAGGCAGATGCACTTTTTAAATGCCCATGATTATCCCTGTTTCCCATTTAGTAGGAGAAGAATCATACCCCTTGCACAAAGTGGCTATGGAAACACCCATTAATTTCCATGGCCTTGAATGTAAACAGTAATGAAAAGCTCCCACTAACTTTCCAGGGAAACTCACTTTGAGGTCCCATGTGTCCTTGTGTGCCTTTGCCATCTGGAGAGGCACAAGGTCCCTCTTTCTCTCCCTTAGACCCAAGCGGTCAGTTTCAGAGCCACGATCCCCAGCAGATTCCAACTACCCATTCCTTGACAAGCTACTTGGTTTCTTGGGAAGATTCTTTGTTTTTTAAACGTGGTGGCAGAAAGGGAAGGCGAGAAACATCTTTGCATTCACAAAGTAGTTAGGAACAGCAGCAACATCGCCTGCTCCCAAGAAACCCGTGGCCCCTTGACAATACCCTGCTGGAAATGACCACAGGGAGAGGTGGGATATTCTGGGCTCTGACCTGGGCCCAGGGAAAAGAGAAAACACGAGAAAAAAAAAAGAGAGAATTCTGCAAATGAACAGTCAGCATAAACAAAGCCCATCAGCCCAGGCAAGAGGCTGAAGCACGACTGCACTAAACAAATCATGGTGGAATCAGCACTTGGCAAAGTAATTGGCGTTATTACAGCTGATGGAAAATTTCTGATGCCGCCCATGTTCACTTTTGAAACACTACTCAGACATTTAATTGGCTCAGTTCTCATGTAGCTGATTGCTCAGTTTTTCTTTCTGGAATGTATCAGGCTCATATCTACAGACAGAAACTTTTGGATGCACTTTCCTGCCCACTGGCCATGAGATGGGGGAAAAAGCGTTGTACAAACTAAGCAATGCAGAGAAAATGTGGAAACAGGTCTGACATGTGAAGTTGAATAATTTCAACCTCTGTGAACCCCTAGTTCTTCGTGAGTTCACCTCTAGCACTACCAAACAGCCCTATGCTTGGAGCACCTAAAGTACTGCAAGATAAATGCAGTGACGAAAAATGCATCCGGTGATATCACCAAAAGGTGTTTTCAGTGCTTTAGTTGCCATGCAGGTAAAGTTGCCTTCTCTTTCATGCGCCAATGCTCGTGTGAGCACCCTCTGGTGTATTTCTCACATTATTTCATAGGAAGTTAATGGCTGAGTGTCTGTGCTCAGGAAACGCTTCTCCTTCAACTTGCTAGACCCTTAGGCCAAAGCATCCTTAACCTTTTATCTGAGCCCTCTTCCAGAAAGCCAACTATCCCCCATAGGTCAGGCCAGCAGAGACATGGAAATTTCAGCCAGAGGCTTCAAAGCCTTACCCTAGCGTTTTTTAAAAGCCCCATAAAATCATTAATTTGTAGGAAGTGGCCAGGTACTTCAGGTACATGAAATTGGGGAACGGTGCTTCTTAAAGCTTTCATCAGAAAGAGCAGCTAGGCTGGCTGGTGAGACACACATTCAGCTATTTTTTTACCTCCTCTCCCTAGGTCTAGACTTAGCCCCTTCATCTGCCCTTTGAAGGACATCCAGGTCTAGGAGCAGAAAGCTCTTTCCTTGGCCAGGCAAAGGGTCCGTAGGGCAGACAAGGGTGTGTGCTATTGCCCATTTCCCTCCTCTGTTCTTCTAGTTTGTTGAGAGCTGTATGACCACAGGCTGCCTTAATGGCAAACACCATGGTGGCAGTAGCTCTGTGGCCAAGTGGAGGGATGGCTCTTCAGTCATCAGGGAGTCAGTCTGGGGTACACCTTCTCCCTGGAAGCAGCAGGATGATATCTGAACCCATCCGATTTGTTCATTCATAGGCTAATATCACTGTGATAAGATCCGTTTAGATTTACAGCTCATTTCCAAGGAGGAGGGAGCCCAGAGACGCTCATCAAACATATCCTCCATTGTTGCAAACCAAAGGCAGCTCCACATCAGGAGACTCCCAGCACTGAAGGGAAAAGACATTTGGCAGTGTGGCTCCCAGAGATTTCTGGAACTGCTAGACACAAACACCTTCTTTTTCCTAAAAAAACACCCCTCTCTGTGAAATGGTCTAGTGTGCAATGGCAAAGGAAGTGCTGGAGGATTTGAAGGGTTGTAGTGTCCTTTCAACAGCTAGTGTTACATGTCTGGACTGAAGTGTGGGCCCCTCAAAGTCTGCAGTAAGGCTTACCAGTACAACCTTCTGCAACACGGCAAAGCAATATAGGAACACCACAGGTTCCTGACTTGGACACCAGAAGGATGGCTTCAAGATTAAGTCCCCCACTCCAAGGCTTTTAAAATTCCCCCAGAAGCACAGGGCTGGGGAATGGGATCGTTTTAAACAAGCAGTCATCTTTCTACCCAAAACAACCGGCTAATTATGGGTGACCTAGTGCCATGGTTAGCTTTTACAGGGAATTACATCACTGCCCTCATGTCTCTGTGCCTTTCAAGTTGCTGCTTTTGCTACTGCCAGGCACCAGCACAGGATCTGGTGAGTTCTACAGAGCTTCAGAAGACTGAATGCAAGCTGCCTTCAGAGCAAAACAGAGACCAGAAGATGACAAACAGGCAAGTTCAATGCAGGGGAGCTCAGCTGTTTCTTTCTTCGTGCCAAACAGGACTAGCAGAAAATCCCACTAGAAAGAGCGAACAGTCTATGGCCAGTGACAAAAATTGAAGGAAAACACAGGCAGCCTCATGCTATTTGTTTTGTCTACCAAGCTGAAGATTTCCCCTTGCAGAGCAGAGCTGACAACACCCCAAGAAGCCAACAGGGAGATGCCCACTCCCTTCCTCCCAGTTTGGTGGGATCCTTGCCCCATGTAAGCCTGTCTACAAAAAAGTAAAGCTTTCCGTTGGAGATGCAGCGGACTCCCAGGATGGGACTTCAGAAGATCGAGGTCTGCTTCTAGCACTGCTGCTCCACGGCTAGAACAAAATGACCCCACTTTGTGTTTTTTCTGTTCTTTGAAATGGGCATAGCATCCTGCCCTGCTTTGTCAGACACTGAGATTTATGTGCAAAAAGCATGACATAAAAAACTAAGCATTGTCACATAAAGGAAGATGAAGCTATAAAAAGAATCCAAGGTAATGCAGGTGCCATTAAAATCCTGACACTGAGTGCTAGAAGGGACTTAAATTTGCTGCGGTACTCCCGCTGTTCCCTTTTATTAAGCATGGGGAAATATTGCCTTGCAGATAAACATTGTGATGTGGTAAATGTCCAGAAGTTAATGGAGTCCATTATAATTGATGAGAATGTAGCTTTCATTAGTGTATGAATGCCTTATTCATAAAATTTTTTTTAAAAAATCCAGAAAGAATGTTTTCCCTAAGCAAGTGCCAAGTAGGAGGATAAACAACTTCTGCTAACACACCTTCATCTCTTCCCCAAGGCTGTCTTCCCTGCAGAGGAAAGGCTTTGGTTACACATCCACCAGCCTTCTCCACAGTCCTTTTGCAAATCTCTCCCAGTGTGACACACACAACCCCAGTAACAGCTGGCCACAGCTGGGTGTGTCAACAGGCACTACAAAGCTTTTTCCCGCTGCTGCCTGTCTGCCTCCACCAACCCTTCAACTCCCATCTTCACCTTTTAATGTCACACAGTCTTTGGGCCAAGAACAATAATACATTTGCTTTATGATGCTCCAGCCACGGCAGGGATTTTTATGGACTACCACAATATCATATTCTTAACTGTGGACTAGCTGCCGATTAAAGGGGTCATATTGACAGTGAGGGAATCTATAATGTCTTTATTTGTTCACAGGAAGGATACACCACGACTTCAAGCTACTCTTTCCAGCCTCAGCCTCTTGGTGCTTTGATCCTGACCACCTTTGAGAATAAAAGGGGAATTTAGCTCTTAAATGTGATTCGGTGACTGGTGTCTCAGTTAACACCATCCATAAAAGGACTGGTTTCTTTGTTACACGGGACAAGGCTGAGACCACAGAGTTGAAATAGGAGTAGCATGAAAAAAATGTGGTTTTTTTTAGCTAAGAAGGGCCAATCATTGACAATATAAATAAATGAGTGGCTATTCAGTCTTAATAACACACTCTATTCTGTTATTCATTCATGAAGAAGGGTGAGCAGAAAATGTTGTGAGGCTTTGAAAGATTTTTTTTTAAATTGGAGAATTATACTTCATGGTATTTCCATGGTATTTCAGTGCCACGAACACCTGCTGACAGTATGATTGTGAAACAAGACATTCTTGAGGCTGCAAGAAAATGGGCATGAGAAGGAGAAGCCTGTTATCAAGGAAAATATCTGAAGACTGTGGTTGAGCATGTGTTTTTTTCTCTGACTTTTAAAAACGTCACATCCTCAAATTCAAACAAGCAGATGGTTGCCAGAAACACTCTGAAAACAGCAAGCTGCTTGCGTTGGACACATCATTTTTGGTGTCTTGGCCTCTTGACTTTCACATTGATTTTTATTTCATTTTGGTTTTGATCCAAGGCAATTGGAGAGGATTTTAAAGTCACCAGTCACCTCTGAACTTCAGTGATGGCATTTTGAGGCACTTTATCTAAAAGAGGAGATAAGGACAGAAATGGCCATTCACTCATCATCCAGTGAAAAAAAAATATAATTACATCATTTGTGGTTTCTTTTGAAGCAGCTGAAGTAAGCTGCTGAGGCTCTACAGCAAAGAGGTGATACTGCTGGAGGAAGAAATGTTTTGAAGAGCGTGCAACCATGGCATCACCTCCTTTTGTTCATAGTACACAGCCATAACTCATCACAACTTCAGCTCTGACTCCATGTCCTTGCACAGCAGCAACCCTGAGCTGTAAGTCATACCTGCTCCTGGTTGGGTGTCTCAACTTTTGTTTCTTCCCTCTGGAAGAGTGTAGAAATGTAATCTTTAACATGAAGTTGGGTCTTAGGAAATGCCAGTAGATACAATGCCTTGCATTACATCTGCTCTGCAACTCAGAGTGCTCTGAGCACATTAAACTTGACCATGCTTCCTCCCAGTAAGAGACAACACACGGTCTTCCCAAAGACATTGTCTTGAGCTTCATCTCCCTGGTGCTAAATGTTTTGCCATGCAGGAGATAAGCGGAAGATCTCAGTTGAAGGATAACGCTGAAGAATTTGCCCTTTGGAAGCAAGCGGACCTCTGATGATGTAGGTAAAGGTCACCTGGAAGACAAAACTAAGCCGGTAACATCATAAAAAAAAATTCCTGTAGCACATAATGCCTCCCGCTGAGGGGAGGACCCTGATCACATTTAGTCATGTTCCTCCATATGTTGTGGAGGTTTCTCAGACTCTGCAGGGCAGCTGAGTGAGTGACCATGTTAGCGGAGTGAGTCACTCAAGGTTCAGACGGCTCCATGTTAAGAGCCACGTGGGCTGGGGTACTGCTCCTCCTTCTGCCACAGGGCAAGGAAGGCTCAAACGACAGGAGTGACCTAAAGAAAAAGGAGCCTCTGTGTGCCTTGGCTGTGATTTCAGTGGGCTTTGTGGAAGGGGCCCTTTGTTACTACCAGCCTGCTCTATTCATACCTTACCCTTCAGCCTGACATTGCCTGCGAGCACAGCAGGTCCTGACTACACTGAATCAAAGATGAGGCCAGCTTCCCAAAGAGGGCAGCGAGGCACTGCAGAGGGTACCATTTCTACAGATTCCCTCTTCCTAAGGCATGTGTGAGGAAAGCTGTTTTTGACCCTTACCTCGGTAGGGGCTCTCGAGAACTCCTTCCAGCCATCTGAGGCTCCTGTTTTTAACCTTCCATCATTGTCCTGCACCTTTTCCCAGCTGTGGTGGCACGGTGGAGCCACTGCCACCTCTCAGATGCTTACTTCTCCTCACTTATTTTTATCGAGGCTATGTTCTGCTTACCCGCAGCTAATTTTCTCCCCAGCACTCTTATTACTGAAGTCGAATTACTTATTAAAGAATCACTATCAGTGACAGTAACACCTTATAGTGCAGCTGCTGCTCAAACACAAGACACTAGAACTATAGTATCCCTATATGAAGAGTACTGTTCCAAATCATTTTGGTGTCACATGTAGATAACATTCTGGTTTAATTTATCTGGATTTAGTAAGATCTGAGAAGAACTTTTAGGAAATCATGCCTATATCTTAGTTAATGAAATTCTGAGCTGCTTCTGGGAAGACTGACAATTGTAAAATCAATCTGCCAAACTTCCATTCACAGCTTTATTGTGAAGCCATTATGGATACAGCAAAGACCACCAAACTCACAGGGGTGTGTGTGAAGGCACATGTGGGAATGGGGACCACAACATTTTCTTCCTCCCAAGGAAACCTGGCGGGCTGGTGGGACACGAGAGCAAAGAACGGATGCTCTTGACACTGCCAGCACATCTCAGTGTTGCAGGGCTTTTTCCCTTCTGACTGATAGCTTGAGCCTGAAGTCACCTCCACAAGCAAACCACACAAGCTTTCGTTAACAGCTTTGCTCATGATGCTTGGAGAAGGCTGCCAGAGGTCTCAAGCCATCCACCCGCAGCCCATCTCACTCTTCCTATGAAGAAGCACACAGCAGGACACCACTGATTATTCTGGCCAGCCAAGCTGCCGTGCTGCACCATTAGAGGAGGATACCAGAGCTGATGCGGCTTGATTTTACCAGAGCTCTTTGCAGTTGGTTCACTGCACACAGAAACCACAGGATGCTGAAATGAAACTATAGGCACTGTATCTGCAGGTCGCGTGATACCCTTGTGTTTATTACCATAGACGGAAGGAAGGCGTGCAGAAAACACTGGTCCCTGGGGGACAGCGTGCCGCAGCGACTCTCAAGCTGGTTACTCCGCAAGCAAAAGCCAGAGTGCTAGCAAGTAATGACCGTGAAGTTTGGTGCCTTGATTTCTGCTGTGTGGATCAATATTAACAGTAATATTGTATTTCCAGGGCATACACAACTGAGGGAACTATTGATTATTTGGTATGTAACAGCGCATTGATACTTGGTAGCAAACTGGGACACTGAAACAATAACTGTGCATTTGTTAACAAGTAACACAGGGCATTGAGTTTCAGTGGCACAACTGGGATATCACTTGCTTTGTCTAAAACGGAACATTTTTAACGTATCAAAAATACAATTTACTCATCTGACTCACTGAAATACCTGTGGAAAATATCTTCTTCACTGAAACCTTCAGATTAATGGCATGTTTCCAGATACGTGTCAAATTACACCAAAAATTTTGTCCCCACTGTGACAAAACACCTGAGGTATTCTTGAAGGGAAAATGCTTTGTTTAAGATGCTTAAGGATAAATTATATCAGAGCACCTTGTGCATGAACAGATTTTAATGTAAAAAAACATAATTAAACATTACACTTTGTTTGCAATAGTTGAGCCAAAGTTACTTTTTCATCTAGGTTATTCATTCAATGTGAAAAAGTAGGTATGTATATAGATATATATTTTGATAGGGTGAACATGAAATTAAACTTTCTTTATCAATCAAAGGGTTTATTTCTATCATGAGCTCTTTTATGATATAGAAGTCTACATTTGGCTTCTATGGACACATTTAACTATCAACCACCAAACCGCTGAAAAGAAATAATATCAAATAGCAGTCTTATGGCTGGAACTTATTGAAAAAGGAGCCTTCCTATGGTGAAGAAGAAAGAAGTACTTTCTCTGAAGAAAAATAACCTGTGGCACTTGCTGTTGCAGGAAAGAATAACTAAATGGCTTAAAACACTTTTAATCTGAGCTAGGAAAGGAAGGGGAGGTTACTAGTAAATATGCAGAAAATGTACCTGTGTTATACATAGCCTTTTTCTGGGATACTATAGCCTTTTCTCTGCTTAGCAGTGTGTTTAACCCTGTAAACTTAGCTGCCTCAGCTGCCATCCACTATTGGGAGAGGTCAGGACCCAGGGAGGCTGAATCAGCCTCTGATGGTGGCTCCCCTCCCTCTCCCACTGCTGACAAATGGAGTTTAGGATGGTGGAGTAGTTTGTCAGTTGGGACTGAGCTTCTTCAGCCACTAGCAAATTAAACGTGCCCAGAAATATTCCCAGACATTGAGGCCAACTGGCACAGAACGGTTCATATCTCTGCTCGCACCATGTCTGAGCTTCCCTTATGCAGCAGCTAAATGCAAGCAGCTCCCTAGGACGAACCCTGAACCATGCTGACGAATTGTTTAGGAGTTCACTAGTCATCATGGACCAAAAGCGCGCCAAGGACTGGTCTAGTAGTTCGAGGGTACCCAGTCACACTCCTGTGCTGAGCAGCATTCCCAGACGCCGTTTAACTTGCTTAAGACAGATGCACTCTAAGACACTGCTATGGCATATGTTCTTCTCCCCATTTCCCTGCACAAGATCACCTCTTTCCAACGAGGAGAAGGGAGGTGTATAGCTCTAAATTTGGTTATAACAATGTTGGCTCATGATACTACTCTTGCTCAGTAAGAAACTGGAGATTACTGCTGTCTACAATCTAAGAATAATTGTAGGGAACCAGAGGTTATGTGTTTAAAATTATGAACGTTATACATGGGCAGCTTAAATTCATAAACAAATCACTGTACTCTTTTTCCCATCCCAAAGCACTGTCACCTGCCTGACACTATATCCCTCTAAGCTACAAGAAGCTAAACACAAGCACTTTACTTTCAGAAAAACTGACTCTACTAGGGCAGGGGCCATCTGGAAGAAGGCATGGCAGAGTTAACCCAGTTCCACAACAAGAGGCAAGATCTTGGCATGGTTGTCACCCAAGCTGAGGCACCATCCTGCACCTCACAGGGACCCTAGCACCACAAGGCAGTGGAGGAAGGCAGAGGAAACTTTTCGTACCTGCACCCTCTTCACCACACACACCACAAAACCTTCTCGGTGGAAAGGTTTGAAAGCTGTCATCAGAAGCTCTTACTCTCAGATGGGAGTGTTCAGAGGAACCCATCCCTTTGAATGGTTTTGCTCATGACACTTGAAGCATTCATCCTTGGGCATCACCCGTGCAGCAACCGACTTGTGGTTTGCAGATGGAGCTTGAAAAGGAGCACCTTATCATAGTGAGCTGGCTGTATTTCGGCAAAGGCACTTTCTTGGTGAAGAGACGCTACCAAGGCTGCCATCCACCCTTTGCAGCACCTGCTTTTCCCAAAGAAAAGGTGATGGAGGCTCGTGTCAGGCAGCTGGTGCCTCCTCTCTGCTCCTATTTGGACACCTCTGTGGCCCTGGCAGCTGCAGCTAAAAGCCTCATGTGGGCTCACAACCTCAACGTTTCACAGTGGCTCTCAGACTCAGGGAAGCTATAACGCCAGGAGGATGGCAGATGAATTCATGCCAGCAGAGACTAATACCTTATGATCTAGTGCAAAAGGCAGGAGGAGTGGGAAGCCCAGCAGGCACCTGATTGAAGAGGCTGGGGGAGATAAGAGGAGACAGTGTCCTGCTGTGCATTTCCTCCACCTCCATAACCTTCTCATTTTCAAAGAGTTTCCACAGGGATGTGGCAGCTATTGTTCTCCAGATCTGGTGCATCAGCATCACCACTACACTGACAGCAGTTTGGGATTCGCACACCGCCAGCCCTCCTCCCTCTTCCCATCGTGAAAATGAGCGGCTCATTTGGCTTCAAGAGGAAGCAAAACGTGTACGAATCAGATACCCCCATGCTAACATGTACAGGGCTGTGCTACACACTCTACAACCAGCATGGGCTGCCTGGGCATGTGCTCATGCTCAGACAGAACCAAATGCATTTTCGTCAGACTTCAGAAACACGTGTCCTTCCAAAAGTGGCCCCAGCAGTCAGATCAAACTTTGGCACAACCTTTACTGACATGCAGAGTTAGCAATGAAGGAGAGTTCCTTTATGCCTATTTACAGGGAGGCTGAATACTGGCCATTAAGATAAAAAGGAGGCTAATTTAAACATAAAGCAAAGTTTAAGGAGTAATCCTGTGAAGGCTGGTAGAGAAGATCAGTGTAAATATTGTTCTTGTTTTGGTTTAGCTCCATAAAAAGAAAAACACTATCAGGGCTGTGAGTTTTTCAAAACCTGCATTTTTTTCAAAAAAATGTGTTGAAATAGGCTTCAGCATCACTGTTCTTATCTCCAAAATGACACAGAGACATTTCCATGTGAATGTTTCCCTTTGCAGTCAGATATCCATATTCACAATGTGCGTACCTTCAATCCAGGGACCATAGGTCCCTGGCAGTCACAGGACTCAGGGTCCATTCTGTGCAGGTTTCTCTACCAAAACGGGGTTATCAGTGATAGGAAATATTGCAAGGTCACCCACAGCCTTGATAGACACAGGAAGGCAGGAGAAACAGGAAGGTAGGAGAATACTAGGGAGAAAGTGTAAGCTGCAATATCCAACTGCAGTTGGCAAACCTGAGGCCGTTTGCATTGTCAGAACCAGTATTTCAGTCCCATGTTTTCAAATGATTGTCCTGGCCCTAGTGATTAACCACCTGAATACACCGAAGAAGGATATTCACAGGAAAGATCTCATGATAAAAGGGCTATTCCTGGCCCGCTTTCCATCACATCATAATCTGTCCACTAATATGGCTTGAGATCTCAGCTGATCAAAAGGTCATAAGATGCTACCGCTAAGTATCACTCTGTCTCGGTTCAGCCTAAGGCAGTTTTGCTCCATGCAGCAGGCAGAGGAATGCAATAGCAAAGCCTTCAAATCTGTTTGTATAATAGATGAAGTCTTTGCTATGTGGCATTTGTCTTGCTTCAGGGAGTGACACCTGATAAATAAATCTCTGGTTCCCAGTGAATTTAAATAAAACAAAGGCAAATCATACCTCTGCACACTGTAAACATAACTGCAGAGAGTGCAAGAGTTCCCACTGTCTCACCATTTCCTTTGCTACAGAAGCTATAAAGTGCTGACCATCCTCAAATTCTGCCAAAATCAAGGGACCCAAATCTCTGAGAACGTTAAAGAGCATGGTGATAGCATAGGAGGGACTGAAAGATACATCACTCATTTAGATTAATGAAATCGTAAAATCTACTTCTGGTTGTTTTTTTTTTTTTGAAGTTAGCAAAAAGCAAAAACCAAAGAAAGGGGACTTCTTAGCTTATCAGTAGGAAAATTAGAGGTAAAATGGGGGGAAACCTAGTAAATAGGGCAATGTGTTTCCCAGGGAATAATACTAGGGTGTACAATTTCCAAACATCCTGGGATGAATAACGCCAAAGCAGACCCTACTCAACATGATAGCACAGGCCAGCTGGTCCCCAGAGTTCTGCAGTGTACTGGTGGCAGTGGGTCCATTGGCCCTGCACTGTGCCCTTCCCTGAATGCCAGCCATTGCCTCCAGGACTGACCACAGCCTCTTCTCTGGCCATTCTTCAGCCAAGCACTCCACATGGGAAAACCACAGACTGCTGCCCAAAACAGCAGGGAGAGAGGGTACCACTGCCAACAGCTACCTGCCACCTAAAGCCCTTGTCTGGCGGGTCTGCAGAGCTAGTTTCTGTGAGCATTAACATTGCAAAAAGCACTGTTTTTCATCTCCCTCACACCTGAAGAGTTGTCACAACTGAATTAAACCCCTCGGCATTTCCCCCTCTACCTGCCCTCGCTCTGGCTCTCCAGATGTACAGCTTTACACTAGGACCAACAGACAGTTTCCTTAACTGCAACTGGCAGTCATTTTGCTCCTGTCCCTGTTTTCAAAGCTGAGAGTCATCAAAGATTAGCAGGAAAAATCATGACTATTTTTCCCTAAGAAGCAGCAATGGTAATAGGCTTCGGAAAAAATCCTTCTAAATGCAGTGATAAGCGTAGACTGTGTGAAGGCTGACAGGTCTGATTATAATTATCACTGCGAGGAGACCAGCACTAACTTCCCTTCTGGAAGGCAATGACAGTTCCTGGAAGGGAATATGTAAGTGAATGATCATAAACAAAATCATTGCAAGTGGAATTGTCTTTCAATGGGAAACTAAATAAGGCCCTGATTATTTTTTTTTTTTTTTGGGGGGGGGAACCCAAAACCTTCAGCACTTATTAAAGTTCATTCCAACAGAAAATTGCACTCCATCATATGCTTAAGTTTTGCTGACTTCAAGATGATGGGAGTGAAGGATTGAAGCAGGACACACGAAGCATGGGATGGAGTCATGCATGTAAGAGGTGTTTGGAAATAAAGGCTGCCTTTTGAAACCACATTTAAAGAACATGCTCTGCAACATAACATGAACAGAGAGTTCCAGAGAGCATTTTGGTCCAGACCAAGCTAAATATTCAAAACTAAGACAGAACTCAGGCAGCCTTGTACAAACCTTTCCTCCTTCCTCACTTTCTAGCAGCAAGAAACCCAAACAGAACCAACACAGAGTTCTTCAAATTGCATGTATACATTGAGTTCCTCAAATTGCATCTATACATTGTCTGAAATACCAGAACATTAGCTTTTCAGCAGGGTTTTGAGGTAGATATGGCAGGCAGTCTTCCTTCAAGATCATCCTGCCCTAAACCTCTTTGTGCTTTCTCTGACAGTATTACATTTTTTTTAAGCTGCAGGTTGTTTTGGCATTTCTCATTCTATTTCCATTGGAGACTCAGAAATGGAGAAACGTGGGCAATATGGAATAAGAGCAACAGTACAGCAGTTTTTTCTTTCTGAACAAAGGGAAATAGATATTATCTTCTTAATAGTGGGCTATAACTACAGAGGAGATGAAAAGAAGAGCCTCAGAGTCAAAGGCAGTTCTAGGAGTTTCATTCTCATTATATCTCAATGGAGTGAAGCAAATAAATTGCGCAAGGAGACATATGGAAGCTCACTACGCAAATGGCCTATTTAAGGCTCTTGCTTCCTAATTAGGTCCCGGTGTCAGGAGGTTGGTAACAATTATTCACACATAGATCATTTGGATACAATGCGAACTGTTCTAAAACCCAAACCATCATAATGGCACGCTTTATAAAGAAGCCCTATTTAGCTCGATCTTTTTAGACTCTTTTGCTTAGTGCTTGGAATATCATTTTCTGTGTTATGCACATCCTAAATTTCATGTCTAACACTGTAATAATGGGTTTGGAAGGGGAAAAGGAAGAAATAAAAACCTTCATAGCCATAACACCTTGTTCTTACCTTGTTCATAGATTTCGTCACTGGACTCTGCACAGGGAACCCACACTCTCTTCCCAAATTCTTCATCTGGCTCTGTGGCGTTTCCCAGAGCAAAGAGAAAAGAGAAAACCTTGATTGTGGGAATAACCATGTAGAAAATGGTCACAAGCATCCAAAGTTTCGCTCTGCCCTTCTCCATTTCATTACATTGCTCTGCATGCCCACCATCATTTGCCAGCCGGTGCTCTCCGGGTATCCAGTCCTGAGGTTTGCTGTTGGCCCCACTCAGTTTTGGAAGGTCCCCCAAGCTTCTCCTTAACCAACACAGATGCTTAGTTTTCTCCCCCCAAGTAGCCCTGGTAAGCGCAGCAACACCATGGGGCCATCACAGCTTTCCCCAGCAGCGGTGGGGCACACAACGATTCATGGCAACAGGGAGTGGTACCATGGATTCCTATGACAAACCATGTTGAAAAGACTTGGGAAGAGCAGGAAGGTGTCACAGGATGCCAACCCACCCACTCTGTTTGAGCTAAAGCAGGGAGCTAAAGCGCTGGGTTACCACATTGCAAAACCATTTAAAACAGGGTAAAAGCCTGTGATCCAACATCTTGACAGCAGAAAATCCACTCTGCCCTGTACTTCTGCACTTCTGGTATGAAAATTAGATCTTCCTCTCCCCTTCTTCCTCTCCCACCTCCTCTCCTCCTTTTGTCCACCTCTCCAGCCCTTTGCACAAAGGTGAGATATTTTACATTTTCACCTGTGGTGATGCAGATCAGAGAGTGTTTGCTTTGTTTTGCTTTTCACTCATTTTGCCCAAGGC
Source organism: Opisthocomus hoazin (assembly GCF_030867145.1). Taxonomy (NCBI): domain Eukaryota; kingdom Metazoa; phylum Chordata; class Aves; order Opisthocomiformes; family Opisthocomidae; genus Opisthocomus; species Opisthocomus hoazin. Next base: position 85,795,690 of record NC_134454.1, on the reverse strand, counting down.
ATCCTTTCAAGCAGCAGCCTGTGCAAAGATAATAGGTGGCACGATTCTCTGTAACTGGAATCAGCAACAAATCAGCCATCTGCCACTCCAGGGGTCTGAGATTAACCCAGCTACTGGACTGTGACTGCAAAGCATTTGCACATTTAGATTACAGAAATGTGAGGTTACCAGTCCAAAAAAATAAAAGACTGGGAGTGAGGAAGGTGTGGGGAGAAGAGGTGGAGGATAGCATTGGAAGAGTCCTCTGGATTAACCCTTCCAGACACAAGTCATCTCATAACAACTCAAAGCAGACAATGTTTCTCATTATAAAATGTTAAAAGGATGAAGGATCTGAAGGAAGCAACTTGAGATTCATGAGACAACATGACTCAGGGAAATATATCCAAAGACATCTCTTTGCTACGGGTAGAAATACAGACAAAGACATTCATCTGCCTTGCCAATGCATTCCAATGCTCCTTGGGAAGTCGGACGAAGATGTCCAGATGGCTTACTTGGACTGCCTGGAAAGTACAAGAGTAACATTTTTGTCCCAAGATGGACAAGATCCATTGAACAAAATCCCTTACTCCAGAGCATTGTCAAAATATTGATGAAAAGAAAGGGATATGCATTCTGAAACATGAAGGCTTAGGAAGGTCTCTTCATGTGTTGTCCTCAGTTTATCTTCCTGAACAACAAACACCACATTGTTACTTTGTGCACATGGATGCTGTGGTACACATTAATGTTTGTCCATATCTTTGAGATCCTCCCTATAAATCTGTTGGGAATTGTTATTTGGTAACTGAAGTCTTAAGAGGTTTAAATCAGTAGTAAACACAAGCTGGCTCAGCATCCAAAAGCGTAAGCCATACTCCGCACAGGTGTACGGCAGGGTAGGAGAGCTGCCAGAGTCTCTTCTGTTCACTTTGATATGGGCTTTAACCCCCATCCCTGGCTTTTGCTCTTGTAGGTTGGCAGGGAGCTCAGGTTGAAAAATGGAGGTTGTGGCCAGAGAAAGAGGTGCAGCTGCAGCCAAAACCATCAGCAAGGACTTCTGGGAAATTCAGGCAAGGCCTGCATGGTGTATGCCCTTGGAGAGGATGGTAGCTTAAATACACACCTCATCTCATTAAGTCCAGAGAGGCAACTGAAAAGCAAATAGTAAGCACACGTTTATGTAGAAAAAGACTTATTTTTTATGCGTGTACTTTATTTACAAAGAACAGGTAGGATTGAGTGGAAGATGCAATGGCACAGAACTACTGCAAGTTACTTGGCCAACCATCTCACTGACATTTGCTATGGTTTCTTCACCCTCTTCAAGGTTTCATGGGCCAAGCACTACATACTCTTCACTTGCAGCAAAGGAGAAAGAGAAAGAAGAGATGACAGCATCTCTTCTATGCAAGCCCAAGTCAAGCTGCAGCAACTGCATGCCTTGGGGCACAGTTGAGAGGAGGAAAAGCAAGGGATCAGTCACTGCAGACACCCTTCTCCATACCAAACCCGCTAGTGTCGCCTCAGAAATGAGTGTACCTCCTATCAGCATTAAGTTGGGGCTCAGATTTCAATCCTCCGCAGACGAAGGACCATTGTTCTGTGAGAAGATGTGAGAAGAAGAGGGTGAGGAGAGCAGGCTGGATAACACCTTGAAGTCTCCCTAAATTCCCCACTATTTATCACAGTTGTTCCACAAGGCTTCGCTTGTGCAGAATTAGGTGCTTCAAAACCAGGTCTACTTGCCTGAAACTAAAGGTGAGTTTTGAAGTAGTTTGGATATATACTAGGGCATGGTTTTCAGGTCAGAGAGAGGTCACAGAGATCATCCCACACCTGGGACTACAAACTGGGCCAAGTTAACAACCCGACAACCCACAAGCTTCTGAGATGCAGCAAGTTAATGAGCTTCTGCCCATGCTGTAGAAAGGTCTCCTTGAACTTGACCTGCTGGCTGTGTGAGTGCTAAAACTGCTGTTAAAACAGGTTCTGGACCCTTTTTTAACCCCAAAGGCAGGTTTTTTCTCTTTCTCCAGTCTCCAGTTTCTGCAAAGCTAACCTAAAGCTTCCGATCCAAATGCCAGCTTGATCCAGAGAGGAGCATGTCTTTGTGTCGGGGGCAAGATATCTTCATTCAGCTTCCACTATTGCACTGCTACAAGAATTCTTGTGATGGTAACAATTTTTAAAAGTTTTTTTAAAAAAATAAGCTTCCATAAATTAAAAAAAAGAGAGTACCTTTTCCTAGCCTCTGTGTGGACCAACAGAGGACAAAACCATTTCTTTTAGACAAAAAGCACAGCAAAACTCCAGCCCACCCCTTGCAAATTATTCCACCTTACAAATTGCTGTCAAAGCTTCGGACCTGTATGATTTTTTTTGTTTGTTTTATCCAGGCAAGCTTTGCAGGAAGGGGCTTTTGCAACCAAAGCACCAGCTCTGCATTAACCAGGTGCTCAAATGAGCTGTGTAGCCACCTGGAAGTTGCCTCATCCCCCCAGCAAATGAGAAGCAGAGGGGAACACCAATGCAGGCAACACTGCACCTTGCAGAGATTCGCGTGTCCTACAAGTAACCTTGCATCAGGATACAGAGCCACGAGAGCAGCCTTACGGGTACAGAGAGAGGAGGAGGAGGACGACAGCAAGGAGGAGGGGAAGGAATGGCAACAGGGAAACAATCAGAAAAATCCCTGGGAGTCTCCTCTTCCTCCCTAGGAAGAAAACTAAAAAAAAATAAAAATCCCCCTCCACTACGGAGATGGCAGGAGAGGATAAGCACACTTGCTCCTTCACTGCTTTGCTCTGCATCCTTCAGAGTGAGTATCGCAACAGGCACACATGGGCTAGGAAACGGCTATGAGCAAAGTGTTTCTGCCAGGTGCTTCCCACACTGCACCAGCCCCAGGGTGCAAGGGGCTGCACCCCCTCTGCTCCACCTCTACCCCAACTCCCCATCAACGTTCCCCTATCTTTCCCAGAACCCCTAAATAATGTGGGGGGTGGACAATGGGGGACAAGAGGGTCACATTTGAAAGGCAAAAGGGAAGTGGAGAGGCAGGAGAAAACCCCTGAGCCCGGACGGCGGCCCCGCAGCCGCAGCCATTCTCATTCCCGGCACGTTTCTCTGCTCTCCAGTGCAGCCCAGCTTCGAAATATTAGTGCGGCGCAGAGTGCCATTTTCGAGTTGCTGCAGCTCCTTCTTGGCACCGGTTCAGCTTTTTGTCTTGCCTTCTCCTCTCATCACCCAGTGGAGGGAGGAGGAAAGAAAGGAAGAAAATAAAGTCCCGTCACTCCACTGCCGGGGTTGCCAGCCTCCCTGCGGCACCCCTCGCCTCGCCTGCGGCACCCCGCACCCTCCCACCCCACTCCCAACTGAACCCACCCGGCAAACATAAATCTCTTCCCACCTCCACAGCAGCCAGTCCACAGCCTCCTTCCCCCCTCCCTCCCACCCTCACCCCCCCAACCCCTTTTCATGGCTCTCTCCTTTATGCTCCTCTAAATTTTTCCAGCCGAGCGTTACAACATTCCACCCCCCCCCTTTCTTCTCCATCTCCAGCCCTCCCACCTCCTCCCCTCACATCGGCAAAAAAAATCGTGCCATGCTTGCCAATGCACTGGCATCCTCTCAGAGCGGAGAGCCACTGCACCCACAACATGCCCGGCAGGTCCAATCCAGCTCACAGCTGCCAAAGCGCAGGCGAGCTGCAGTGCTCATGGGCACACACACGTGTGATCACACACGTGTCATGGGGCAGGACCTGCTCTGTTCGCATCCCTTGGCATTGCTGTAAATACAAGCATCCTGCAAGCTTGTATTTGGCAATGGAATTCCTCCTCCCGCTTGTGGGGCTGGGAGAAAAACAGAGGTGGAATAACGAGTGAGGGAGGGAGGGTGTGTTTTTTTAAGCAACCCAAACATGGCCCTGAGTGCTTCCACCAACAACTTCTCAGCCTGCTGTGCCAGTAATCAGCTGCCGGTTCCAGCCTGGCACCAGCTTTGATTTGTTTTTCTCTCCTCTTAAACGCCCTTTTCTCAAATATTTATTCCCTTATATTTTTTCTTTTCCCTTTTTTTCTTCCCTTTTTCCCTCTTAGCTCATCCATAGAGGGGCTCCCTCCCACAAATCCAAAGTGAAAGCAGTGCCAAAGGGACGGAAATGTGATGTAACACACAATGGACCAAGAAGGGGTGAAAAAAACCCATACGCACACACAACGTGTATGCTCTTCTCTGAGAAAGAAAGAGAGAGTGAGAGATGCCCTAAAAGCAGGCAGAAGGACCCTTGTGCATGCCAAGACGTGCAAGCCGCAGTCCGCTCCACGAAGGAGGGAGGAGACAGGTTTGGTTGGGAGGCAGTGAAGAGGTTGAGGTAAAATGCACGTTCTCCATGGAAAGGACCCAAGAGAGCCAACTTTCAGCCAGCGATGTGACTCCAATTAAACCGGAGTTTGAAACACTGACATATGCATGACGGAGATAAAGTGGTGTAAAATGCACCTTCTCTGGTGCCTGGAGCAAAGGGATTTGGAGAAAAAATATAATAATGCTGATGCTGATGCTGGGGATGGCTTGGGAATGAGATGAAGGGAGGAGAGAAGATGCACTGAGGATTCAAGCATAGTGGGACAAGTGTATTAAACTGCAAGCCAGGCTGGCAACCCAGAGCAGGGTACGGCTCTGTAAGAGACCTTTGGTGTGCTGGGGAATTTTTGTGAGGCTGGCTGGACGGCTTTGTCCACTGAGACATATCAGGAGTCCTCGGAAGCCACAGGAGTTAAAGGGCGGTGAGACAGATGGACACTCACTGTGTCTCAGGCCCAGTGCCTCCACTCACTGTGTCAATGAGTCCCTTGGGAGGCCCACCAAAAGTGCCAGGAAAAGGCTGATTCTCGTTGAACACGCTCTGGACACCCCGGGAAATAGCAGAGCAACCGGCTAGAAAGCGGGGTCACAGAGACAGACCGGGAGACAGACAGACAGACAGCATGCTCGGAGTGGTACAGACAAAACAGCAGTGTCCTGAGCAGCTGTCTAATATGTATCTTGGCAAAATCTCGCCTGGCTGTGGATGAAGCAGAAATCGCGGGTTGGAATTGTAAACCTGTCAGTCGGTCCGACTTTCGCTTCCCTGGCCTGCACGCCTAAGGCAGGAGGAAAGCGGAGGGCTGGGTGACATCCTCTAGCTGCCAGGAGCCTCACAGAGGAGCTGGTCCTTCAGCCACCACCAGCTGCTCCCTGTGGAGCAGCTGATGGGCAGGAGCTGAATCGGACTTAAAACAAGAAGATGTCCTGCTGTGACAGCACTCGTTAAGGGATGTGTGGGTTTCCATAGTTAAACCGAGCTTCGGGCCTGTGCCCTTAGGGGCACCTCTGCCTCTGGGATTTGTCCTCCAATGTGTGCAAGGTACACATTGGAACTTTCTGCAGGTCACCACAGCATGGCTAGGGCTGGCTGGGTTGGATGGAGGATTCTGCAAGTAAGGCCACTAAATCCCCTCTTCTAACGTGGTTTCACTGTCCTCGGTCTTTTGCACAGAGATGTCATCCATCACTGGCAAAGTTTCCTCCAAACCTCTTCTTCCAAAGTCAGCCGGTATGCATTGGAATCCCCTCTCCCAGCCGGTTCACACATCTGTTCTCTCTCTTCATTATTCTTCAGGCTTAGGGTGGGTTTCTGCCTTCCCACCAGCCTTTAGGACCGAGTGCTGGCACGTGGCAAGGCAGACTGGGTCCCTCACGTGTGCGCACAGCAAAGCAGACCCTGCAACCTCAGTCGGGGCTCCTGGCAGAGGAGCGTCCCCACCCGCAGGTATCTGTAGCTCGTTGAAGTGACCCCCAGACAGAGGCGCTTTCAGATCCTTTGAGTCAAAAGGCGCTATAAGTAAAAGATATTACAGACTAACAAGTTCTCATCTGCAAACTGGAGTGGGAAAGAATGTTTTAGCATCCTATTTCTAAGCGCATTAACTCTTGACAGACATGATTATTCGGGTCTTCAGAGTTGAAAACTTCACACAGTACGCAGTACATTGAGTCCACACACTTCATCTTCAGTTCCATCAGCTCTTAAATTTGCACTGCCCCAATGCTATATAACCCCATTGCAGCCAGCATCCAAACACTGTGTCACTGGAGGGGGGCTACAACTGTAAACATACACTCTGCGGTGATCTTTCCCAGGAAAAACTCAGCCTTCACCGCTGTAAGCTCACCATAGACAAGCGACTAAAGATTTTTATCAACTGGCTTCTGATGCTTCTCTTCCCAGGGTGAGCAAGCAGTTTGTATCAATCTGGCTTGCTTTAGTGCAGTGACCCAGCGCTGTGCTCCGCTGCTGAAAGTTCAGGTCCCAGCTGTAGGGCTAAACTCTTGCTGATTCTGTGCTGATTTCTCGATCTATGTCACCCACATTGCCAGGAAGGGAGGGATGTTAGTTTTTTGCAGGCTGGAAAAGAAAGCAAACAATCATCCAGAACACGGAGATGTGGCAAAGAAGAAGGGGGAGGAAAGAAATCTCAGAGTGTGCGGGGAGGCTGAGGAGAGGAAATCCTTCGGGCAGCACAGGGCACTTCATTGCCAAGAAAGCCAATGGGATCCTGGGGTGCATCAAGAAGAGTGTGGCCAGCAGGATGAGGGAGGATCTCCTTCCCCTCTACACTGCCCTGGTGAGGCCTCATGTGGAGTACTCTGTCCAGTTCTGGGCTCCCCAGTTCAAGAAAGATGAAGAACTACTGGAGAGAGTCCAGCGGAGGGCTACAAGGATGGTGAGGAGACTGGAGCATCTCTCCTGTGAGGAGAGGCTGAGGGAGCTGGTCTTGTTCAGCCTGAAGAAGAGAAGGCTGCGACAGGACCTAATATATACTTATAAATATCTGAAGGGTGGGTGTCAGGAAGATGGGGCCAAGCTCTTTTCAGTAGTGCCCAGTGACAGGACAAGGGGCAATGGGCACAAACTGAAGCACAGGAAGATCCATCTGAACATGAGGAAGAACTTCTTCCCTCTGAGTGTGATGGAGCACTGGAACAGGCTGCCCAGGGAGGTTGTGGAGTCTCCTTCTCCTGAGATATTCAAGACCTGCCTGGACAAGGTCCTGTGCAGCCTACTGTAGGTGACCCTGCTTTGGCAGGGGGGTTGGAATAGATGATCCCCAGAGGTCCCTTCCAACCCCTACCATTCTGTGATTCTGTGATTGCGTTCTTCTTTTTCTTCACAGAGGAGAAAATCTTGCTCAAGAGACAATTAAAATGTTATGGGCAAGAAAAGCTTTCAGGATGCCTCACAGAACGTGTGTGTGTGTGCAGGTGCATGGGGAGAGATGCAGAGAGAGAAATCAGTATTAGTGAGTGGATGAACTACAAAAAGGTGGGTGGTTTGTTTTGGATAGAGATCCGCACATGCAGATGCTTATCTAAAGCCCTCAGTCTTCAGAGCAAGGCTGGGAATGTCTTAAAACACACCTTTCTTACACGATTTCCAGTATCTCTCAGAGCAGTTGCCCATGCCAAAAATACTACAAAAACAGCTCCTCTTCTTCTTCTTCTTCTTCTTCTTCTTCTTCTTCTTCTTCTTCTTCTTCTGCTTCTTTTATGCAGTGTTTTGGCTCTTCTGCTTCTGGTTCCAAGGAAAACCTAAAACCACAAGTCTTTGACTTACAGGTTGGACTGTGCTTATTTAATGTCAAGCCATCCTGGTTCTCATGGCTGCACACATATGAGGGAAATAAGGAAAAATGGTGTTGTGATCGTACGGAAGACTCCCTGGAAATCAGCATAAAAACAAGCCGGCTTCCCTAAGAGAGAACTACAAGACTTGATTGTTCCCACCTTAAGCAGACTACTTATCTGTAAGACGGCTATTTTTCCCATAGATAATGTGTGAAAACACAGCATTCCAAGTTCAAATTAGCCTGTTAGCCTTGGGCGGTTATTAGTCAGTAAATACTATTGAATCAATAAACAAAATAAGGACTTAGAAGAGAGTCTTTTTTCCCTGCTCAATCTGGAAACTCATCAGATCTGCATTAGCACTAATTTGACAGAGAAGAAAGAAAGAAAACAGTTTGAACATGAGCCGGTGGCCTCCAGTTTTCTTAAATCAGAGTGTAATTGAGGTAAAATAGCCCAGGGGTGGTGCTGTTGGGATGAAAGCGGTATGTTTTGTGTAAGTCCTCTGGACGAGCAGGGCTGTTGTAGGACTGGTATTGATCTCTGGCAGGAATTACACTGGGATATCTCAAGTAATGTTGCTCAGTGTGGAAGGCAAATCAGAATCAGGTCAGTGTGCTTTTAAGGATGCTGCCAGAAATCCTATGTCCCTGGACTATTCAACGTGGAAAGGTTAAAAGCATATATATTCACTCTACATGTAGTAAAGGGGTTTGGGGATTGGACTAGATGACCCACAGAGGTCCCTTCCAATCCGTAACATTCTGTGATTCTGTGTCAAGAATGAATGTTTTGCTGTTCAAGACCAGATTATGTTCTTCCTAACTGATTTCTTGTAGTCTTTTTTCCTGTCTTTCCTATTATTTAATAATTACTCAGGCAATGATCTTCAGCTCATCCAAGCAGTTTGGAGACCAAGACTTGGGTCTTTAGTTGTTACAAATCAGGATAACTCAATGTAAGTCAACAGAAATGATGGATGAAGTCAGTGGAAAAGGTATGACCAAGAGTTTATACTATACAGGCTTCCAAAACAACGGCACAGCCTTCTAGACTGCACAGTACGTATAGTCTAAGTATTTTCTCACTGAAGCTGATGGCACTTCTTGTGGGTGACCAAGACAGGTACAGGAGGCCCAAATTCCCATTCGTGTCCATGCGTGAATGGAGAGCAGCTCCCTTACCTATCTCATGCCCTGCTCTTTGCAAAATCTGTTCATTGCATCCTGCTAAATGCTGCATGATGCCGATTATTTTTGTCAAAACTTGGCTCTTCTGCAGCTTCTTTGTTAAGACCATGGGAGGGGTGGGTTTAACTTCTGGCTTGAAAGAAAAAAAGTAAAAAATCTGGACCCTTTTAAGAGTGCTGAATGGTTGAGAAATCTGACCCTCAGATTTTTTGAAAAAGTGACCAAATCGATCTAGTTATTACACCATTCTCTTGCCTATGACTAACACACGGATTGATATTTATTTGGAGAAAATGCTGGCAAGAGATCGGGGTTCCCATTCACTTGTGCTGTTTACTGCTCCCCCGAGACCACAGGCTTCAGCGACGATGGAGCAGACCACTTCACAGGTGCACATTTTATATGCCAAAACGGGTTGTAAATCAGAGCAGGGAAAGAAACGGCTGGAACAATGCTTGTTTGTAGAAGTGACCATTGGAAAGGGCTGTCGACTGCTTTCATTTTACAGGTCTCATCTCCTAAGTCTGTGCTTGCTCACACTGCACTGGTGGGATTGGGTCCCAGGTTGGAAATCCAAGGAGCATGCCAATAATTTGCAAGAATTACATATGGGGTGAACTTGTCCCCGATCTCCATTATTGGTTCAAAACCAGGAATTCTCATACCCTTTCGGACAGATGGCTGGTCCTATTACTTCCTACGTTACATTTCCCTTTGAGGCTGAAAGCAAATCCGCATTCAAGCTGAAAGTAAACAACCTGCAAATTCAAAAGGCATCAACTCGAACTGCCAAAGCATTTGCTGTTTATGCTTCAGATGTCAAACAGACAGTTTCCCACAGCCCTGAGCCTAGACACACAACTAAGTTACACAGCAAAACCTTCCACCCGGCCCAAAAATCCACCCTGTGCAAAACTCAGTCTCCTCTCTGGCGTTTTAAGGGCTGGAGCCTCAGCTGGAATTAATTAATTCAGTCTCTCTGATTTGAATAGAGCTACGCCAATTTATAACAGATGAGGATTTCACCCTTTGGAGGCCAAGTGGGAAATGGCTATCCGCTACTTTTTTAACTGTGTGGTTTGAGAAAAAAATAAAATGTGATATATTTTAAAGACTGAAAGAGCTCTAAGTAAGTTTCTTTCCCTTTCTACACTTAATTTTTCAAGAAACCTATTACAGGGCTTGGTTCTAAAGAATCAGGATTTGCAGAAAAAGGCTTATAAACAACAGAACTTCTAAACACAAACAAAGCACTTTACTCAACTTATTCTGATTCCTGATACCTTCCAAAACCCCAACAAAGGTTAACTAGCAACCTAGGAACGACATCTCTGTGGTATTGCAGGAAATTCAGAAAGTGGAAAGGACTGCATTAACAGTTTGCTTTTTCCTGCTGGGGCTGAATGAAGAGGACACAAGTCATGTAACTAAACCATACAGACAAGAAACCACACCCATATGCCTTAAAATGCTCTGAACATTAGTGCCATGGTGTGCTCCTCGGCAGTAAAGATGTGCAAGATCTTTTTTCTAATAACGTTTTTCTAATAGATTTTGGTGCAAGTCGAACAGCACCACTGAAGACGTAGTCTGCAAATCAGGATTCATTCTATTTAAAGCAACATAACCTCATGGTATACATTCAGGAATGATTACTCAAATTAAGCCTATGATTTATTTTTTAGTCAAGGAGGCCCCACTCACAGACTCAGACGTGCCTTGGTTTTCCCAAAAGTAAACTGCAGGTCAAATATTACACCAACAGAAATGAATGGAGATTTTTAAGATGATGGTAATGGGAAACCAAATTTTAAACTGTTTAACTTGAAGCCACTAGACTGATGCAGCTCAGCAGAGAATTCACCTCTTCTTTCCTCCACCCATCCTTATTTTCACTTTACATTTCAGTGTAAGCTGGCAATTAGTAATACTTTGTCTGTTTATAAAGCCTTCCATCTGAGGATCTAGAAATACTTTGTAAACACTAATGAATTAAGCTTCTTAACACCCCCTGTGAGACAGATACTACTATCTCATTTGCACAGCTCAGAGAAGAGGTGCAGGTTTGCCGAGCCAGCAGCAGAGCCGGGAAGCCGCTCTAGACGCTGAACCTCAGCTTCAGCTCAATAATTCTAGGCTTTCAATGGATGTGGTGATCTGCCTGGCAACTTCTAAAGCTTATAATTATCTGTTGGGACTGCCAGTGTGCCCTGATGTCTGACAAGCTGAAAACACAGAGGGCTGAACTTCTACCCGTAGAGGGAACTTGGGTCCCACTTCCTGTTGGACAGAAACACCATGAATATGCCGTCTGTCCTCACCTGAAAAAAACACTCACAAGTATGATTCTCTGACATTGCAAACAGGATAGAAAAATGGGAATTCCTTTGTCGTTACCTGATTTTTAATAACGCCACCAACACTGGATGAAACAATGCAAAGGTCCAGGAGGATTTCTTTCCTTTTCTTTGCATCTTTAATTGCCCTTCTCTTTTTCTCATGTAATGGAAAGGGAAAATATTCAAGCCTGCTTACAAGTCATGATGTCAAGAGGAACTTACAGGATTTTTAAAGAAAGCCTGAAGGTTTTTTCTTCCAACACTACCAGGAATGCTTAGATCCTTGGCAAGCCTTAGGAAAAGATAAGCATTGACAAAATGCGTATTTTTTTTCCAAAGCACAGTCTTATTGATTTAAGAGCAGCTAATGTCTGGTACCTATTTGAAGCATTTTTCCACGTAGCCCTTCTCCAAATGCATGGCAATTGGACAACTTCCATGATGATTCTTCTGTCTAAAAATACACAGCTCCCCCTCTTTTCAATTTATCACTGAGACAGTCACCTGTTTGTTGTTGAAGTTTTGCCCATTTAATCGTGCACTTAGGAAAGCTTAATACAAACATCAACTAATTCATTGCTGTCACAAAAAGAAAAGACCTAGAAATCATTCATCTAAGCAGGAGTCAAGAGCAAGGGTCTCTTATTTAGAGACTGGTCAATAAGAAACAATGTTGTGGAAGCTCTTCTAAACAGACTAGATATTCTTTTTTTAAAAAAAACGTCTTTTCTTCCACAGATTGAAATTGAGAACAGCAAATATAACATATTTGGCTTTGCTTTCGAAATTTGTTAGTGACCTTGAATCCCAGAAATAGGGCACTACTGAAGAGACAGGCGTTTCACACATTCAGCATGCTGATTTGTGAACTATTAGCAGATTGCTGTTTGCCTAAAAATATGTATTTGAAATTCTTTTCTAAAAACTCTTCTTCATCTCTTCCCAGCTCATGAGCTGTTAAATGTCTGTATGACACAGTGATGTTTGTCTCCTGAACAGAGGGACATCACAATCCCTAGAAGCAGGTTTCCAGCGGGAATATTATAGGCTCTATTCACGCATATTCTCCAGTATTCGCAACCTCCACAAACACTCCCACGCGCAAACATGTTTGCTGGAATATTTGTCAAGAGCAAACAAGACGGGATGGTGGGAGAAAGTGTACAAAGTCTAACCAAGCTTATAAAAACTCAACAGCTAATGAATACTTGTGGAAAATGTCTTTCGGTATTTCCTCAGCTACGGAAGTTAGTTAGGAAAGCCTGTAACGGTAAAACTCTTTTGCTGCAGAACTCCTCATGTACTCTCGAACCGAATGTCGCTTCCATGGCTGTCTTTACTGTGTTCATTCCCATTACATCTGCTGGATCCAGAAGCAGTTTTTTAAAATTTTTTGTGTCTGTGTCAGATGGGTGAGGATATGAACAACTAGACAGAGGCCCAGAAATTCATTTCACATAAGCAGCTCGATGGCTGACAGCTTTTTAATGTCTCTGACCAAAAACAGACTTACAACAGATTCCAATATATATGTTGATTGTTCAATATGTCTCATTGCCCAATATGAGTCACCACAGTGTTACATAGTACCGTAGATCTTCTCTTCAGGCTTTTTTCTTCAGTGACAAAACATCTTTTGGACTGGGTCATCTTCTGTAAGCAAGCCCAATAGGTACCCAAAGAAACACAGCAAGCTCATGTTGCTACAGGACATTGGCTCAAAAGCACACGGCCAGGGAAGGGAGGAGAATTGCAAGGAAAGGCAGGGAACACCCTTGGTGCTACATGTCTGGGTGCTTGAGGAAGGTGAATTATGGATGCTGAGCCAATGCAATAGCACGCAGGTGAGTAGGAGTTCATGCCTGAGAAAATCAGCTCTTACCAAGTGCAAACACTACTTAAAAACCCAAGGCATTGAGATCCAGTAGTTTTAGTTAACAACAACTAAGGGATGAAATTGTGATGCACGGCAGCAGGACACCACAGAAGGTTAACATGAACTTGCCCATTGAAAAACCCTTGCAGGGAGATAGTTTGCTCTTCTTCTTCAGTGAGCTGTACTTTATAAACTCTGGACTAAATTCTGCTCCTAAAGGGAAACTGTAATTCAGTGGAACTACTGGGAACCTCCTCTGCCACGCTACTGATAATGACACAAGACAGGTTAGTCTGTGGTCAGGACCAGGCTGAATTTGAACCTGGGTTCCTCACAATGCTGTTGCAATGTCAAGGCTCACCATAAGCTCTTGTAACTCACCACCGTATCTGTTTTCCAGTAAAGCATGACACTTCTTTTTTCACTTGACTAATACTGAGACCCTCTGTGTGTTTTCTGAGCTGGAGTTTACTGAAAATGACCTTTGCTCTGCTGTGCACACAGCCAGATCACAGAGTAATGAGACTAAGGTGTTCTTTCTTTAAAAAAATGCAAATCCTAGTTCACTGCAAATAGGTTTTTATTTTGCAGATTCTACCTATTAACTGAATACATCACTCCTTACATTTCTTTCTCCTGGAAGGTACGGGAAAGCGATGGACCATCCAGAATTTTTACAGACTGTCCCCTCCGGTCATGCATTGCTAGAGATAGTATTGTATAATGCATGACTTACCTGCAAAGACATTGGAGGAGTAATGATATAAGCAGATGCTCCATCAGCAGGCTTTTAAAACATTGGTATTGCAATCTGAGATGCAGTCAGCCATTACATGCATATGCCCTTTATTTATGGAGCTGATAAAGGCCCTATGTCAGGAGCAGTCAAGCTGCCTTTTTACTTTCTGCCTTTCCTCACATTAAAGAAAATTGCTGTCTGGTTATTTTATTCTCACGCAAGCTCCAGATTTGGGGCAAAAAGCAGGATTTACCTCTTCACTCATCTGTTAAAAATAGAGGTTTAAAAACCAGGCAACTTCATCCAAACAAATCACCAGGGACTCTCTGTAGTGATTGCTCTACTCCTAATACAGATGATGTCTGAAATAGGTAGATCTCCCTGGCGTTATCTACTTCTCTCCATTGGCTAGAAAGGGAGACCAGGACAACTAGCCCAACAGTAGGTGAGAACAGCACAGACACCCACACTATCAGAGTTGCACACATTCACTCATCTATAATTTTAATTTTGTATCCTTTTCTGTCATCAGTGTTGTTCTAGGTAATTTCATGACAGCATCGGACACGTTTTACCCCAAACTCCATTCTAAGCACCAACAGTATATAAGAAAACAGGGGGAAGGCTGGCATGGATCAAAGGGAAGGATGGTGTTAACCTCAGGAGCCACCATACGAGGAGCATTTTGCACTATATATAAATTAGCATTGCTCAGCTGCATGAGAAGTGAAGTTCTGAAGTCTCTCAGTCACGCAGCTGTGGCTCAGGGGAGGATTTCAGTTCACTCTCGGTGCAGTGTTTGATCACTGGTACATCATCCAAAGGTTCACAGCTAAACAGATGATGGGACACAGAAAAGCTCTTCTTCCTAACACTGCAAAGGAAATTGCTGCTTGCTGACTGACAGCTCCCCAGCCAGCTTCTGTGCATCTAATTACCGAGCTGCAACCCAAATCAAAATGCCCCATTGCAGCTGGTGTCTCACTTAATCCATTCATAACATGAGCTAATTAGCATTGAGGTTTTTGGGCAAGTTTATTCCAAATGTGGTCAAGTCTCAGGCTTTCAGCTTTGTTGCTAGGACCCATTGAGGATCCTGGGAGAGGCCATGTTTCTGCCTAGAAGGCATTTGCTGGCCTGCTGACAGCTTAGGAGTGGGTTCAGTAGAAGATGCTGTGCTGGGCTGAGATGAACACTGGCATATAAGCACTGCTGTTAAGCTGCTCTGCTGCTACACTCTACCTCCACGCAGAAGAGTTTGTAGCAGAATCAAGATACTTCATATTCTTCCTCTTGTCTGAATTCAAATGTCCTGATTGGGGAAAAAAAAAGAACAAAAAACAAAAAGAAAACTTGGAAAGTAAGTGGAAGCAGTCAAGGAATAATTCTGTGTGTTCCTTTATTCTGCGTGAACAGAGCTGAGAAAAGAGGTCAGTTATCAGAGCCTTGTGTTTCCTTTTCAACCTATGGGATTAGAAGATGAGAGCAGGTGCTAATGGGAATTTTGCCCATGCCAGAAAAATCAGGATCTTAAATCTTCATCGCTGGAAATCTAAAAAAAACCCTAGCAGTGATCTATAATGGCTGCACTTGGAAATCGGTGATATAAGCAATTGTCACTTGGCAGAAAACCGACTTTCTGCTCCTTCGGCTCACCACAATTTCAGTTTAATTTGTAACAGGATGCAAGTGTAAATGAACTGACAACAGAGCTATCAGCTATTCTGTTGGTAACACTCGGAGCAATAGTTTCGATTTGACTAGACACAGCTGTCCACTGCATGGAACGACCTTTAGCCCCGTCCTTGGCGAAATTCAATTCTCTCCATGTCTGACTCTGTCCACGGGGACTTGAGTAGTGGAGCTGCCAGAATAATCAGCGCATTGCTTAATGACAGGCACTCCAATGAGCAACGCGGTTGTGCATTGTCAGAAAAGGAGCCTGCAGCTCTGGGGAAGGAGGGGGGAGCCTCCTTGTTATTCAAAATCAAATAAAGTGGTGGTATCGGAGCAAACACGGATGCAAGTGGCTGCCTTTGCTTGATGAGCGTCACTCATTTGCTCAGCACCACGTGCGTGTATGTAAACATGGAGTTTTCTTGTACATTTTTCAGCAAATGCACATTTTTATTCAATTCACCTCTCAAAAAGGGCTAGGATTCTGCTGCTGCTCTGCACTGTATCACTGCAAAAGTGTAGTAGATTTAGAGGGTAGATTTAGTGAGGGCAGATTTATATTTGATAAAAGAAAGAAATTCTTTACTCCGACGTTAGCGAGGCACTTGCACAGGTTGCCCAGAGAAGCTGTGGCTGCCTCCTCCTTGGAACTGTTCAAGGCCAGGTTGGACGGAGCTCTGAGCAACCTGGGTTGGTGGAAGGTGTCCCTGCCTTTGACAGGGGGCTTGGGACTAGATGATCTGTAAGGTCCCTCCTAACCCAAACTGTTCTGTGATTCTGTGATTCTATGAAATGTAATTTCTATTTATCCAAGTCTGAACATGCATACGTCCCATATGGTGGTTCTTGCAGGGCCACCCAGATGCACGTCATCTAGCGTGCATATATATGTGTAGATACACACACTTTTGGTGTGTTTATTACATTGGCCACTGAAATAAGAAAGAAGTTTACATTTTAAGCACCAAAAAAATAGGAATTTCTCAACTTTATATTTAATTGTACAAACTTATTTCTGTTTGATGGGTGTCTCTGGTGATGTGACCAAGGCAGGGTCCTGCATGGGACAGGAAAGGCCACATTGCTGTGGCATTGACAAGTATGTGCCCCAGCCGCATCATGGATGCACCTACAAAGAGGAACCCAGCGCTTCCTAATTATTTAGTTGGTTGATTCAGCAGCCTGACCACAGAAGACAGGAATTACATTGGATCCAAAAGTGGATGCATCCCTTCCTTTATCGAGGATAATCAGAGATAGATATGCATTGCTTTGGCTGGCAAGACTTGGTACAACCACTGCTAGTAGAAGATTTCAAGGGCTGAGACACCAGCTCCACCTGCCCCAAGAGTCCCCAGGGATTTCTCTCTTTGCTGTTTTTGCTTTGGCAATGCTCTGGGTCTGGCTCTGTGGAATATTCATGTTCAGTTTTTGTTCTGACCCACTGCCAACATTTTCCTCTGAAACACGAGTGAGAAATGGGGAACAGCGATCTTGCACAGCTCATAACTTAGTCAGGATGGAGGAGAGTTTCACGGGAGAAAGGAAAGGCATTTCTTCGGCTGCAGAGCTTTTGTCCCTGCCAAAATTCAAAAGCTCTTTTTCAAACAATAGAGATATTACAGCTTCTTTTAAGAAAAAAAAATTAAAAAAGAGGCCATGAGAACCTTTGATAATGGAAAACATTAGGAATATAAAAATGCTGGTCTTTGTAGACAAGAAAACAAGGTGGTCTCCAAAACTCTGTGAAAACATGTTACGGTGGAGCTTGCTGAATAACCCAAATACAGGAGTCAGTGCTGCTGTCCTGTCACACCCCCCTTACTAACGGTTTCTGCTATTTATTCAGGATTGGGAGAAAGAACACAGACCCTAGATGTTTCTCCTCAAGTAAGTCCATCCAATGGCTTTGTGTGGACACGGATATGCACAGTTTGGCCCAGTCCTTACTGTGTGGTTTTTCCTTCCCATCTCTGTTTGCTCCTCTCTGGCTCTCTCCTTGACCTCCCCTGTCACCTTCCACACTACACCAACAGTTTCTCACCAGCCCCTTCAGTGGCCATTAATGGCCAGATCCTCTCTTGCACTTGCCTTGGGCTAGTGGGTTCGCCGCCTTCTTTGCTGACTTTCATACTCTCCCTTCTTGCTTTTCCTCCACTTCTCTCACTCTTTCATTTTTTTCACCTGTCACTTCTGATGGCTCAATATACCTGCAGAAACATGCACAGCTACTACATGTTTTCCATTTTCTCCTTTGTCTCAAAATTTCTGAATAATTCAGAAGCCAATATTTTAGGATGGGTGCTTAGTAGCAACAGTAGAATAGTATCGCCACTTCAGCTAGCTCAGAAGAACATAGCACCTTGCTGCAAACTTGTACAAAGCATCACAAGAGTGTATCATGCAAAGAGAAGCTGTTTTCTGGATGCTTGGCAGAGATGTTACTCCAGTTCTTGAGCGCATGCTGCTTTTTATCAGCTTAAAGCCAGAAACTCTTGGTTCAAAGTCCTCAATTAGTAATACAGAAATAAGGCAAATCAAGACATCCATAAGACATCCACCCTGGTTTCCAGGAAGTAGATCACATGCGCACAACTGAAAATACATGTTTTCTTTCATATATATATGCAAAACTTTAATCTCCTCATTTGATAACCTTTTTTTTTCTCCCCTCTTCAACTAACCCTAAATAGGCAAAGCAGAAAACAGACAAAAGTTGCAAAATAACTGTTAAAGGTATGTAAATCAAACTCCTCTTCTCTTTCTCTTTTTGTTCTCCTCTACCAAATCCATTTATGAAGCTTGAAAGATTGTATTTCTGTAGGTCCTACCAAAACAACACATTATGGAACAAGTAAAAAGTCCCTCAGCAATGCAGAAAAATATTTTCTACAGTCTTGAGAACTAGAATATTAAACTGACTCTTAGATAAATAAGCCATTCCCAGAACAGGTCATTGGAACAAGCAGCGTAATACTAAATCTGGAAGGTATTTACGATCAGATTGAGATGTACAGGCATTCCCCAAGTCTCCTGCCAGTCTCAGTGGCCTAAAGCCCCTCATGGCAAGTCCACTATCTGCAACCGTACAGAGCACTGCTTGTGCATACCCAAAAGGTATTAGCAACAATGTAATACACGTGGGATTCCAGAAACTGGGTTAAGTAGGCAGGCCTTGATGTCCCTGTCACTACTGCAGAAGTATCAGGAAAGGAAAAATAATGCTAGTTATCCAAATAAATACATAGACACAAAGCAGGGAAGGTATGAAACACAGTCACAGTAAGAGCAGAGAAAGAACCTGGTGACATGATACAGCCATCTCTGCTCCTCTCCAACCTCCCATCCTCAACAGAGATGATCTCCAGTTCCTTATACTCTGACTCAACAGTTATGGAAAGGATTCTGGGCTACGGTGACAGTCGTGCTCCCTGGGGTGAAGCAGGGAGCAGGAAGCAGCCACTGTACTTTCCAGCTCTTCATGTTCGCCAAAATCCCATATCTCCAGGTGCTGTCTTTCATAAATGACTTTCCCATTCTTGGGAGCTGGAAACCTGCCCTCATTTACTGACAAACAGGGAACTCTGCCAGCAGCCTCACAACCTGCAGATTTTGATTGCATTAATTTGTTCCAAAGTGGGTATTCCTCTTGAGCCTGGAGTAGAAGGCAATTAATTAAGACCCATTCCCCCCCCCGACCCCCATCAGATTAAAATAAATTAAATGGCAGCGGTAGGACAGCTTTGCCTGGGATAGGGATTCTTGGAGAAGCAGGGCTTTCTCTCTCCTCTGCATGGGAAGCTCATTCTACTGCTTTGCTCAGCTGAGCTTGAATCATCTCTAAAAGGTGCCCTACGTGTTAGTCCACGAGAATGGGAAGTCCCACTGCCATTTCCCTGGTTGACAAGCCCCGCTGCAAACCAATGTGAAGAAACACACTTTCTGCCCAACCACTTCCATTACAGTTAATGAACACCATGCTGGGAATCGACTGAAAACAGCATCACTTACGGAAAACCTCCTCCCTAACCTGCATGTGACTGTCACATTAAGTAGCCGAAAGCCACCTCTTTCGAAGACACTCTTCTCCTCGCTGGTGAGGAAGGAGAGCGAGGGCATTATAGGACAGCACTTTGGGATACCTTGTCCTCCCGGAAATATCGCTGGCATGCAGTATCCGGCCCGGTGAGAAAGAGTCATAGCTAAGCAGATGAGTTTTGAGTAATTTCTGAGAAATCAGAGGTAGGCAAATCCATCAATTAAGCAAGAGCACCAAATGTACATCGCATTTGATCTGTTCCTCAGAGAGGATTAGAAGAAAAGGAATTGTACATAATTCACTCCCCGCTCCGCCACCATTTTCCGTTGTTTTCTCCAGTTTCCCAGCTAGAAATCAAACCCAAGGCCCTCCAACTTGTCCAGGTCCCTAATCCTGCCCAGACTGAAGACTACAGCGATACTTCAACCCAAATGCATTACACAGCTTCCAAACACCTCATGTATTACCTGAAATTTCAGCTCAGTTCGCACAGCAACAGTTTAATCTGCTTAATGTGGAAATTGGAGGAAATCCTCTGCCAGTGCCTACTATTTTCAGATGCAACGTGCTAAGCTAGGGAACCACCTCAGGATCAACCCATCAGTCCAAAGCAAAGCCTCAACTCTGGCGGTGTCGCATATGTCTTTGCTGCCACAGGTACAAGATTTTACCCTGGGGGAAATGGCCAAGGTGATGAATCTGTTTTCACCACGGCTTTCAATTGATGTATAGAAAAGAGAAAACAACAGCAACAACAAAAATATTCTCCTTCTAACTGAAAACACAGTACCAGTTACTGGTCTTTGAAGTGACTGTGTGTGTTTCAAGGGGAAGAGGGAGAAATGAATCGCTGTAACCAACAACACCCCAAAAGCACTATAAATCAAACAGCATATAGCTGTTTTTATCAAATATGACTCTATTTGCACTACATCAAAAACCTTTAATTAACAACTAATTTATTCAAGTGAAAAAAAAAAATTCCCTTGCACCAAATGATTGCATTATAACATGGGGACTAGGCTGTGTATTTTCGCCCTCTTTAAAGCATGACAGGAGAGGAAACTGAGCCTTTAGAGAACAGCTAAGTAGAAAAATGGATCAAAGATTCAGAGTGCTTGTTGATTGGCTTTTTGAGTCAGCAGAGACTGAATGAGCCCGTTTAATGAAAAAAGCCACACTGTAAAATCTGTTTGTTCTAGGACCTACTTTTAATAAAAATGCTTATAAAGATAAATGGCATTGGCTTGCGCCAGGCACGGAGCGGACAGGTGTTGCACAAGCCTTCCCACGCAGCAGTGTCAATTCTGCTCCACACCCTTGTTTTGTCAGCTTTCGATGGGTCCCACAGTGCTGAGCAAGTTTTCAGCTGTGTGGGGCTTTTGGCTGAAAAGGGAAATGTCCGCAAGGTAGCTGACGGCAATCTCCGAACATGTTTGCTTGGGACCTAAGTCAAATTTGAACCCCAAAAGTGAAGGACAAGGCCGTGAAATTATATTCCTTCCTTCCCCTTGTAATGAGCAGCATGTGTCAGAGCAGCCCAGAGCTTGCATGCACCCAGTGCCGCTGCTTTTCCACTAGCCGAGAGCCAACACACAATCATCCCTGTACTCCAGAACCAGGATGGCGACCAGAGCCGTGTGGCATGACCTGGGTCCTGTCCTCATGTACTGCCAACCTCACTAAGGCAAGAACTGGAGGGACGTTTGGTTTTTTTTTTTCCCTTTCTTCTTTTCCCCTCCAAAACTTTGTGTTAGCCATCACTAGCTAATCTCTGGTGGGGCAAGGTAAGTACCATTATCCCGCTTTAATGACTAATGAAGCCGAAGCAGAGTAAGTAGTTTACTGGTTGCCTTGTCTTCGGGGTCCCATCATGCATGTTTTACTGTTCCTCCGAGTGCAGTGAAGTTTTCCATTAGTGCTGCCGCTGATTACAGTGTACAATCTTCGGGGCAGGGACTGTGATTTTCTTTTCATTTGCTTAATCAAAAGCATGTTGCCTTTTAATTCCTCTGGATTCAGTTGCCTATGCATTAGGTAGGAGCCCCGATATAAACGTGGAGGAGGACAGCTGCTCAGCCGTGCTGTGTGGAGTGCATGAACCAGCTGAGCCTTTCTCTGTATTCAACCCCCTCTCTGAATCCATCCCAGGGTAATGCCAGTCCACAACTGTGCAAAATGCTGTTCTGAAAACTCTTTAAGTATATATAAAGCCCAATCAGGTTGTGATATGAACTATTTTTAGTAATACAATTGTCTAAGGAAAGCATTTGTTTTGCCGCTGCAAACATCAGACTGAACCAACACTGCAAAATATAAACACTACGCAACCCAGAGGACAACAATAAAGGCAAACTCATTGATTGATTAGTTTAGGTATAAAATTAAATAATTGGGTACAGTGTTCTGTCCATATGTGTCTGACATCTAATGATATATCACTCCATAGGAATGATTTGAAATGTAGGAAAGATTTATTTTGCTTTTGTGAAAGCTTTATCGTGTTAGACCTCAAAAATTAATAATGATGTTCAATAAAATCACTATAATTTATAAAGAACACTCCAAAAAGCTGAAAAAGGGCTTAACAAGTGATCAGCTTAAATATTTTTGGTGTATTTCAGACATACAATTATATGCTAAAATGCATTTTCTGGATAGATTTCAGAGACAACTTTCACCCATGATGTTGTTCAAGCTTTTATATCACTATGTAACTCTTTAACACATTTAGAACTCCGGAAAATACCTATATTAGAACTATAGGCAGATGCTGTTAAAAAGCCTTGGTGTGGTGAGTTTTATTTGGTATCCAACATCCCTGAACATCAAGCCTGTGAGCAGGATAGCTTTACGCAAGAAATGAAATATCCTGGTCCTTACCTCCTTGCAATAAATAATTATGCCGTTAAAGATGTGAACATGTTAGATAAGTTTCCCTTCACCAAGAACAGTTTCCAGTCATTCTTATTGACCGATACTGGTCGCATAAGAGAAAGGAAAATTGGAGAATGTGAGGAGTCAAGCCTGCAGTGACCGGATTAACTGGCAACCTGATAGTCAAGACACAAAATCAAGTTCAGGTCCTGCCTCTGGTGGTGACTACAAAGATGAAAAACACTTGACCTTTTGAATTGTCATTCATAAAATAAAGATCTTCATCTCCATGTGAAAATTCAATGGGTTGTGATGCTCAAGTTCCTTGGGACATTTTAAATTATAAAATATACAGTTTTCCTAGAATAATCTTCCTACTTGCTTCCACCAATGATCAAATTAACCATAGCTCATAAAATCAGACAACTTTGTTCTGGGCTTAAGTATCTTTTATTGTTGACCATAAATTGTCTACCTCCTTATAAATCTAGTTACAGAATATAAATACACTCAGGAAATGTCTCCTTGAAATAAAGTAAAAAATACAGCACACAAGACCCAAGCTAAAAGAAAACATGCTGGCACATGGAATACTTTTTTATTATTACTATGTAAACTAAGTGCTAAATGCATGTTCACCCCAATCTGGAGAATTCAGTTCTCCCACCAGCTGACCCAACATGGGGCGAGTGGAGCTTCAGCTTGCCCGGTACCCAGGGGGAAATGCAGAGAAGAGGGGGTATTGCAGGTTCTTCAAGCTAGGGGTGCTCTAAGCACAGCAGCATCCTTCGTTTCTCAAAGGCCCTTTGGCATTTCGCACACTCGTTCCATTCCCTGTTTTCTCTTGCTCCTTCCCTTTCTTATCCCCCAAACAATAAAAGCTCAATGGGAATGCAAATGCAGCTCTCTGTTTAAAATCCCAGCCGAGAAGACAGTGTGTCACCCATATTTATGAGCTCTAAATGGCTTTTATCAAAGTGAGGTCGCACTAAATCACCCCCAAGCTGTCATAAATACAAATGACTCGACATAGTCTGCAACAAGCCTTCGGGGGGAAATTATATGATCTTCTGTTGCAGTTATGCTATATCACACAGCCAGCTCATATATTTCCACTGGCAAGGTAACCTGATCCTTCAAAGGACACTAATAGGTGAAAGAGGGACGAAAGAAATAGTGAATCAAGCAGTGTGTGCCTGTGCACGCACGTATGTGCACACACCCCTGAGCTGCAAGCCAGGCTTCTCTCCCGAATGGAAGAGGAGATCCTTGTTGCTGGGAGTATGAGGTTTCCCTGGCTGCCCCAAAGGAGCAAGAAAGTTGCCAGGCAAGAGAGAAAGATCCAGGGGGTTGCCGGGGTATTTCCCACTTTAAAAATTCATATGAAGGCTTGAAAATTATTAGGATATGAACCAGAGCTATCCAGACTCCGAAGACTTGACCTCTCCCAAGCAAATTAAAGGAGCCATCCTGCCATCTCAGCTGGAGAAGCCCAGGATTATAGCAAAGTCTACCACAGGGTAAAGAGAAAATGCTTATAAAGGAGGCACAAAATGGGCAGTAGAAAAAAACATGAGCTCCTGAGAGAACAGGCACTAATTAGTTTTTTTTCATTAACCTTCTTTCCATATACTAAGTGTCGCTTATATGTTCGTTTGTGCAGACATAGAAGCATAGACATATATAAAGACAGAGAAATTCTGATCAGATACCGTCTAATTCATAGACAGTGGCAGTAACCTGGGGAAGCCTTCAGAGATGCAGTTAAGGACAGCCCATTGAGCTTTGTCCCCACCCGGCTCCTCGCAGACAGCCTTGTGTGATTTGATATGACAGCGGAAGCTCAAGTTCAACAGCTCTGCCTATGGTCACACTATGCTATTGCACCAGTTTACACACAAAATAAGTCAACTGCAACGAGAGCTAGTTCATTTCTTCATATCTGGGATGAAGACAGTGCCTCTGTCTGTTTGGCAAACGGTTACAATGATACGCCAGTTTGGGTTTGCTATCTCTAACGTAATAGAGGCAATATGCCAATTTTCAGCAATTCAGGTCGGATATGGGCATTTATAACGGCATCCTTCTCAGAGAATGAGGTCTCTAACATTAAATTATGTATTTTAATTAAAAGCTGAACTCAGAGAGCTTGAGGTACTAAACTTGATTTTCAAATGCCTGGTGGAAAGCCAGTGGGCAGTGCTGCTGTTTTCTGCTCTTGAGCTTTTCACAACCTCTCCGTTCAGAAATCCTGCTCACTTTGGAGCTGAAAAGACAGCCTGGTGAAACGCACGCTTGAGTGATTTACCTGAAGCACACCAAAGAGGACGACGGGAGCAAAGCCATCAGAAATCCTGTGCTGAGCTCCTGCTGCCATGATGCATTGTACTACTTCCCTCAGGTGGATGATCCCCTGCAAGTGTCACAGGACAGACAGACTTGCCTGGAGCTGGGGGATGAGGGTTATCAGCTCTTCCCTGCCTGCTGGCAAGCCTGCACTGTCCAATGGGAATAGCGCAAGAAGTGAGTGAGCTAAACACACTGCCTCACCCAGCTCACTGTGCTTGAGGAAGAACTTCACCACCTTCCACAGCTGGTCTATTGGCACGAGCTAGTGCTGCTCAGCTTCATGGGTAGGGAGGCAAAAAAGACACAAGGCGTTCTTGCAAAAACAATGAGGTGGTGGCAGGCTGACCTGTGCCGACGGGTCAAGCAACAAAGTTCGCCATCTGAGAAACAGCACCTGGAAACCATCCAGCCGTCTGTCCAGTGTGATTAAAAGGAAAATATGTAATGCTTCAGAAGAGGGAGAAACAGAATCGCAGGTCTGGGTTGCATAATATCGTGCATTTGTGTAACCAGTCTAAACAGAGTGTGTGAGTCGACCAGATGTTTTTCATTTCAGTGCACAGCACTGCAGAGCAGATCAGAAACCAGCAAGCGCCAAACACAATGGTGGCTTTGCCAGTGCTGTTGTAATTGGAGCTCAACAAAGGGCACTGTCAACCCGAGTCTCTGGGCAGGCAGGTCAACCTCCCGGCTGGTTAAAGAAGCCAGCTCGTTCCTTACGCTGCATACGTGTATCTGAGATAAATATCAGTAGTAGCTAGTAAACATGGGCTTGGGGTTCAGTCAATGAGTCAACCATCACCAGAAACAGGGACAGCAGGGATGTGTGTATGATTTGATCCATTCTGGGAGTGGGCCATAATGTAATGTGTATTTATTTAGATAGAGATGGATACTGACTTTGTGAGACAAAACCATCCTATCTGAAAATATGGAGAAAATTGAATGTATACCCTCATTTATGATTACAGTACCATTCTGGTTTGGAAACACCCACCTCTACTCAAGGATCAGTATTGTTCCACCTCTCTGGGCAGAGGAGGTGCATTGGCTTAATGCTCTGAAGTAGTGACCAACTTTTCAATGTTAGGGACCCCTTTTATTCCCAGATGGGCATGCATAGCACTATAATGAATTAGTAAACTTCAGGAACATGCAATCTGCATCTGTAACTCACATAACTATACACTTGGTGGATTGACCCACCGATCACCCAGAATTCTTTGGCACCAGGTAAACAACACCGTGTGCAACCTAACGTGGCCTTGGGACAGCAGTTGGTCATCTTTGCCTTAAAATTATATAGATGAGGATTAGTCACCATGCAGAAGCTGCACTGCTTTTCCCGCATGGATAGAATTAAACCAAGGTTAAAATTCTTCCAGAGTGCACTTACATAAGAATGGGAAGAAATTATCTTCAAAGGTATCCCAATTCACAGAATCATATGTAATCTAGATATTATATGCCTTACTATTGTTATATTACATTGATAAAACATGGGCTGTCGTCCTGGCACAAAATATACACAGATCTATACTGACCAGCCCTCCAAGTGTTAACTGTGAAAACCACTATATGTCCCAGGTGCACTCAAACTTTGACATAAGATGGCTGCTATGAATGATTTTTTAAAGCTAAATTGCCTTTTCTGAATGCTTTCCTCTATTTTCTCACTTAATTTTACCTAAAATATTGAAGTGAATATAAAGCCAAGTATGAAAGGGCCAGAAAGCCTGGAGGCCAAAATCTTCTTCCAGGTCTGCAGTAGGGCGTAGTGCACAGCTGTGCAAGCTGCAAGGTGCGTCCCAACTTTCATCTTGAACAGCTCCATCAATGAGGGAGCAAGATTTTTCTCAAGTCCATTTAAAATAGAAGCAAAACCAAATTTTAAACTCCTGCTCATTGAGAGTTTGACAGCAGGAGGAATCAGACTCGGAGACCAGCTTCTATGCAGACTGGCAAGAACAGCACCAAGGAGTGATGCTCAATCAATAAACTTGATATGCAAATCTCCATGTTCAAATACAGATTGTCCCTCACCAACCTGATTTTACCAACAAAAATAATAAAACTTGCAGAATCTGATGGGACAGTTTTCACAACCTTTGACACAGCCCCTCACAATATCCTTCTCTCTAAATTGGAGAAATATGGATTTGATGGGTGGGCTGTTTGGTGGTTAAGGAATTAGTTGGAAGGTCACAGCCAGAGCGCAGTGGTCAACAGCTTGATGTCCAAATGGACGCTGGTGACAAACGGTGTCCTGCAGGGGTTCGTACCGGCACCAGTGCTGTTTAACATTTTCATCAATGACTTAGCAAGATCAAATGCACCCTCAGCAAGCCTGCAGATGACACCAAGCTGACTGGTGCAGTTGACACACCAGAAGCACAGGATGCCATCCAGAGGGACCTGGACAAGCTTGAGAAGTGGGCCTGTGTGAACCTCATGAGGTTCTACAAGGCCAAGTGCAAGGTCCTGCATCTGGGCTGGGGCAACCTCTGCTATCAATACTGGCTGGGGGATGAAGGGATTGACAGCAGCCCTGACGAGAAGGACCTGGGGGTACTGGTGGATGAAAAGCTGGACATGAGCCACCAATGTGCACTTGCAGCCCAGAAGGCCAACCATATCCTGGGCTGCATCAAGAGAAGCGTGGCCAGCAGGTCAAGTGAGCTGATCCTGCCCCTCTACTCCACTCTAGTGAGTCCCCAACTGGAGTACTGCATCCAGTTCTGGAGCCCTCAGCATAAGAAGGACATGTGATAGGATGCATGGGAATGGTTCAAAGCTGTGCCAGGGGAGGTTCAGACTGGACATTAAGAAGCATTTCATTACTGAGAGGGTGGCCAAAGACTGGAACAGTCTTCCTAGAGAGGTGGTTGATGACCCAAGCCTGTCAGTGTTTAAGAGGCATTTGGACAATGCCCTTAACAACATGGTTTAACTTTTGGTCAGCCCTGAATTGGTGAAGCAGTTGGACTAGAGCATCATTGTAGGTCCCTTCCAACTTAAACAGTCTAGTTTAGCCTACTGTAGTCTACTGTAGTCTACTGTTGTCTACTCACCCTATCCTATCCTATCCTATCCTATCCTATCCTATCCTATCCTATCCTATCCTATCCTATCCTATCCTATCCTATCCTATCCTAATCTATTTTGTTCTATTCTAAAACTTAGTTCCTCCAAAGTTAGCTTAGGAGTTAGAACAAGCTACTCAGAAGAGAGTTAAACCAATGCTTCTTCTATGTGAACAATCAAAATCCTGTATTTTAGACTGCTCTGCGGATACCTCTTGGTCTATTTGTTTCTTGAGGTGGGAAGAAGGATACTCTATTTCCTTCAGGCCAATTTACCTATGAATTACAGAAATAGAAATATTTTTAGTTACAGCAAGGGGGTGACAATGACAGCAATTATAACAAATGGACCAAGCATACTCTTGAGTCTTCCACTTACTAAAGTCTCAGAAGGAGAGAATTTCTAACTTCAACAGTCTTGTAGTAGTCACTGGAAAAGACAACATGAAACTTGCAGGTAAAACTTAGTAGCAGAAGATCAGAGTGCTTTTTTGAACCTGAAGAGAGCAGACGACATGATGAACATAGAGGTGATAAAACGTATCACAGCAGATCAGACTTCCGTTTGGGATCTGGCCAAAATCAGCTTCCAGATAATCTGGACTTTCAGTGAGTAAATTAGTCAGTGCATTTACCAAAGACTTATCATTTAAGAAATCTAAATATTGCACTGGCATGAGTAAATTCCATCGCTATTGCATGAAAGTAGTATGATGGTAGAGAGAATACGCTTGGACTTTTTTCTATACTGAATAATAAGCACAACCCAGGTGAGGCCTCCAGGCTTGTTTAGTAAGACTCAACTCTTGACGTTGGGAAGTCTCATCTGCTGTTCCATAGTTATGTGTTGTGTTGGTAAAGTGAGCTTGCTCAAATTGATGTCCTTTCTCAGCAGCAGCTGAAAAAAACAGCTTTATCAGAGCAGGTTCTGAGCTGACTCTGGTTTTACCCTATGGTACTTTATTAGGTCTTACCAATTCAAGCTCTAGGTAAGATTTCGTCACACTTGGATATGCACAGCAGGGAACTCCTAGAGTTTCAAAAAATTCAGAAGCTTATCAAAGGAACACAAGAAAAAGATGACACAACCAGAGTGAGATTCATCCACAGAAAAGTTGCAAGAAGAAATTTCTTCAAAAGCATGAGACTACGATTCTCTTTCAGGTAGGGTTCAAGAAACTGGGCTAGTAATCTTTGACTTTGGAAGGACATTCATAGAAATATCTTGTGGCTATCTACCTGGAGTATAAAAGATGCTGTGCGGACCCTTTAGCAAATTCAGAGTAATTCACAGATTCATAGTTCTTAAAGCCAGCAGAGACCTGAGAGGATGGACAGGACAACTTTTTTTGGCTGAATCAGATTTGAGGAAGGAGTTACTGCTATCTATCTGTGTCCAGCTGGCTCTTCTGCATTGGGATTGCTCCCAGCCCAGTTCTGCAGACTGCCTCGTCATCTGAGTGGGTGCTAACCCACATCTGTTCTCCAGCAGGGCTAGAGATCTTTTGGATGCACAGCTAAACAGAGAAAGCCAAGGGAGTGACATCCTGAAACTGTGGTGACTGAGAAAGCATGGGAACAAGCTGTCCTGAGCACGACCTGCGCATCCCAGGTCTCCTGCAGACAGAAGAATTTATCTGACCTTTCATCTGGGTTATCCAAGCTGACCACAAAATTTCCCCCATCTACAGTCTGAGTCATGCTCAGAAATTGACTGGCTCAATGAATCTTTCAGAGGGTCACGCAACCTTGCCTGGAGACATCAGGAAATGGAGAGAGCCTATGACGAGTTTTGCTCAAACCATCATATTGCCCACACTGTTTAAAATGTGTTTACCAGCCTTGATGCAGCCTGCCTGGTTATAACCTCCATTTGTTTGTGTACCTGCCTCTTGAAGGTGATATAGAAGAAGATTCAAGAGACAAGAAGTTGCCTCTCACCATCTAACAGAGAGGACTCACTGCTATACGGTAATGCCCTACAAGGGACGAGTGTTTGTAACATCCAGCAGGAAAAAAATGAAAAAAAAAACACACATGGACAGACACATGCACACGCACACTGCTGTTGCGGTCTCCCCCCACAGACCTCCTTTGTCCCTGTAGCTGCCATCACCCCCCCATAGCCCATGATCCCCTCTGTCCTCCTGACCCCTCCTCTCCCTCCATTCATTCTTCCAGAATTTATCCTGCTTCTTTAACTCGGCATGTGTCTGGGCAGATGTCCAAAAAACCTCCCTTCAGCAACCGGGGGGAGGAAATTCCTCCAATTCAGTCCAGGCTCTTTCCCCCACCCCACTCCCCGCCTTCACTCTCCCGCTTTTTCTTGCTCCTTCTTCTCTTTTAACATGCTGAATGATTGATAACACTTGCCTCGCCTCACCGCTGCCTGTTTGAGTCCTTTCTGCCCAGCATCTACAGCCCTGTGGGGAAACCTGCCCTCCTAGACGACGGGATGTTGGGGACCCCCTTCAGTTCTTTTTACAAATTAAATAATAAAAGGAAAGAGGAGAGAAGCACGAGGGAGTCTGGAAAGTTTTGCAGGGGGTGGAAAAGAGCAGCTCGGAAAAGCCCTTGACTAGAACAGGTCCAAAGCAAACAAACAAATTAAAAACAACTCTGCATGCTCCCGATTCTCTGTTTGCCATGAAAAAGTGAGTGGGAAGCTTTGTTCTGTTGTTGTGTATTTTGGGGCCCAAATACTAGATTTGTGCAGATCTTCCAGCTCCTTGTAATGCTGTCATAATAAGTGAGTTTGTTGTCTTAGATTCACACCTTCTGGAGCCATTCATTTACTTGAAAAACTTGAACTTCATTTAAAAATAAATAAAACTGTATTTGTCTTTCCAACAGCAGAAAGAGGTTAGACAACATGAATCCTAACACCTTATACTTCAGAATCAAAAAACACATCTAATTTCTATGTGTCATATTTTTGTGCATTATGTTTGTACATATCTGTAAGAACCCTGTTTTCATCATTCTCAAAGTATCCACAGGATGCCATGCTAATGTCTAGATTCTGATTAGATGCTCACATTCACTTTATAATTTACATTTCAGGGATGAAACTCATTGAAACTGATGTTCAGGCTATTTTATTTTAGCTTTGTATACAGTTCATGTATAGTATGTATATATGATATACATGTGTTACATGTAACAAACTCTCATTAATGACTCAAAACTTGATTATTATTACTATTATCATCTGAAATGCAAGTGAGACCTCACAATCTGTACCAGGATCACCGCATCATCGCACTGGGCAGCACAAGCTGAAACAGAGAAGCCCTGAGGAAGTTCTAGAAGGATGGGTAAAAAGGAAAGATTTTTACCCTCACTTGACAGAGGGAGTCTGGACAAGGACCAAGTTATGAAGAGAAGAGCTAATTTCATCTAAATTAGACATCTAAGTTTCTGCTGATTCCAGACTCCATTTATAGCCAGCAAACCAGCATCTCCAGAGAGTTCTCTAAGAAAGACCTCGAGTGGCTATCCCACATGTGATATAATTTCAGGACATGCAAAGTTATGTCGTTTTAATTCAACCAACACTGTCCAGACAGTCTCTGGCAGAGCTGAGATTTCTGTCCACGTACCTCATTCCTTAGCTCAGTGCCTTAGCAAAAAGAGCAAAAAAAAAATATATTTTTCTAGCAATGCTACCTGTCTGCTCAGTAACAGAAAAATTGCTCTTTCAACCAGGAGAAACAGATAGCATAAACTCTTCATATTTTATTAATCGAGATACTCAGTTTTGAGGCTCTGCCTGAAAATGAAAGGTAGGTTTCCGTAACATGATAATTCAAAGTAAAATAAACAAGTCACTGGCTTTTAAAAGAAGCTACATTTAAACCTTAATAAGATGAAAACAAAACACAATAATCAGCAAGGTGATTTTTTTCCTCTTTTTTTAAATCAAGGCAAAAGACCATCATGTCAATAACACCTGGGAAAACTCCGTGTTGAATATTTATTCCCTGTTAACTCGTAAAATCTCAGCGCCTTGCAGTAAATGATCTCCCTCTCCTGGGCCTGGAGGATACTTGTTGTTTCTGTGTAGGTAGCAATCTATCTGCTTCAAGCTGCTGACTACCTCATCAGGATCTGGGGAAGATAAGTCCTCATTTATTTATTTGAAATAGCTATAAAGTGCTATTGGGACATTTCTGATGTATTTCCATGTCAGATGTGTCTGCATTGAAGGTCTCCTAATGCAGAGCCAGTAATTATCAGAGGTGAAATATCCAACATAAGCATCCAACCTACCAACCCAGTACTCACTCAGCATCACTGAATGACAGATACCATGAAAATAATAGCAATAATAACCCATTTTTCAAAGAAATTTCTTGACAGAAGGTTTGCTTCCCTTGGAAGCAAGCGTTAATGGTGTCCCACAAACCCAACACGACCTTCACAAATAAGTCACTGGTATCTGAAGCCTGATTGTGTAAAGACTGCCAAACTCAATTGTTTTCATAGAAAATGTTTAGCTGATTTCTGATTTCCCCTAAGATCACTCAGGAACCTGAGCTGAAGAAATTATCATCAAGGTCCCCAAAATGTCCTAGACACAGAACCGCTCATGTCATCTCAGAACATTGGGTGGTCTCTGCTGCCAATGAGTTTCTCTTTTTTTGCCACACCTAACTGCTGCATTTATCAGATGGCCTTTCCAGTTTAAATACTGCAAAATACTAGGTATGAAAAGTGAGACACAACCCTTTGCTGCCCCATCACCCAACAAAGCCTTTCTGGTGAGGGTTACCACCAGGCAGAGGCAGATCTTGATCCTGCAAACACCGCCAGCAGCCACTCAGCCTCCTTCAAGCAATCCCATGGTGGTCTCATCTGCAGAGATTTGAGCTCCCAGGGGTAACAAAGTGAGGAATTTGTCCCTGCTGGGTCCTGAACAGGCAGCTGCTAAATGCTAACCCTACACTTTGGGTCGAGAGGGGAAATGTCCCTGATCTGTCAGTGTAGCAACGCTTACCTGGTATCTTCTTTCCACACCTCTCATTGCTTTCAAATGTGAGGCCACTACAAATTATTTCAAGCCATATATTTAGAAGAAATATGGGTTTATAGCTTCCACACATAAGTCTTTTTTTTTTTTTTATTTGAGTGCTATCTATTTAAGTATCTTTCAAAGTACTCTTGTCCTCCTGCAGGCAGGCACCGTTTCAGGCACAAAACCTACCCCTGCAATAAAGCTCACCCAATTGGGTATTTTCTTGGATGAGAGAGACATGATCTAAACTTTTTGCACTTAAGTGGAAGAGATGTCCACTTTTTGTTAGCCAAGCATGCAAATATGTCCTCATCTTTGACTTCAATTCAGATGTAAATTCAGCCAAAATACCACTGAAGAGAAGCCAAACTCACTCCAACAGATGCCAACTCCTCTATGAATCTCATTGTCGTCCCGTTAGAAGGACTGTAAGGGTCACCTCAAAATCCCACTGGCATTGCTCTACTTCACACACCCATGGCAGGAGAAGCTGCCCCAGGACAGCAGCCAGTGGGCTGGGAGATGCTCTGCGTGGACATTCAGAGGGGTTTTGAAAGCAGTATACCACATTAATCTCTGATTGTGCCCAAGCTACAGGGCATCACTCCTATAATTGATTCAGGTGCTGTTCTGTGAGGATGCAGCTTTCTTGCTTCTGTCTTCCATGAGTAAACTTGGGTATGAGGCTCTACAAAAGGTTTATATGCAAGTGTTCCTCTAAGCCACTGCTGGATAAAGGTGGAGAAGTGACTGTAAACACACCTGGGTCAGTTCTCTTTCCTCTCCATGTAGTCATCCTACAGACAATTCCTCTTTGCATCTGTGAGCAAAAATTTCAGGTTATTCTTTAAACTGTGCAATCATTGGAATTTCCCCCATGAAAAAAAAAAGAAGGATGGATTTATCAAAAACTACCCCCATAAAAACAACTGCAGAATTTGCTCTGAATGGACCCAGTAGGTTTTAATCCATTTTGTAACAGCTAGAGGCTAAGCACCCATGACGTCAAGCTCATTTGTCATGGGTACAGGAGCGAATACATGTCCACTACCAAGGATTTGTTTATGATTCCACAGAGCAATCCAAAAAATAAAGAGAGGGAGCGGAGCAGTATTTTATTCCCATTTATTGAGTAACTTGAGATACTTGGTTTTGAACAAAATGTAATTGGCCATTAGTACCTGGCAGCAGAGCTACAAAGCAAAGGGAAGACAAGATAGCAGTTGGTTGGAGGCATTTACACAAAGAGAACATGATGGGGCAGAAAGCAGACTATAACAAACACTGAACGCAGAAACATCTTATTATTGATTAGTACCATGTCATCATCTGTAGGCCTTGCCTTGGTGTGCCTAGAGATCAGACTCCAAGCCCCATGAACCTCATGCCTCTGGCTTCTGGTTGTATCCACGGCAGGGGACACACTAAAATGGATATGAATATCTATAGCTATATATTTACATCTGTGTCTATGTCTATAATTATACCTGTACCTATCTACATCTACACCGATACATATACCCGTCTATGTGCATGTCCCTGTCCCTGTCCCATATCCATCTCTATCTCTATCTCTACCTCTACCTCTACCTCTACCTCTACCTCTACCTCTACCTCTACCTCTACCTCTATCTATCTCATATCTCTCTCTCTCTAACTCTAACTCTCTATTTTAAGACCATGATTTTCATTTTAAAGTTCACAGAAGACAAACAGAAACTGGATGCCTGAAGGACAGCACCAAAAATTAGAGGGGAAAAATGAAAGATTAACCAACCCTGCATCGTCCTCTTCAAAATCAGCTTTTAAATAATTGTTTATGACCAAAGATGTTCTGCTTTCCAGTGGCCCTTAGTTCGGTGAAAGCTCCTGGTTTTGTCTATGTAACGTATGATTTTAACCTGAAGGGCAACATTATCATTTGACCCATGAGAGTGTAAGCCCCAAAGATCATCAATTCCCTTAAATAGGTGGCCCAGTCGCT
The DNA here is from genome assembly GCF_030867145.1 of Opisthocomus hoazin. NCBI lineage: Eukaryota > Metazoa > Chordata > Aves > Opisthocomiformes > Opisthocomidae > Opisthocomus > Opisthocomus hoazin. Next base: position 85,760,864 of record NC_134454.1, on the reverse strand, counting down.
CATTTAATGCCTCCCCGTCAGCTAGAAATAAGACTTACAGTCTGACAGGTCAAAGTGAAAAGGAGAGGACAGGAGGGGGGGGAAAAAAAAACAGACAGATTGCCACACCAATAGAACTCAAAGAAAAAAAAAAAGGGAGGAAATGCTCCTCAGTGAAAGCATTGACAAAAATATATATATGGGGAGGAGTAATTTTACAACCTCCTGTAACCCAGTGGTCCTGAGGTATTGCCTTTCACCGTCTACCCAGGAACAGGCCTCAGAGAGGTTGTAAAATCACCATCTATTATTCCCAGAGACTAAGGCATCGTCTGGAGGGGCTTTCTCATGCCGAGAGGCTTTGCTTCCCGTGCAGGAACTGTGCGCAAGCAGCCGCACACACACGGTGCCCGCGCTGAGAGCAAAGCCTCAGATGGGGTGAGCGGGTCAGGGGAGAAGGGAATGGGGAGCTCATCTCCTCCAGCTCCTGCCCTAAGGTCCCCACAGAGGCCCTTAGCCCTTGCAGTGGGTCTCACCTCTGCCTGCATCACAGGGAAGCAGGTAGGGATTGATGCAATCGATGCATTCTGATGAAAAATGTACCTCAGACTCTCCCTCACCCCCTCTTCAAGCCCACCATCTTTAGCAAACTTGTTTGTCCTTGCCCCACGTGCCTGGCTGCTCTCTGGTCACTGTTTTTCTTAATGCTCTGCACCGAATTTCCCTTTTTTTCCACCCTTCCTCTCCTCCCATTCTAGTGATTTGTCTCCTGATTTGCTCTATTTTTTTTATTTTCCCTTGCACTACCTGGCAGCCATAACCAGAGCAAGGGAAATGATTTGCTCACAAAGCATGTTGAAGAAACTCGTGGTGCCTGCAATCACAGTCAGCCTGGTTAAAGAGACAAAATAATCAAAAACCAGTGGGGACACCCACTCTAGAAACCAAATCAAATCACATACATCACCTAAAGGATTAAACAACGAAAACATATGCATAGAGAAAGTTTTCTCTGTCAAGAACCGCAGGGAGGTGAGTGACCAGTGGGTCCTTCGGAATCCCAACCACAGCAAGGCTCCACGGACACCCTTGCCTGACTCCTGTATCCAAGGCTACGGTCCTTCTCCCCCTACTCAAGCACTGCAGGATGCTACCAAACCGTTCTAACAGTCACAAAGCTCACATTTCTGGGTTTTTTTAATCCAACACCATACTCATAAGAAGAGTGAGGGGTCTGCATGCAGCATTTGGCTCTGGATCAGGGCCAAAGCAGGACACATGGTCTCACCTGCATTCCCTGTGTCCTGTGTTTGGAGTACACTTCAGGTTCTTCTTTAGAGGAATATTTTTCAGGCTTATAGACCCAGGTATGTGCGTACCCACCATACCATCCACACTGTTCAGTGTTTCCATGTTTCCGTTTTAGTGGGTTTACTTCCTGCACAATCCTAAAGAGTCTCCTGGAAGAAGAAAATCTTAACTGCTGTGGGTGGTAGACCCTTTTTTCACCTCCCGCTTGGTCTCACTTCTCCTTTTTCTTTCCTAAAATGTCCAGCCAACCATGTCAAAGGTAAGATCCCTCCTACAGACATCTCCTCTCTTCTCAGTTGTGAGTTGGGACTTAGGGGTTTTTAAGTATTATTATAAAATCCTCAAGCAGAGGTAGCTTGCAGGTGGGTGCAGTCATCTGCAGTCTTTGCTGCCAGGAGCCAGCTGAGGTCCCCAGTGAGTGACCCCACCAGCCCTTCCTCCTTGGAGATGGAGGGACCACGGTCATAAGATCTCAGCTCAAGGATGGGGGCCCAGCAAGTGCCACTGAGACCCTCTTTTTTTTCAGAAATGTGACAGAAACCGATGGCACTTGTAATTTTTTTTTTGCTTTTTAGCCATGTTCAGGTGCCTCCCGCAGCACCAGTGGCCTCCGTCCTGGTCCTTGGGGTGGATTAAGCCAGCAGGCACCATACCTCAGGGCAGAGGTGGGACCTGCCTCCTGCAAGCCCTGTTTACATGGTAATGAATACCTCTTAGCCATATCTATTCTAATAACTATTACATTATCAAATGGGGCCTTGGCGCCCTACCAGGCACTGAAGTGTGACTAAGCATCCAGCTTCTTGCTACAGTAGATGGGTTAAATTTACAGCCTGTCCTCCCTGGCCATAGCCAGTTCCTTTGGAGGAAAAGGCAGCTGCTCCAGCCTGGAGCACAGAGCACTTGTTATTGCCTGTCCTGATCAGTGGCCAGAGGTCCCTAGGAGGAACAAAGCCCAGTGCAGTCCCCTAACCAGCACCCCAGCCACAGGCCATATATTTGACCCAGGATCCAGCACAGAAGAAGCAGAGGGATTGGTAAGGGAGCTTAGGAGACAGAGGCTGTCAAATATCGCTGTGATGGAGTGAGGCATTCTACTGGATTCCTCCTGGACTTTTTTTTGGAGACTGGTTTGTTGCCACTTATGAAGAAAGGGAGCAAAAAGGTGCAGAATATAAGGATCTCTGAACCCATGCTTTTTCCAAAGTGCCAGCGATATGGATGTTATGACATGGAGCAGGGCTGCAACAAGGTGCATGAAACACGTGGCAGGATAACTTTTCCTCTTCGCCTTCCCTAGGGATGTACGGCAAAAGCAACCGCCCCACACAGCCGAGGGCTGAAGGGGATGAACAGAAGCTCTTGCTTTCCCTTTACAATACATCTGTTATGATGCTGTATCTCACACATCCTGCAAAGCGCTCATTATACACCTCCAACAACTTCATTCCCTCTGCTCTGTAGAAAGGCTGTATTCAGCATGAAATTATTTCATCACAGATCCTTAATTTATCTGCTTAGGCAGCAACTTTTGTCTTCTTCTTGTCTGAAGATTACAACATTACCCAGCACTTTTCTTGTGCCATTTAATCCTAAATTTCTTCTCCACCATCAATCCTAAATTTGACCTCCACCATGTGAGGAAAAATCTGTTGAAACAGACTTATAAAGTTTGATCAGATAATGACTTTATCAATACGTCCAATATTTTTAAAATTCAAGCAGGATATAAATACAGAAACCAGTAGGCTACTTGCGAGATATCTGCTCTGACTCTAATTATCTGTGACAAATGATCGTGTAAAACCACCCAGAGACTTTCCTCATAAAGCTTTTTGTATACAAACCAGTATCTACCACCAACCGAGGCATCACCACCTACATACGATTACTAGCTGCATTCCCTCAACATACAAACTCAAAATCAGCCATTTCCTTACATTCACCTCTACAAAAGACTGAGTTCCAAGCGGTTTCGAAACCAGCAGAGGACAACTGCTTACTTAAAATTCAGGATTCATTAGTACACCTGAAAATCCTTCTTCCTCCAGCTCCTCCTATCTAGTCCAGCTCTGTGAGATGATGGTGACTGGGAACCATTCCCAGAAACTGAAATAAATCAAACAGGGAAAAACAAACAAATAAATGACCTGTGACAGTTGAAACACAATATAATTTGTCTCAAGAAATTCTTCCTGTTCCCTAAAAGATGTAAATCCCAAGGCGCAGAATGCGTTTGCACTGTAATTTTCCAACTTGAACCATAGTGAATGAAGCATGAGGAGGCAATCAAAAGAATAATAGAGCACTCTAAGTATACAAGTCTAAGCATCTACCCTGGCATCCGAAAAGAAAAAAAAAAAGGGAATAAAGAAACATCCTAAAAGATAACTGCAAATGCCTAACAACATCAAGAAGATAGATTTCTATGGGCCCAATTACATAACTGCATACATAATGGAGCCAAGTGCATGCACGATTCCCATTTCTGAACATAAGAAACAATGTCTGCTAGTAAAATCCATTCATTTACTGATATGCATTGCATTGTCCAGTCTTTTCTGGATTGTTTACTTATTCTGTAAAGTACTCTTATGTTTTCACTCCAGCCAGTAGCTTCCTCCATAGGCCACAACAGAGGGATGAAAATGTGTCATGCACTAAAATATCCAAGTAAACCTTTATACTGTGGATAGTCATAAGCAATAGTTTGAATGTCATCCTACTCTTAGAAGAGAAGCCACACTGGATATCTGATAGCAACAGAGGCAATACGGTGATAATTTTATAATTATTATTATTATATACTGTGTTTCTTTCTTGTCATTGACAAGATCACAAAATCACATTTCTATTTATTGACACTGTCATTGTATCCAGCATATCAAGATATGATCCCAACAATCCCACACAAAGAGGAACAAAAGATATTAATTTGGGAAAATACTTTCCAACTTGGGCCCATCTCAGAAACTTCTGTGTCTAGTTAGGCATCACTGATATATAACTGCAGGTCTGCCAGCACAATACCAGGGACTGGGATTGCTTTCCACGGCAGCAACAGGCTCTTGCTTCTGATGAAACCCACCTAAGGGCTGGGCACTACTGGAGATGCCCCTTAGCAAGGACAACTTTTGGGAAAGCAAGAATTCATGAAAATCATAAGGGGAAGGATCAGAGCCTGAATCATCAAACCTATAGCTCTTTGCCTAGTTGTCCACTCTGGAAGAGAAGGCTGCGAGGGGACCTTATAAATGCCTACAAATATCTGAAGGGTGGGTGTCAGGAGGATGGGGCCAAGCTCTTTTCAGTGGTGCCCAGTGACAGGACAAGGGGCAATGGGCACAAACTGAGGCACAGGAAGTTCCGTCTGAACATGAGGAAGAACTTCTTCACTCTGAGGGTGACGGAGCCCTGGCACAGGCTGCCCAGGGAGGTTGTGGAGTCTCCTTCTCTGGAGATATTCAAGACCCGCCTGGACAAGATCCTGTGCAGCCTACTGTAGGTGACCCTGCTTTGGCAGGGGGGTTGGACTAGATGACCCACAGAGGTCCCTTCCAACCCCTACTATTCTGTGATTCTGTGATTCTGTGATTCTCAAGGTGGGTGCGACCCCAGGCAGCCAAACACACACTCAACACCACGACGGTTATGATTTCCCTATTAGTGAGGAATGCAGGAGGTTTGGTTTTAGATCTGCATCTCACAAAGGATTTTGCAGGGAAGACTTTGCTTCAGAGAAAAAAATTTGCCTCCCAACAGTGTGCCAGGTAAAACACTTTCCAAGGCAGGAGGCCGCTGTACATGATCACCCACCTCCCTTTTTAGCTAGTGGGGTGATAGACAGCCTCCGGTGCCTACTAGAGGGCATTCAGCTTAGAAAACACTAATGCATAAAAGCGTCTGCAGACTGACTACTTGAATGCCAATATACATTTTTAATTTGAATAATATGCAATGTTTACCATAATTAGATAGCGCATTAACATGATTAAACCAGCGTCGGGGATTAGAGTGGCAAGGCACCTGACTCTAGTCCTGAAGCCTTTACTGCCGGGAGAAGCGTGTTGTGCTTGTCCATTGAGCGACTGCTTGCCCTGCCCTTTCGAAGCGTGAGTTTGAAGCTGTCATTGCAGGGGGCAAAATTTTCCTTGACAAGCAAACAAATCCATTAACATGTTAACAGGTTTTTACGGGTACGTGTGGAAAATAGTAAGCACACCAACACAACAGCATGGTTAGAGAGATAATATTTATTATAAGACAGGGAAATGCTGAAGTTTTGCTGTAGGACCACAGGCGATGTGCTTTTACCTGTCGTCAAAGGTAGGAAAAGAATTGATTTCCAATAGTGGTTAAAATATCAGAACTAGGAATCAGCAGGAATCGCTGCTATTTGTAGCTGCTGGCTTGCTGACCTCTAACTTTAGCATCTGTCTTATGGACTCAATTATATCGCTATGTATGATTGCTTTGTGTATATCCTCCAAGTACTCCAAATCACAGTCTGCTCTCCTACTTGTCACTGGGATCTTTGCCATTGATTTTAATCAGGCCAGAACTTCACCCTTTTTTCAGCCAGACGAAATCCTGGCACCAGACCTTTCCTCTGGAACAAGCCAAAAGTGATAGAAAGTGGAAATGATGGCAAATGGACACAATGGCTGCCCACGCATTTAAAAGTGGGAGCATCTAGTTGTGGAGCTTTGGTGAAGCAGGGGACAGTCTGTGGCATTTATTTAATTCTGAGCTTTGAAGGAATGTGAACATGGATTGAGTTAGAAAGGTAGTGACAGGACATATAGGAAAGACAAAATAATAATCAAGCATTAAGTAAAAGTAGATGGTGATTCACAATCCCTTTGTGATCATATTTTCACTTGCAATATTTGGTTTCTCCCTGCACATCAGATAAGCACCCTTGCTTTTATTCATGAAGGAATTTGGCAACAAAAACTATTCTAAAACGCAGCAGCTGCAGAGCATTAAGGGTGCTCTAACCATTAAGGGGCATCTGGAATATCTCAAAATTAGTATTGCATCAGTCCACAGGCCACAGATATTTTCATACAACGGGCACATATCAATTCATTCCAGCTTTAGCTGTGTTCTAACATTATGCCCAGTACTTTAGACTGGGAAAACCCCCATGAGCTGCACTGGTTTCGTGACCGTCAGGAAATGATTTTCAGCATATAATCTGCAAAGCAAAGTGGACCAACCCACAACACAGCAGTAAGATCATATCTTAGTTTTTACAAAGGCTTTGATTGTGACTTGAGTGCTTAAAGACAGCAAAATGTCCTTTCCAGCAAGGCGTGATAAAAACTTGCAGGGCACCTTGCAGAGTGTGCGCTCTGAATGCCTAAAGCAGGCACAAGGTAGGACTGAGATGCAGTACAGAAGTGGAAGGAACATGGCAACAGCTGTGGATATTATGTTATTCCCTGAAGTTTTGGTCCCATTCAGCCTAGATTAATAGTGGGGTCATTTCAGGAGGGAATTATTGGGAAGGGAGAACAAAGGGAGGATGAGGCAATGGAGAATAGACAGCTAAGCCACAAGAGCATCCTGGTGACACCCTCCTCAAGCCACTTTCTTGTTGCTTTTCTTCCAGCATAGGGTTTGTAGCCAAATCTTCCCTCCATTTTTCCCTCCAGTGTGGCCTGGGGCTGGGGAAGTCGGTGTGAATGGATACAAGAGAGGAAAAGAAAATAAGAGTTGTGTTGTTGGGCATAGCGGAGGGTGTAACTATGAGGTTTATATACAGTCATTGCTGTGGTGAAGGGTGTTGATGCAAGTTAAGAAGCCTCTATTAGATAATCTTGCCCAAGGGTTAGGTTTTGAAAGGGGAAGGAGAGCGGGATATTCACGAGTGTCCCGAATTAACTCTCTCCCACTGCGAGGGAACACGGGAGCTTCATCGCATCCATCAGCAGCGACAGACAATACCAAGCCCTTCTGAAAATCTCACTCCAAGTATACAGAAAAAACCTTAGAAGAGCAGAAAAAAGGAACCCTTAATAGTTTATTTCTGCCTTAAACCCTTTTTGGCATTCCTAGAAACCCAAACGTAACCCTTTCACTGAATTTCAAGGGGATACAAAAGCCGAGCTCTGTTGGTCTCTTTTGAAGACCTTTGATAACAGGATGACAAGAGTAACATAAGAGAGATGGGGAAAGAAACACAGATCACAGGATAAGCACAACTTCTGCAAGGAAAGAACTCTTTGTAATACTTTCTCATGTCTCAGGACACCTGACAAGAGGAGGCAAAAAAATCAGTTTGTATCTAGTAACAAACCCAAATTTTTCATCTCTGTTTTTCTCCAATTCTGTGTCTAACTAGTGTTTTCCTTGCTTCCAGAAGGGGGAAAAAAACAATCCAGTCCTGAGGTTACCTGGGTACTCCCACAGTATACTGGGTTGGGGCATGCAAGTGTCAGTCCTGATGGACCTTCATGGGGCCAAATGATCTCAGCAGGAGATCAAGATGCTTGACATCTTGTGTTCAACATGGTGGATGCTTTCAAGCCTCAGAGGACTTGCTCGAGGACTGCAGCACTCAAAGAGACCTCCCCAGCGCAGTGCAGGGCTCACTCACTCCTGGCAGTCTGAGTACAGAGTCACAGCAGGGCTTCTCTGAGTCTGACTTCAACACTTGGAGGAGGAGGAAGGGTGAATTTTTGCCTCTGAATCGAACAGCTCTAACTCCACTTTTGGCAGTTCAAAGCACAACTCGCTGCAGCTGACTGAGCAGATACGAAAAAATTGGGTTAAGAAGTGAAGTGGCTTCACTTGCGAAGCTCAGCTAGGGGTCCAGCCTTCCTGGTGGAGCTGGCAGAAATGCTCTGCTAAGCCCACAGTGGAGGAGGGCACAGAGTCTTGCATGGATGAAGCTCCTAGTCCTGCTCTGTGCCATTAAAATCACATTAACTGATAGTAACACTGTTAGAGGATCCTCAAGCAGAATCAGATGTGTGTCTCTACTCTTGCAAAACTCATTACAGAGAGGGAATACGTTCCTGATGGGATCAGCAGTGCCACTGGGACTTGAGAACATCAGTACCCACTGTCAATGCAATATCAGCTTCCAAGAGACTATGTCCCTCCCATTCATACGCTCCCTACCCCACGGTGCCACGCCATTGCTGCAGACTGGCTCAGGCCAGCACCCCATCCACAGCCCAGGGTGGCTCGAGACATACGAGGATATATATTTCAGGTTTGTTGCCTGGGCCCTTGAAGCATAGATCATTTTTAGAGTGGCTAAGGGTTGTGACCTATCTCCTAGACTATAAATCTAAGAGGACAATGTGTTCACTCTGCTTCTCTCCTCATGCTTTAAACCAAAAATATTATTGTCCAAAGACTGAACAGGGAGGGAATCTGCACTTTTTATCTGTGAGCAAAGAGAAGCAGGCATCAAAAATGTGTAATTTGTAATGCTCAGAGCATTGTAAAGGAACTCAAATAAGAATTTACCAACTGGAATAACACATGCAGTCCTTTCCCACATAGGAAAAAAACAGGGTTTACTTGATTGTGTGTAAGAGCAGTGAATGTAGAAGGACTAGAGATAAGAGAGAAAGATGAGAAAGTCTGACCTTAACAGTTTGTGCATCCATAAATCACGTGGGACACCACGTAGGTCCTGTCTGTGCACATCAGCTAGATTTAAGCTCACAGGAGCACACACATACAATGGGATGTATGCATCCCTTTCTCCCAAAGAATCACATATCTGGCGCATTTGGACTATCAAGCCTGCTTCACTGCAAAGCTGTCACTTCCTATGGTACAAGAGCCTTGGGCTTTCCTTTCCAGGAAGGCAAATAAAAGAGGCTGTCTGAACTTCTGGGCACCTTGGGCATTGCCTTTGGCATCCCTGTGGCTTGCAAAGTCTTCAGAGTTCCTTAATGCCTGTGCGCTGAGATGCGCTGTAACCCTGCTATGCTCCTTCACAGAGCCTGTCAGGTTGAGCACATCCCTTTCAACACCCATACCCTCTCAGCTTAAAAATAGAAGTCGAGGATGGGAAGGGGAAAGAAAAAAACAGATTAAAATCCAATTAACTCAAAAGGCCTCATCCTCATTCAAAGTAAGAGAAAGAACAGGCCTCTGCCTAGCTTTTCCAGCCCCAAAGAGTCAGACAAGTTGGAGACGCGATCACTGCTTCTCCATGCAGGTGAGCAGAGGAACAGACCCTCCTGCTGAGGGCACAGACGTGGCACACATGGACCACCTTTTTTCGGTCCAGGCTGGGAAAAGGCTTTTGAAGAATGCTACTTGAAATGCAGATTTTGACTTCAAGAGCACAACTGGTGGGGATTGGGGCACGTAAGATAATGCAACTGAGAAGGAGTGAGGGAGCAAGAGAGATGGGGGATGGCACTAGAGGAAGGCTGGAGCAATGTATCTAAAGAACAAATATCCCTTGCAGCCTTGAATATAACTCCTGGGATCAGCCCTTTACTGGGTATAAATCAACACCTCTGACATCAGGCAGCTGTGCTGACAGGAGCTGGCAGGAGACCTGTGTGCAGACCAGCCCCACATCTCCCCTCGGGACTGGATCCACAGCCCCGGGAGGCCAGAGGCAGGATTCCCACAGGGGTAGCAGCGCCAGGCGAAAGAGCCTGGAAGACCTCCCTGACCTCAAAGGAGCGTCTGCACAGGAGCCACGTCCATCCGTCTGTCCGCTGAGCAGCACATTCTGTCCTGGCTGTCAGACACAGACCTGCGTATGTTGCTGCCCCATCTATATTTAGCACCTGATGTAACTAAAGTCAATAGTATTCCATTAGGGCAGCTGCTTCTAACTCCCGAATAGGCTTTCCTACGCCAGCTCCACCTACGCCTGTCAAAAAACTGGACATATAGAGCTACAAAACCTTCCCGTGTTTATATACACAGAGATGTAGTTTTGAATAGAAAATATATGACTGTTAGCATAGTTTAATGGTCTGCTATATAACAGCACCGGCACTTTTTTTTAAAAGAGACACTGATTCTTCTTGTCCAGGGGTGAGTTTAAAGGGCTTAAGCTTTGCTGCAAGTCAGTATTGGCCTTTCCCTTTTTAGGGTATGTTTCTGCCTTGGAGCATTCCTTATCTCTGCTGCTGATGACAGGTTCTGTGGAGGGTTTTGTAGTGTTTTCTAGAAAGGAAGACGTGTGTATAAAAAAGAGGAATCATACTGCAAATCCCATACTTGAGCCTGTATGAAGTTTAGATCTGTTGTTTTGTATTACTTAAATAAGGGCTTGTGCCACGCACTGTATGAATATTCCTATATGATTGCTTTTCCAAAGCAAAGTTCCAATTTAAACATTTTGCGTTTCCTCAGAGTTTTTGCTATGAAATGCTACAGAAGGCATTGCAATGCAAAGCATGAAAGAATTGCAGTTCCCTACCACAGTTTAGGGAAGTGTAGCAATTGAAATGATTTTCAAAATAAAGGAAAGATGAAGACACAGACCTGAACTCATGAATGGGAAAAGGGAGGAAATCTCATATAAATATCTTCTGCAGAAGATCCATACATTCCTCTAGATGATGATGTACATAGTGAAAATGCCCAAAATACATTAAAACTAATGAATAGGGTCCCGCAAAAAAACCACACTTCACAAAATATTCAAGAAGTATGACAAGTTTATACCTGAAGTTAGTACTGCTTGTGTTTAGTCCCTGGACCTCCACCACGTGTGCTAGAAGGACACAGAGAACCTCTGTTGGCATTTCTGAGTAAATATAAATATTTCTTCCACTAGCAAGGTACATTTGGAAACATAGAATGATGAGTCAGGAGTCTGCAGACATGTTGCCGTAGTTCAGTGGTTAAAGTCAACCCCTTGCATTACTAAGCCAAGCCTGTTCCCAAGTGATAGCTATCTAATGGTTTTTCAGGAATGAACTAATGCTTCTTAAATTCTAAATACAAAAATATAAAAATTTAAGTCATACACCCATACACCATTTAAGTGATACGTCCATAAAGGATGCAAATTAACCAGGATTTGGTGCATTCAGAGAGATCAGGAGTTTCACGACAAGGTTTCCTTTACCATGCAGATCAGAACAAAAATAAACATCTCTGGTCATGCTAGGATACACAATGAAGTGACACTCAGGAGGACATCTGGTCATTTACATGTACCCCTTGCAGCCATGCAAGACACCACAGTGCTGTGGCACCATGGGTCGTACTAGGTTTTGAACACCTCTAGTTAATCACAGAAATAGTCCCACCTCTGCAGACGGAGACCTCAGCTGGGGCAGTGGCTGGTGGAGCAGCACTCCCTCTAGAAGTCAGGCTAAAATCAACTACTACCTGAATATCACAGATCACAGCAGAAGCCTCCAAATTCACCCCCTAAAGGTTATGGTTGTTCTTTACAAAGACTAGTTTGAGAGTTGCACCAGGGATGGGAGGCACCCAGATGAGGGTGGGTCAGGAAGGAATAAGTTTAAGAAGGTTAAAACATTTCAAGACTATTGCCTAAGCAACACACTGACTCCCCAGCGAAGCCTGGGTACAACCTGAGGTCTTGGATTTCTTCTCAAATCTCTCGGCATAGAGACTTCTTTCTGAAGGATTGCCTTTCTCTATCCTCCCATGGTCATCACAGGCACTGACGGTGATGACAGAGAGAAGCCACCTGCAGAGACGGATACCTGGCTGGGCCTCTCCATACCTGGGATCAGCTATGCTCCACTCTCCCAGGGAACAGTACAGAATTCATCACATCCTCCTTTTCTCAAGAGCCATGCCACTAACCAGCTGGTCCATGGACAGGTCTCCTGGGGATGTCGGGTAACTCCAGCTTACTCATCTCAGTGCTTGGAGGACAGAGTGATACTAGAAATTCTTGGCAAGACACTGCAAGGCATGGGTTATCTCAGCCAAATCAGCTCAAAAACCAAATCATTTTGTGCTTCTCATAATGATTTCTCAAGAAATTCATTAGCATGGAGAAACGCCCTTGTGATGAGGATGCTCTCTGGAGGAGGAGATCAGCCTTAAAATATGGGAAGCCTATAATTTTTCTGGCAGTCTAGTCACTTGTTCTTCAAAAAAAAGCTGTTTGGAGGTGTGTAAATTCTGGGAAATGTATCCCACTGCCTAATGCAATTGCCCGAAGTTATGAGGAGAAAAAAAAGTGTTTTCTAATTCTTTTAGAAACTTCCAGATTTAAAAATTCGGGGTCAAAGCAGGTGCTTGTGGTGTTGCTTGTAACAGAAGAATGGTAGACGTGAACAGAGGAAAAACTCTATGTTCTTTACTCAGGTAAGAGTCTCATTAAAAATCAATAGGCCTAATTTATCCCTTATAACATTCTGTTGAAGTCTGTACATTTACCCTACGGATTAATTTAGCCTAATGGGTCTTGATACACAAACCTAGGCAAGATTTGAGTCTTGGAAGTCACGGCATAGCAAATGCAACTACAGGACTTGATCCTATCACTTGAGAAGACAGAGTGGGTTGGAATATCTGATAGGCTTAAAGCCCTTGAATGATGTCCAAATAGAGCCTGTTGTGAATAAATGTTTTACAGCCAGTCATGTGTCACCGTGAATCACTTTTTCATTGATGGTATTAAGCATAAAATGAAAGAACAGAGATCAATTTATATATTTCAAAGGAAGAAAAAAAGAGACATCTGGTCTTCCATCCCTTGTGGACACTGGCAAAAGTGAGTCATACTGATCTACCACGATCCTTGCAAGTATATAGTTTTCTCCAGTCCTAGAAAATGAGCATTTGCCTTCCAAGACTTCTTTAAAAAAAAAAAAAAAAAGAAAAGAAAAAAAAATCTGGACGCTGAAGGGCTTGGCTTCACTGAGAATACGTGACAGTGAATTAGTGGCCCTCAGGTGTCGGTATACAGGCCAGTGAATTAAATTAAGCTCTTTGCTTCTGTTCTAATGTAGCAGAACTAATGCAGTCACGGCTCAGCACTGCAGCTTCTTAAATGTGGGCACTGCTGCTGCCACAGGGAAGGGAACCTGGTTTCTGTCCCCCAGGGAGGCTGGCTGGAGTCAGCGAGCAACGCTGGGAGCTGTGACATAACGTCTGAAGACACGGGCAGGAGAGGGACCAGGCAGCAGAGGCAGCTCCAGTTCCAGTCTTAACGCCATTAGAGGGGAAATCAAACACAGTGGCTTTTAAGCACGGTCTGAAGAAGCATCACACTAGGGGGCCGAAAAAATCACTGACAACAACAACAAAATCCCAATAGGGCAGCAGTAACTCTTTCGCTTTCGCTTGCTCAGGCAGCCAAATGAGGTCCAGAAAAAAACCTGTTCCACAGAGCTGAGGCTGCCATGATGATAACCAAGGAGCCTTTGGCTTAGGAAAATTAAGACAAGCCCTACAGAAGCAGCACCACGGAAACATCCATCTTAATACAAAAAAAAAAAAAAGACCGTTTCTGAAGACTTGGATTTCCCATACATTTTGTGCTTCCGTGACTGTATATTTCACCTCCCTGCTCCTGCCCCTCCCATCACCTTTGCTGCACAGTAGCAAGCTGGGTAAATATTAACCATGATAGGAAATGATTAATGAATTACCAATTGCAATCAAATTGCACAATGCAAACAGTTGGAGGGTAAGGAAAAATACTGGCTGCTATGTCTTTATTATTATATTGAAGAGAAGGTGGAGGCAGAAGGAGAAGTTGTAAGGCTGCTACATCTACTATAGATGCTGTAACATATCTATACGCTGGCTATGCTGGGTAACGCTTTGGAAAGCAGAGCATGGAAACTCATGCAAAACTCTGTATTTGATTTGCATACAGACAGTTGTTAAGACGGTGCCTACAAAATCCTGTCTTTGACCATGCAAATGAAAGGGCAGAAGTGCTGCCAGCAACCGCTTAGGCAAAGCCAGGCTGTAATGGCACTTGCTTGAAGAAGACTAGGAGAGGGGCTTCTTGGACAGGAAGCTCTCGCTCGATCCACTTTCAGCAGTAGCATTTCCAGCTGGCTAATGAACAAATTAACACTCTGAAAGCTTCTCATGAGGTAGTTGAGATATTTTTCGCAGTATCAGTCAAGTCTTGTGATGTAAAGAGCTGTCCTAACAAGATCCTCCAAGGATAAACTGAAGCAAAGTGGTGATAAGATCAATATTTTCAAATGGGATTGCCTAAAATAACCAGTAAAGAAAATAACAAAGACAACCTTTAATTTGGGTAACTCCTTTCGGGTGTAACTACACGACTTGAAACCTTCATGTTTGAAAACATCGGCCTTAACCATTTGCTCGTGGTTAAAGAGTGGATAAGGACCAGACCTGTGCTGGTTTTCAGACCTAACCACTAAAAACAAAGCATGAAAAAGCCTGAAAAAGCAGCATGGGCACAAGAACTTTTCCATCTATATCTCCCTGAGAGAGGGCTGGTCTCAGGGAGAGGGCTAGGATTGATGTTAAAGGCAGTCAGAGGAGCACGGAAACCCATCTGTGATCGAAGTATTCGTAGCCTGCTCTGGAAAATGGATACGCGCTACTCGGCCCATCTCGCTCTCTCTGGAAACACAAGTGCCAGTAGCTCAGCCACTGACTTCTTTCACATTCGGACATGACATTGAGTGGCGTATCTTTAACAGCTCTTGCTTTCCTAGTTAAGCATTAATGTTTAACGAGATCAGCCTGCAGTTGCTCATTGCTGCGCAGTGCTCCAGCTAATTAATACATCACTGAGAGCAGGCCCGGGAAAGGAAGGCAAGCAAGTGCATTCCTGAGGCATTTCTCAGCCTTCAGAGAAGAAAAAAAAAAAAAAAAAAGAGGAAATATGGGCAAAGTGTTCTTCAGCGACAGGGAAAAAAAAAGTCAAGGCCTCTGAATGTTTGTGCAGCAATGCTCAGCTGACTTTCTATGAAAAGGCTGTCTCTCACCACGCCAGCATCCTCCCGATAAAAGATGAGTATGCAGCCCGCAAGGAGTGGTGCCAGAGAGGCAGCTCGAGTGTCATGAAAACACATCGGCACTGACAGCCACATGCATTTTCCAAAGTAGTAGAAACAAACAAACTGTCTTCTCCCCCCTGTCCCTGCTCATTCCTCTCGCCAGCTCACCTCCTGCAATGGGGGTCACCGGCAGATCAGGAAGGTCTTGTCAGCCTCTGGCCTGGAGCTGCTCCATGGCTCTTGGCAGAGCTGATACCTGCTCTGCAAGCAGGGAATATTTTAGAAATAATAAGCATTCTTTCTAATTCTCATAAATATAACGGGATTCCTGTGAATTGTCAATTTATTGTGCCTACCACTGCCTGCCTCCAGTGAC
This sequence comes from Opisthocomus hoazin, assembly GCF_030867145.1. Taxonomy (NCBI): domain Eukaryota; kingdom Metazoa; phylum Chordata; class Aves; order Opisthocomiformes; family Opisthocomidae; genus Opisthocomus; species Opisthocomus hoazin. Next base: position 85,745,276 of record NC_134454.1, on the reverse strand, counting down.
AATTTGTCAGCATTGCTGCTGCAGATAAAATCTTTAAATTGCAACTCCAGTATTTTCTAGCATTTCAGAATCCAGCAAGAAAACAGAAAGATCCTTTTGTCATTCCCTCAACTCAAATGTCAGCACAAATTTTAAACCAGGGAAGAACTTTTGGAGCTACAGAAAGAAAAAAAATTAAAAAAATTAAAATTAAATCCTGCATTAAATAGTGTCTTAGAGTCTAGCGTTCATTTTTTACAGCTGTTTTAGAAAGTAAAAATGAAAAATAGAATTGTCTCTTTCTATAGGAAAAAGCAGCCACTCGGTGTAAAACCCCCGCTTGTATGTAGCATGAAAGAGCAGGCAGGGTTATCAGAACCAGTAAGCATAAAAATTTGTAGTTTAGTTTTTAGACATTTAGTCCTGAGAGTGTTGGAAGGAAGCAGAGAATTGGGCCAATACAATACATCTATCACAGATTCAGAAGGAAGACTCAGCTTTTACCAGGGAAGAGTGTTGCAGCTGCCAACACAGAAGGCATAGTTAGCAGAGAATTGGGCCAATACAATACATCTATCACAGATTCAGAAGGAAGACTCAGCTTTTACCAGGGAAGAGTGTTGCAGCTGCCAACACAGAAGGCATAGTTATCTGGCAGTGAATCACGCCCACTTCAGGATTAAAGATCATACCTATATGTGAGCCACTATCAGCAGTATTGTAATTGGAGTTGCCAATACAGTTAAAGTCAAAATATTTGAAGACTGTGGGCCAGGCTCCTTAAATGCACTGTATTAGCTTTAAAATCATACAAATTAGGTCCTATTTATGTGTCTGCTGAGTTTCAGGGACTTTATAATTTAAGCCTCATCACTAATCGATGTCTCTGCAGATGTTTAAAAAGAAAACAAAACAGCAGAAAAATCAAACCACTGCACAACTCATGCAATAACACTCTTAAAAATCACAAGAGCTGGCTATGCAGGTCCCAAAACAAAACTCAGCCAATGCAAACCAACCATCCTTCCTCTTCTGGATCCAGCTGAGGGAGAAATGGATAATGGAGGCAGGAGGTAAGATTCAAATGTTGATGCTCGAGCAAACTGAAATGAATCAGCAAAGTTAGGAGCTTTGGCATGGCAAGAATGAAAGCTTTTCATTGCTACATACTGAGTCTGCAGAGACTAAGTGGAAACTCTGCTCCACAGCCTTTTTCATTACTGGGTAAATGACAGCTGATAGAGAAGCACAATTTGCCACTCTTGCTGGAGAAAGAGTGAAGGACGGAAGGGAGAGAGGAAGAGAAGTGCATTGCACAATGGGGAACAGCTGAGAATGATGCTTTAGTGGTAAATGGGACTCTCCAGTATGAGATACGATCCTTACATAAGCTATGCTGTGAGCATCCTTTCCATGGGGGAAGAAAATTCTAATACTCTTAGACAATTCAAAAGCAACCACATTATTTAAGAGAAAGATCGAAATTCATTTACTTTTAGTCTTAAATCTCATAGACACAATCATGTATGTATGTAAATATGTCCACACGTAGATGTAAACTTTATTTTAAATCATTATATGTCCTGAGTTATTGTAATAACTGCAATCTGTTATCATGATTGCTACTGGATTTCTCCTGGAACTGGTCTCTGAGGTTAAGAAGTTGGGCTACTCCTGTTATGAGATGAGAGAACTCAGTTGAAGACAAGCTCCAGAGTGACCCAGCAAGGCCGGAGATGAACAGAGTTCAAACATGATTTTCGGTGATCCATGAAAGACTTGATTTAAGCAGAGGGCAATTTGGGTCATAATCTTGGGTAGATAAGGAAAAGTGAAAATGAATATGAAACAAATAATCTCATTATTATTACAGAAGTAGTGTAAGGGTCCTTGTTCAACTCAGATGCCACTGTACCGGGTCTTGAAGAAATACAGGTTAAGAGACTTGGAGGAGTTGAAAACTAGAAATACTGATTGATCTCTAACGCCCCGTTGCTAAGTGTAAGTTCTCTGACATACAGGTGGTGTGCACACAGGATCAGTGACAACACCACTATTGCCATCAATACCTGAGTAATAGCAATATTGACATGTTGCTGTTCAGTCACTGATCATTTCTGGAATCTTCGCATCTGTCCATGGGGCTGGTGACTCACTCTTCTGGCAATCAGTTGTTAATGAATTGCCAATAATGGTATGCAGGCTGAACAACATCCAAGAACTTTCGTGTAATCCTACACACAAATAACAAAAAACAAAACAAAACCCCCCAAAAATCCAAGGCAAATGGATGATTCACTCCCCCAGAAAACTGGTCCACAATCCAGTTACCTCATCACCTGAAAGCATTGGAAAAGAAAGGAAAATCTAAACAAAGGCAAATCCTTCACCTCCACTGATATCCTGACATTGCAGCTCGCTTGCTGACTTCCCTGTATGTTTGATTTCTTTCTGTGATATTATTGCTGTCTCTGGAAAGCTGGCTGGACTGCTGCTGCCACTCGGGAAAAGGTCGTGCCGAAGAGGAGAGGAGGCAGCATCCTGGGTGGTGTCCAGCACATGGGACCTCTTCATCTCAGAGCTTCCCATTGCTTTTAAGGGCTGGTATATAATGGCATAACTGGAATAGTCTGGGCATTTTTAAAGATTAAAAGACGAAAAAGTAAGAATCATCTTCCCAAAGGACAAAAACCAGCATGGCTTTAGTGATGTGCTGAAATCCCCCCTCCCCTGACATGAACCTGGTGAGAGTCTGGCACGCAGGAGGGGAAGTTTCATCTCAAACACTGTGAGTTGCCACAGCCCAAATAACCAAATCAGGGACTTATCACGGGAAGTGACAGACAACCTCAGCCACAAGTGAGATCATCAACTCTATCTAAACACATTCTTAGATATATATCTGAAGGGGAATAAAAACAGGATGGCAAATGATTCAAGACTAAATAATCTGACATATCCTGCAATATCCTTTGCATTCTCTTTTTGACTCCAGGAAAAGATGGGAAGCTGAGTAGCAGCTCCGTTTCCTTTCCCTTTTCACCTTCCCCCAAGAAGAGCGACTTTTAACCTTATTATTTATATTACCCTCACATCTGCAATTAGGCATTGCACAAACACGCGATCAGAGGGAAGTACCTGGCCCAAGGAGCCACAGATGGGCAGAGGCAGGGGAAGCATTAGACCCAGAGATAAACTGTCTCACTCCACATCAAGAGGCCAAGCTGGGTGTATCGGCCAGCTCTCAGCTTGGTGACACTAAACTCCTCCTGTGGTGACACAGAGCAGCTACGTGCCCATCTCCGTATTACCAGAAGCATCTGCCTGCAGCAGCAATTGCTCATTTGGCTTCCCAGGCGAGGGAGGTTGAGCAAGGAGCCGGTGAACACAAACCCTGGCCTTGTCCCTTTCTGCTAGGTTGGGTGCAATTAGCTGGAGTTGTTGGAGCTGCCTTCATGCCAGTGTTAGAGCCGTCACCCCTCCCACGAAGCCCATCCTATGGGTAGCATGCACACTCCACTCCACCAGGGTCTTATCAAGGCCAGCTAGCTCAACGGGGGCTCGATAAAAGAAAGACCAAATCCAATTTGAGCAGTAGTTTTAATATTTTTTATTTTTTTTACAGCTCTTGCCTTTTTTGTGTCTCCCCTAGATTCTCTCTTTGCAGGCATCTGTACCGTCCTGGCGGGGCCCACAGGCTGAAAACTTTTCATTGCTCTGCAGCTAGAAAGCAGGGAGATGTTCATTTTCTTCCTCTTTTCTCAGACTTCATGAAAGCTTTTGAACAGAAATGGCTGGAGATTCACACCTCACATTCAGAGTATATCTGAATTCACTAAAAGCTCTTAGGTTTCCTGTCACCCAGTGAACATAAGCAAAGCGCACAAACAACCACACCTCCCTTGGAAACTATGAAAAACCAGAAAGAGCTAAAACCAGCATTGAAGACCTTTGGCTGACAGGTTGAATAACAAGCACATGTGCTTGCACACATGCACACACACACCTACCTTGCTCGCGAGTCAGACCCTGCTCTGGAATGTGTAATACAAGCACAGCAGCTGCCTATACCACTAATCTAAGGAAAAGGTCAAAGAAAGATATGTATCCAGCATTTGCTTTGAAATACTCCATAAGGAGAATGTGGTGGGTTTTTTCCCTTTCTGTTGCCTTTCCCGTATTTCTCCATGGCCATTTCACATTTAGGCTACCAAAAGAAGTATAAAAGGTTGCCTCTGACATTAAAGATCACTTATATAGTCCTTTGAACTGGGTTGGCGTTGATTTTTTTTGAGCAATCAAGCAGGAGGGAAGGTATGATTTATTCTGGACAGGGAGTTGCTTAAGTATTACGCAGTGAAGTGTAGTTGCAGCTGCAACTCGGGAAGGATAGTGGTGATCTTGAATGAAAAAGAGACGAACTTTTTGATGTTTTGAGGTCGAAAGCAAGCTTTTTCTGTTACTAGGTAACAGAAAAAAATAGAAATCTTAAAATTGCATTCAAGGAAAAAAATCTAGGTTAGTGCTATGCAGGGTAATCCTCTGTACGGACATTGACTCACTCTTTGAGTCAGTATTCATCAAAAACCAGGCGTATTCTCTCAGGGACACAACCCTCTAGCAATAATGCTAGAATGCGGTTTTTCCCTTGCTTAATATCTCTATGAAAGTGGAAGGAAAATAGTAATCTTTAGAATTCTTGTATTGAAAGCAAAATACTTAACTTCTCAGCCCTGCGAAGAAAAAGAGTAAATTCACACGTATTACTCTGTGAATTTGCCTCAAAAGGATTCCTTCTCGATCTCTACTATTATTATTTTTTGGTGGTAGATTATTTTTCTAATAGGATTAACATTACCCTCTTGGCTTCTGTGTAAATGGGTGAGTTCACCTTGCCATAAGCTGTTTCAGCTGGAACAGCGAAAAGAGATTTCTCAAATCCCTAAAGTTAAAGAAAAAAAGTCTCCTGATGGGTTATTCTTCCCATAAATAGAGACATTCATATCGGCATCCCTCATGACAGAAATATCCTCTGTAAAAGCTGTTGCGGATCCAATAAGTTAAACTTCAAGGAAAAGGTCTTGGAAGAACTTAATGGGCTACCAAGTTCTTGCCTAGTTATACAAAAAAAAAAACCACCCCCAAAAAAAACCTTCAACAGCATACTCCAGGCTCAGCATTGCCAAAAACTGCTCAGATGGGTTGGCTGGACCGGCCTCACTGTCCCGTCATCATTTCTGCATGACAAACCTGTTGCCCTTCTTTTCACTTCTGTCCTATTGTTGGGGGTGATGCCTGGTGACCCAGCTCTATCAGAAAAAAGCTTCATTTCAGTGCCAAGAGAAATATAGAAGTGTCCTTCAGGATGAAAGGTAAGATAAGAAAGGCAACTTCTTCCATCAAGCTAAAGATCAACTCTTCCAGGGGAGGCAGGCAATTTGCATGCCATTTGGGTTCGCCAGGAGAGTTGCCTCTATTCTTCTCCCATCCCTGCTTCCCTGTCCATGAGCAAATGCAGGGCTGAAGAGGAGTCTACATTACACTCCAAATGCATTACTGCTCCCCACGCATTGCTATAGGCCATCAGAATAAACCTGACAGCACTTTGAAGTCTGTAAACTGATTCCTAGGTAACTGCTTAGAGTTTCTCCCCTCCCTGTGCCCCAAACAGCTTTTCATTTGATGTTCTGGCGCAGAGCTAATCTGAGAAAGGATCAGAAACTCGACGCTATTGACAGTAGTGACAGGAGTGTCTCAGTGTGACAGCTGATTGAGTGTGTCTCGCATTTCACTGACAAACTCAATTGCTCCAGTAAATCGAGTGAAAGTCAATACAGGCAGCTCGTCCTCAGGCCCTGGGTGCGTTCCCCCTCCTCAAGCCCTCCTGCAGGCCCCTTGCCACTGCCACCTATTGTAGGACCCAGTTGGAAGCCACATCCCTATGCGTGACGGAGAACAGGACCCACAGCTCGTGTAGGTTTCAAGGGCAGCAATGCAGCATTCACCCTGCTGATATAATGCCTGGTTTCTCTTACTTCTCCCCCTTCACCTTTTTCCTTTTGTTTTTTAATAAAGATATCTCCTGGAAAATGAAGTTTCATCCTAAATCCTCAGCCCAGGCTTACACTGTAACAGCTGGGCAACATTGGAGGTGCAGCCATGAAATGTCTACAGGGCCAGCTGACCCCAGGCAATGCCCATGAGGTAGTGTACATTGGGGATAAGAAAAGGAAACACAGGTCTGTCTCTGCTGGCTTTCGCTGGTGTAAATCAGAGACAAAAGTCAGCTGCAAGGAGCAAGATCTTATAAAGGTAAAAGACATGGGAGAATAGGCTCAAGCTCTTTGCAGGTGGCAACCTTGTGTTGGCGGCGAGTAACCAGGCAATTAAGTCAGTGACTTGAGAGGCTTTTTCCACACTTTAATTGTGAATCGGGGGTGTCTGTGGCTCAGAGAAAGCAAACCACAAAACAGACTAAGCACCAGGCATGGGGAACCTGAATTTGCACAGAAAATGGCACGGGGAGAAGAGCTACATGGTGAGTAACATGTGCAGGCTACTGTTCGCAAATGGAAGTCAAATAGGTTGCCATTACCAATAATGAAGTGTGAGGTTGGCGTGGTTTCTGTCTCTCAGATTTCAGCAGGGTTTATTTTTATAGAGGCAGCTTCCTGGAGCGAAGTGTTGGCAAACAGGCTGCTGGCTGGGAGGTGGGGAGGGGTGGGCGGTGAGGATGGGGCTTCTTGGGGAGGGCACAGGAACCTTTCCCAACTGCTGGGATGGAGCAGCGAGTGGTGGAGATGGAGCTCCGGGAAAGAAAATTGAAATTTCATAGAGACAAATCGCTGATCTGTTAAGCTTGTTGATGAGAGGAGTAAGGGAAGATGCAAGAGCAGAGAGAGGAGAAAGTAAAATGGTGCTGAACAGGTATCAGGTGCTGAGAAGTCAAGGGTTAAAGACTGCAAGCTGAAAGATAGAACAGTGCAAATGAAATAACCCGCTCTCTGCCATGCGGAGTCATAGGAATGAGAAACTACAGAGCCCCTTACCTAAATATACTCCACCGTCCCCAAATTCTTAGAGCATGTCCAGCTTTGCCTCCACTTACCCTACCCAGCAAACAGCAGAGGATACAAAAGCTGCACTGTCCCGCCTGCCTTAAAAGAAATCAACTTAAACATTACAACACCTCCACCCCAGCGTTACGCTCTGATGCCAGGATCAACACATAGATGGGCTGCCCGCCCTGCTCCACTGCTGCTCCCTGGCAACTCAACACCTCGGAGCAGAAGCATCCTGTAGGCTTCCCTCCCTCCCGACTCTGCGCGGACACATGTGCTCCCAACCAAATGACCTCATCTGGACCAGACTGAGCCTTCCAAGTCAAAATAAATACAGCATATTGGAACCGGCAGTGATTTTCAAAGGTTTAAGCTGGGTCCCTCTCAATTTTCACTCAGCACTTTATACATTTTGTCTGCTACAAAATGGGAGCATTTTATATTCCCAGCTCCGATACATATTTTATGAACCTTCAGAAAAGCTGCCTCCTATGCAGTTAATATTTCGTTTCCAAAGTTAACTGGTTAAAACGCATATTAATAGGTTGGGCATGGAAAAATAAAAGAAAAAAAAAACGCAGGTGAGAAATAGTGGGGGAAGAAAAATAGCAGCAATGTGTGGAATGGCTCTGCAGCCAAGATAGCAAACCTGGTCTTTTTAATGGGACCACCCAAGCGAGCAAGACTTTAAGCTCATACTCACGTGTGCTATGTTCACTGCACTGTAATTCAAAGTCCAGAGGGCAGTTAAAAAAAGTAATAGTGGGGTTTAATAAGGGCTTAGCAGATGAGAGAAAGTACTGGGTTCCCACTAAAGTTCATTCCTAAACTTGCCAGCAGAATACCATGTGATCTCAAGTCTGGTTCAATAAACACAGGAGCAGGGAGACAGTGCTGCTGGAACAAGCTGCCACTGCCTGGACTTGCCAGAAGTCAACCATTGTTCATCAGCTTCTTCTGAACATACTGTTGTGGGATTTTTCTGGAGGTGAATAACACCACCTCCTCTAAACACATTTCTGACTTCCAAACAAAAAAAAAAACAAACAACCAACAAACCCAAAAATCTTTTCTGAAGGCAGCTTAACAGAACAACATTTGAGCTTGTAGTAGTTTCTCCAAATAGCAGCCTATACAGGAAGTCTTGCTTGTTTTAAAGCCATTAGTTAATTCAACACCAGTCCTTTATGTGTTATGAATAGATGAGCTGTGTTGGCTGAGTCAGGCCTAAGGTTCATTTCCAGGCCATAATTAAAAATAATGTCAGTGAGGAAACTGTATTTATGATGCTGTAAGTGCCAAGATAAGACAAAGCAAGAAGTAATAAAGGAAAGAGTAATTTAGAAAGCCACTTCAAATAGGAGAAGTGGATGGAGATACAACTGATCACCCAATGATGGCAAAGCTGGGTTCTTAGGTTACCACCCCTACTGCTTTCTCCAGTCTAGTTGAAACATTCCCATCAGCAGAAGTCTGTTGTTAGACTTAGCGATGGTATCTCCAAAGACAGAGCAATAGCCATGTGCAGCATTGGCTATATCCGTATCCTTTCTCCCTGGGATTTCACTGTTTGTATCCCAGCCTCTAGGAAAGAGGATGATTGATGTACAAAAGCGGAGGAGGGAGGAGAGGCACAAAAGGAAGGGTTAGAAGACAGCAAACTCTGGTGCCCAATGTGAAACATTTAAGCCCTAAACTTCTGTGGGGATATGATTCTACCCTGCAGTGTTGTTATTTTTTTGCCACAGAATTAAAAAGAAGGACTTTTCGTGGTGTCACTGCAGGCCACAGAGGATAAATCCAAATGACAGGGCTTAAGTTATGAATATGGGGAATTAGAGATGAGAAGTAAAGCAGCTTATAATGATTGTTCCATTTGCTCTTTGGAATACAAGCTTCAGTATTGATTTTGAAATGCCCTGTCTTCATCCTAGCAGCTTCTCGAAAACGAAGCTTGAGAGTTTCTTTGCCTTGCAGCCTCTTCAGCATGATTTGATAATGATAAAAAGAGAATGTAAAAGCTTTTACAGCCTGTTATTCATCAGGAAACATTCCCTTGTTTTCTAAGTACAACCACTGACCTCAAGGGAGGACGTTGAGAGAGGTATTTCAGTTGACTTCCTTATGAAGATAGCTGTGGTTCAACCCAGAGCCTCTGTTCCCGACACAGTCAGTGGAGGGAGGTATCAATGTCTCAACAACATGCCAGTCAGCCAGCTGTCTAAAGTCAAACCATTGGAATATGCTGTAAAAAACCTACAGGAGTACTGACCTTGCAGCAACTGGGGAACACAGAGTTCATGGAAAGTAGATAGCATCTCCTTGTCGTCCTGTTTGCACAGACACTCAGGCAGCCTCAGGACATTTACCCAAGTCTTAGCCCATAACACTACAGACAACACAAGTATCCATATCCAAACGGAAACTTTTGCACCACCTCATCGTCACGTATTTTCCGTGTCTACGATGTGACAAGGTAAAAGACCAAGCAGCCCAGAGTGTATTGAGAAGGACACAGGGTTGGGAAAGTTAATTTTATCTTTTCTGACCCCAGCTTCAGGATAAGGTAATCACATTTCCCATTCAGTTGCAAAATATTTTGAGCTCTTTTTAAAGGGCTTGACACAAACTACAAAACAGTGACGATGGGCTTCTTTAGCGGGATTAAACACAGGGCTGCATCCCTCATAGCTTTTCCTTATTTGCTCAGTCTCAGTGTCATGCAGGTAGAGTCTAACCTGTTCCAACAACAAAGTGAAACAACTACTCTGTCAAATAACTCACATCCTTGAAGAGATAAGACTAAGAAGGAAAACTAAGGTGAAATATCTTGGCTAAGTTTGTAGAACAGATGAACACTGAAGAATGAGAGCTGATTTCCCAGTTCCTTACACCAATACTCAGCTGCTAGACTGATCCTGTTGCCCTCCAGAAATGAACTTCACTACCTGAGGAAGGACAGTGAGGTTTCCTGCGGCTTTTCATTTTCCTCTCCTTATTTCTTCTCAACAAAAGACAAGACATAAATATTCAATCTTTCCTGCATGTAAGATGCAGTTGTTAAAACGGTTCTGCACTTAACAGCCTCCAGTTGTAGACTAAATTGATGACACTTCAAATGTGCCCATGAGCTGCAGCAGAATGATCCCATTACACCAGAGCCTTAGTAACATGTTAGTTAAAGTTATGTTGTCTGGTTTTGAGGGTTTATAACACAGCTGTGAATGTATTCTCCAGGCTGGAACCAGTTGCAGAGGGGATTTAGTCCTGCAGCAAATCATATGGCTTTTTCTTTTATTTTTTTTCCTACTTCATGTCAGATTTTTGTCTAGTTCTTTTTAAGATATGTCGTAAGAAAAAAATAAAACATCCCTCTGTTGAGATGCTAGTAGAAGACTTGCTATATTTCAAGCCAGTGTTACCCTACCTCAGGTAAGGCGTATACCATGCTAATACTGAAGTACTCACCAGTATTCAACAAGAAGGATATCTATGCTGCTTTCACTGCTTGACAAAGAAAGCTGAGGTTTTGTGGGAATTAAATCATATGTCCGTTGTGTAGGAAACCTGTGGCAGACTGAGGGACTGAACCAGCATCTCTGAAGGGTAAGCTGACTCCATACACACTGAACTACTTCTTCTTCTGCCTGCTATAAAGATTTTCAAACTATAGATTGAATGATTTCTGCCCTGTATGAGGCACTTTTTTCTTCTACAAAGGCAGCTTTAATTACAGTTTTATTTGACAGAGCTTTCCAAGTAGTTTCCAAGAGGTAATGTCTTAAAAACTGATTATGACCTATATAAGGAAACTTTAAACCCAGGGTACACATGTAACTTAGGCTGCTGCTGTCTCTCACCAAACCAAACTCATACGCGCAAACAAGAAACTCACGAAGTGGGATATAACAAAGAGTAAAATAATATAATGAACAAATGACTGTTTAGATGGAGCAACACAAAAATGTTCCTATCAACATGGTCAACCCAACAGCAGAACAGTCTCCCATGAGGAAATCTGGAAGAGTCATGATCAGAGCTACTGTAAAATTCAACAGAGCTACTGTAAAATTCAACTAAATACATCTTCCATGAATAACTGATGTCATGACTGAATATTTGCTGAATGCAGAATAACCATATTGGGTATAATTCCAGACGGATGACCTGCTGAGATTTATGAACCAAATTTCACCTTGTCTCGACTTTGACTCTGGAAAAATGTGAGTAAAAGGAGGGTGCAAACTGCCACCATTCTGCACGGTAGCATTTTGCACCCATGCTGAGATAGGTGTGAAGTGCTCCACAAAGTTGCAAGCACAACACTCCAAGCAACGAGCCGGTCCTTTTCTCCATCTGCCACCTTCCACAAAGCCTTTGTGCTTTCCTTGCATCTCACAGCTCTCAGCAGCTCTGAGCAGGTTGTTCAGTTTATATGAACCTCAGAGTAGATGAGATCTGGATTTATGTGGCATTTGTCATCTAAAAGGTGGCTGATGGATTCTGACCCTGCCATGGTGCCTTCACACACTGGCATCTGCTAGGGGGAAATAGGAACAAGACAGAGTGGGAAAGGCAGGAAATGCAGCCAGAATGCCAAAGAACAATGTGGAAAGATGGTCCGTACTGCAGCATAATTAAATTGTTAAGTCCAAACCCTCACCTATGCCTTTTCCTCATTCATCTGTGTGTTGACCCTGAGCTGGTTGAGTCTCCTCGCAGCAGGTAAGCTGCTAAGGTGGAGGGCAGGGGATTGCTCGGAGTGGCTCAGCAATGCTGTTTCTCCCGTCCGACTCTCCCTCTCCATCCATGTAGCGAGATCAGTGAAAACAACAAAACAGTTATTAATGCTCCCTGGGATAGCAGAGTCTGAAATGACACGAGACGGTATTTTCTTCTGTTGCCTTAGTTCTCTTTTAGTACGCTACTGCGTGATTGCCTTTGAAGAGTATAAATGACCCTTTCAAATTCAGGATTTGAGGCTGACAATGACAATCGATAACACTAATTTCTTCATGTGTGCAGCACTTTTCATGTAGGGGGTTCTCAAATTGCTTTTCCAAACTGTACGTCTTCCCTTCATCCACCATCAAAATGCACCTATCTCCAAGGTGGAACAAAGGACCCATTAAGGCAAGGTGGCTGTACACATTAATTTAGCGCAGGAAGTGAAGAATAATGTGTCCTGCATAGGGTCAAGTTAAGTTGGCAGAATACATATCCTGAACGAGAGCCTGGACAAAACATCATCGCCAGGACTCGCATGCTCCAGCTCAGGAGGGAAAGTGCCATGGGATCACTGCTCACTAGAAAGGGTCAGAGCTCTAAGTCTTACATCTTGAACAGGGTAGAGCACACTTTCAGAACTGCCTCTAAAGAAAAAAAAGCTATTTGCTGACTGCCATTTCTGCAGCTTTTCCTGCAAAAAAAGAGCACTATGAGATTTTTGTTCTCCCCCCCTTCCTGTAGAAAGGAAAGGCTCTATTGAACTTCAGTCTACACTGTGTTATACTTTAGAGGAAGCCAAACCCATTTTGCAATGAATAAGAACTCAAAGAGGAGAACACAAGGTGGGAAACTCTTGAAGTTAGTACAAGACTATTCATAAAATGAGTGAGAAAAGGAAATAGGTGATTATAAAAGGACATTTGAAATGTCAGCTTACCAATGGCATTGTATGAAGGGAGGTGTAACCCACTGCAACACAAACCTATTACGGCTGAACTGGCGAAGGACACTCGTAACCTCAATTTCTTTTGTTGGGAGGCTTACATTTAGGAAGTTTCTTTCATATCATCATCCCTCCAAAACTTACCTAAATTCAAAGAATGGAGACTTACACACACGACTTCCACTTCACAATTTTTCCACACAACAGATGAATGAAACCAAAAAACTTTCCTGGCCAACAGGAACACAGATATATATAGTTCCATGTTCCTTGTATGATCACCTAGACTGTTTTCTTCAATGAACAAAATATTTTTAAGGATGCTTTACTGTCCAGACACTTCAGACATTCGACTTCCTCTCTCTTTGTATTTTACTCCTTGTTTTAGTTTTTTACAGCCCGTGCAGAATCCAATGATTTTTCAAGCAGAGATTCAAACTCTTGTAAGAGAAGATAGTGGACAGCATCTCTTCATTCCCCTAGTTCTCTCCTCCTGCTTTCTTCCGCCCACGTATTTCCAAGTTAGCCAATGATTTCATTTATTTCTATCACTCTCATTTCTTTTTAGCAGAGAGAAAAGTTAACCATGGGGGTGTGATCCAGACTTGCTCAGATGGATTGCGGGAGCCTTTGCACTCTCTAATCTCGTGCTTCAGTGCGTTTCTTGCTGACAAGGGGAAGAATGCAAGGAAGAGCCAGCGAAGCTAAAGCAGATTCTCTGAAACCTCATCTCAGCCCTCTGCTACACCCTCAACAGATATTGCAGTGCTGGCTGCCAAAGGAACTTAGCTCCGACACAGCTCAGGCCAGGTCAGGCAGCTATTTAAAGAGGTGGGTTTACTTATATACTTTTTACCCTCCTTCCCTCCCCTTCAAACTCCCCCCCTGTTTTTTAAGACAGGAAATTAACAGTAGCCCTGAACACGTAAAATTTGACAGCGGTTTACCAGATAATTTGTATTGGGCCCTTTGTCTTTGCTGGTACTTTTATTCTTCAATAAATTCATTCAGCCATTTAACAATGTTACTCCCACAACAACTTTGGCAGGCATCAAAAGAGTGTGGCAGGTTTGCTCCAAGTTTCTACTGCTTCCAGGTGTCAAAGAGCTAGATGGAGACAAAAGATGTTTTGCTTTCCTTTGCTCTCTACTACAGGGTTTTGTCCTAGATTTCCATATATAAAATTAAAATGTTTTTAAAACTAATTAAGATGGATTTGGGGGACTGGAGGGGTTGAGGAGATTGGTTTCAAGCCAGTACTTAAGTCATCGTGCTTTTGCTGAAATAATGATGACATCCATTGATAGCACTGCCTCACCTTCTTAAAAAGAACCTGTAGTGCTAGGAAAACCAGAATAATTATGAATGAAACTACTGTCTGCTCTCAGCAAATCTCTGGTGACACAAGTGGTTAGGAGATACATTTTGATAGACAGATAGATAGATAGATAGATAGACAGATAGACAGACAGACAGACAGACAGACAGACATAAGCCTGCAGTCCCCAGTCCAGTGACTTGGAGAGAAAAGCTGGACACCTTGCAACTTTCTGGACAAAGTGAACAATGCTGCACGCCTCTCCTCAACACTGCAGTGTCTCTTCAAGGAATCCCAAAACCCTCAAAAAAGTGGTTGTTTTGGGGTCTTCTTGGGATAACTGGAGTCCCAGAGAGCTAAGCCCATCTGCAGTCTCATCAGCTGTTGAAACCTGCTACAACCTCTAGATCAGACCTTAAAATCTTATCCTTGCAAAGACTGCATATGCGTTAGGTTATACTGGGGTCTACCTAAGTTTAAAAAGAAAAGAAAAAAAAAAAAGTCAAGCAGACAAATAAAAAAGCATAAAAGATATTATTTCATCCCCAACACTGAATTCAGACTTTGGAAAGAGCCAAACTCTCAGGAGGCTTCAGGGGAAAGGAGGACACTCAGATGAAGCTGAAGAAGCCCACAGGGAAAGCTGCCTATTAAATTTCTGGAACGTGGACCATGAGAGTCTATTTTTAATTTTGAACCAAGTTCCTCTGCCTGCTGCCAGAAGTCCTGAGCCCTGTGCTGGTACAACTAGAGCAGTGTCCCAGCCATCCCCTAATAGCTATTACTTCTTAATAAAGAGCAGCACTTAGGCAAGGGATGAGGTTACTGTCAGAGGGGTCATGATTAATAATGATTAATCTGATCCTTGCCAACATGAACTGGATCCACCATTCACTAAATAATTACTCTGCAGCATGGATACCATTTCCAGAGGAGGCATACATTTGTCATATTAAAACCAAAAACAAACACATGGAAGAACAGGAGGATCTTACTTCTCAGTGACACTTGAGCTCACACGAGACACCAGAAGAGTCAAGCAAAGAGGAAAAAGCAAAAAATGAAATTGTAAGAGCGGTTAAACATTGATGAGACACCTACCTTTGGGGAAAAGCAGCAGAAACCAAATAAAACTAAACCCTGAGAAGGCAAAGCTGTATGTGTTGAGAATATGGAGCGCTTTGCTGCTTCTGATTCTCAACCTTATGCATACCTCTAATATGCGCATTATTTGTCCACCCACACAATTTTCCCCTGTTTTAAATGACTTTTTGCTTTCCTCAGAAAGTATACAAATGAAATCACTCCCCAGGAACCACCTTTCTTGCTTTATGTTAATATACAACTTAGCACAAGGAAATCCTAGTCCAGGATTGCCATTCTTATGGAACAACACACCTCAAATAATAAGCAACAGTATAATAACTGATGGGGAGGCATAAATTACTGAGAAACTAATAACCACTCGGAACAGCTTATATGAACCTTACAATTACAGTAGGATGTTTGTGGTGAAAAGACTTGATTCTGGGCCTCGGAGCATGGATGCATTTCACTCCCACAAAGCACACAAACAACTGGCAACGGTGTCAATGGCAGCCAAGGACACAGGGGTTTTGCTGCCAAGAGGTGGCCCTATTTTGGGACTCCTCTCGGTCATCCTGCTTCACTGACCCAAAGCTTCATCAAGACCGTCCACAGAGGATGGCACTCCAATTCTTCAGTGTGCTCAGCTGTATTTCCTCTGAGGTTTTCAAAGTTTCTGTGGGGTATATATTGCATTGCTTAGCCTTCTGCCTCATCTTGTGGAGTTTAATTTGGACTGGGAGGCAACGTAACATAGACCACCAGTCCGTCTCCTGCTCTGGTGCAAATCCAACATGAAGGTTGGGTTCCTTGTGACTGCTGTGAAATCCCAGCTCCATCTAAGCCTGTTTGGACTTCCACCCTGGACAGAGATGGGTCCGGGATTTACACATTGATGACCTGCACTGTGAAAAATACCAAGCAGACAGGATACAGACTCAGGGAAGCAGATCTCTGGTCAAGCATGTTGAGGTGCCTTCTCTTCTAGAGGCATACTGGACAAATGGCCGAAAATGAAATACTCAGCAAAGATGTAGTGACTTGATTCAGCTGGGGATTTTCACTGGTGGGGCAGTGTGTCTAGGACTTCTCGCAAGTTTCCAAATTGACTTGAAAGGATGAAAAAATTTAAATTCTTTGCAGAGCATCACCTTTTTCAAGAATTTAGCCAAAATGTAGCTGGTTATTCCCAAACCTTTGCATAATTTGTGCTATAAAAAATGCATACCTATTCATGTGTACTTTCATGAAAATGAAAACCAAGTTGCATTTTCAGTCAACTTTACAGAGGCAACACAGGAAAACACAAAGCAAGACCAAAAAAAGAGCAATAAAAAGCCCCCAGCAGCAGCGGTGAAGGTAAATCTTCAAAATCTGAGACAGGGTGCAGGACGAGGTGGTAAAGCTTGGCAAACAAAACTAAATCAAGTGCAGTGTTTTTCCCCTTCACAAAGTGAAACAAGCTGTTCCTAAAATAATGCTTCCTTGGTTTTCTGGCAATTAGTGTCCTGAAGGATTAGCTTACAATTGTCAGCAAGTGTTTGCCTTTCCCAGCCGATGTCACCATAGAAGTCTGTGTTTATCTACAAGGCCCAGGGGATAATTTATAAGCTAAGTTGAGGTCCTGCATTCACAGACATATGTTCCATGCTGCCATCCACCCCTCTGTACTTGTTTCCTCCCCATCCACCTCCTGTCCCCTGAAATACCGACAGGACCCTGCCAGGGACACAACAAATGAGCTTTACAACATCTGGAGCAAGTACATGTCTGATAGTTTATGCAAGCAAAAAAGAGTTACTGAGATGGTCAACACATCAGCAGACATCAAAAATTGGATTTCAGAAAGTAGCCAAATGCAAAGAATAATTTATAACTGTCCCAGAAAACATGAAGGAGAATGGGATTCTTTTCCCCTCCAAAAGCTATTGCCTACTTCATCATTAAAGTATTGCCTTCAATGAGTTTTATGTTCAACAATCAGGTTTTGTTAGAGACGGCGTTCTGTAAAACCTCTCTGCAGTCAAGACGTTCCCATTTAACTTTTAATCTCTCCTACAAGCAGTCTCACCCTGCTCTACTCCAGTTGTAAATCAAGAGTGATTCAAACAGAGTACATCAAAATACAAAAGACTAAAATTGGTAAAAGTGTTTAATTTCTCAATTAATTTTCTCCTGGTGTGTTAGAACCTCAACATGAGAAAATTAAACTTGTATTTGAGAGAATGAGAAGCTACTCTTTAAAGAAAAGAAATACAAATCCTTGTCTTGATGGCAAAATGATAGTATAGCTCATAATGAATCTGTTATTTTAAAAAAAGTAATTAAAGAAAAAACAAAACAACATCAACAAAAGACCAAATCCTACAAAGCATTTATAACTGTGACCAACTTTCCTCACAACAGAGCCCACCGCAGGACAGATAGATCTGTTCTCAAATCTTCTCAGACATTAATAAAACAAGGCTCACAGACATTATTATTAATTAGGCTTGATGAACATGCATGTTGAAAATGAACACCTTTTTTCCTCCTGAGAATTCATCTCTTTTCCCATCAGTAAATTATTGGGAGTTCCTGGAGCTTTGTGGACACTGTTTAAATCTGCTTCAGGCCTGTACCTGGCCACAGGTTGTTCACAAGGTTTTAGAGAGCAAATTTATTTCATATTTGAGATCAGCTACTTCACTCTACCACATTAACATCAGATGACCCAGTATTTATACAACATTTCTGCTCAAATGAAAGTTTGTTCCATTTTCAGAATGAATGATCTCTGGACTCAAATTTCTCTTTAGCTACAAAGCTGGAAGGCCATAAACAACTCAGACTGTGACAGGGACAAACCCAGCTGGTCTGAATAAGTGCAAAGTGGTAGGAGGTGGGAAGAGACTACCAGCTGGCTGTTGTTCAGAGTGCAGTCCACCTCACTTGTAATTACTGAACCCTACAAGTGGTCCCACTGACATTAATTTGACCAATTTTAGAATAAGGGGCCATTCATTCCAAGTAATGAATATTGAAACCTGGCCATCGGTTTGTGAACAAGTTTTTACACGTCTATCATGAGGAACCTCAATAGAGAATGTTCTTGTGATAGTGTCACTTCAGAACAAAAGCACGCAAAGAATGGCATGTTTCTCTGTAACTGTCACCCATCCAGGCAGCTACAGCATGAGACCAAAGGTTGCATACATTTAGCCAGCAAGGAATCGCAATATTCTTTAAGAATGGCATTGCCTGGAGTGGATTTTTATAAAGAAACAGAATTCATGAATAAATAAACCAGATGGGAATAAGTCAGGCTAGGGCACTAACAGCTCCTAGTGCAATGAATCCCTGATCTTGCTTGAGGGTTTTTCTACAAATAAAAAATACAAAAACATTAATGTTGTATCATTGTCAACCAAAACAAAGACTCTCTTTGTGTCCAGGAACCCCGATACGCAACAGCACAGTTCATATCAAGCAGACGTTAACGCATTCCTTTATTTCCACCAGTTAAGGTACATATTGACTGACCTGATCTGAGTCTTTCACTTGAGCATTTTTCCCTTTTCTGCAACCACAACTCATGAGCAGTTTTGCATCTCCAATGACTTTTCCCTATAAAAGATAACGCAAGAAAAACATCAGCACAATCTGAACCACCAGAGACCATGAGGCTTGTATGTGACCAAAAGCAGGGGAAGAAAGATCATTAGTGAAGCCTGTGGACTCCTCCTTCTGCATACCCTTCCACCAAGGAGTAACTCCCAAGCTGCCAAGGAGAGTTCGCCAAGGGCCAAAATCACACAGCACCAAGGAAGCCACATGGACGGGGGCTAGAAGGAAAGCAAGGTGTGTAGAAAAACACGATAGAAATACAGGCAAGCCAAGCTGAAAAGGAACAGGTTATTTTAACCCATGTTTTCATAGACATATGTAACAGGAACAGGTCTGTCTATGCTCAGAGAGTATAATTGTAGGGATAGGACAAGGACTAATGGCTTTAAACTAAAAGAGGGCAGATTTAGATCAAATAAAAGAAGGAAATTCTTTACTGTGAGGGTTGTGAGGCACTGGAACAGGTTGCTCAGAGAAACTGTGGATGTTCCCTACCTGGAAGTGTTCAAAGCCAGGTTGGATGGGGCTTTGAGTAACCTGGTGCAGTGGCAGATGTCACTGCTCATGGCAGGGGGGATGGAACCAGATGGTCTACAAGGTCCCTTTCAGCGCAAAACTTTCTATGATTCTATGGATTACCAAACTGGAAAGACCTGAGGTAAAGCTCATACACCAACATTTCTTTTTACCCTTACCAAGTTAGTTCTTACTGGTTTCTAGTGTAGCTAGATTCGGTAAAATAATGTCTACAGATGTGCTTTGCCCTTTTTAGGGCAACTGGTCCATACAGCCACTGGCAAGTCCTTGCCAGGGATTCAACAGCCCAGCCTCACCCAACACTGCTGACTCTCCAGCACCGATAACGTGCTGGGGCCAACAAAGATTTACAAAGAAACAGGGGCCTCTCACCCTTCTTTTGCCTACAACCAACAGTCTGGGAAATAAGCTGAGCTCAAACACCTTCTTTTCATTGACAACCCATCAAACTGACTAAGCAGGATCTGATCATCAAGGTTCCTCACATTAACCTGGTTCTATTACGGGGATTATTTGAGTTGCTTTGGATCTTCACCAAAGCATTTTTGGAGCTTATCAATCAGAGCTGGAGGTCTTGATAAATCACGATGGCAGAAACAGGCTGGGATTCCAGGTTTGGTCAAAATGTTCCTTGAGCTCAAATGGTAACACAGCCAAATGCGTCCCCACAAACCCATCACAATTACTTGCCTTCCTACAGACATACAGAAGAAGACACTGCCTTTATTCAGACTTTTGCTGTCCACAGCTGAAAAATACACTCAGCACCTGCTGGGCAACAGAGGGAGAATCTCCTCACATGCAGCCATGGAGAGTTATGAGATTTCAGCTGGGTGATTTTATATGGAAAAGGAGACATCAACATTAAAGCAGGTAATGATTTTAGCCAAGTGGAAGCACTCTGTCTTAAATGATGAGGAAGGGAAAGGGGGTGATTACAAAGTATTGCATTCATTGCTCAATGTCAAGGCACAGCAGAGACATGACCCTTGGTGGCAGGAATTACAAACAGGCAGATAAACTTCTGGTCACCTCGGGAGAGCCTGCAAACTGCTAGGTGTAGTGAGATCTCTTACTTGGTGACCCCAGCATCTCATAAATGCCAGCAAAGTCAGATAATGGGCAAAAATTATCTTTTCTTCTCTTTCCAAATGAGATACTGGAAAAAAAAAAAAGACACTGAAAAGGCTGTACCTACACCTGACACCTAACCAAAATGCCCAGTGTTGGGGCTGCTGCTTGTAACTTCAAGTTTTTCAGGGGACTTTGATTGCTGGTTTTGAGGTTTTCAGGAGACTACTTGCAACTGTCATTCTTTGCCTGCAACTCCCATCCATCAAAGGTATTTTGTTCTTGTCCCATTACTACAGTCCTTCATCAGTTAGTCTGTAATCTCTTAAATTCTAAAACCTTCCTCCAGAAAGGAGTGATTAAGCTAAATTGAAAGAAATTGCATTAACTTATTATTTCAGAGACAGGAAACTAAGGCACAGAGACTTCTTTAGCCAAATGAGACTTTTTGGACACCCCAGAGTATCTGATACAAGTTAGAGATAAAAAAGGACCTAAGGAAGTCCCACATATTTCCTAACAGGCAGCTGATGGACAGCCAGTGTACCTGAGGGTGTCTATAGCAGCAACATACACCTATGTTTAGGAAACTGGATCCATACATGACTCATTGATGGACAGCTTGTCCCAGTATCCACTACAAAGTCATTATGCTGAAAAAGTTACTCCATCCCTTTTTACACCACAAACCAAGGATAAGCTCCCATTTTTAGACCCTTCTCTGGCTTCTAGGATATACTGTCATAAAACCTGAGCTCAAAGTAAACCACGGCCATGTTCTCCTGTCTGACTGGAAGTATCAACAGCTTTATTTAATAGAGAGAAATTACAAGATGTTGCCCGTGATCACGTGGAAAATCAAGAGCAGAAGGGGATTATGAACCCCATACTTGACAGGTTTTTTTTTTTCCCTGAGACTACAGGAATTCAGGGTCTTTACCACTCCCTAAAAAAGCAAACAAAAGCAATGAATTCAATGAATAACTCCATCTCCTTTTCCAACTGCAGATGCATGTCTGCTAATGTGCATCGCCTAAATTAGCTACTACCTCTACAATTTTTTTAGGAAAGCCTATTATAAGCAGATGCTTAATTTGAGGATAGGTGTCTAACATTAGGCAGCTAAGTTGAAAGGAAAAAAAAAAAGCATATGGACAACATTTGCAGCCAGTCGCAACTCCGTTCAAGAGCAGATGGAAGCCTTGTCATTCAGGGGTTTCCTCACATACACCAAGCAGTTCAGTGGGGATAGGGAAAGGGGCTTCTGTTTGGATGCTTCTGTCTGGGACCAGATTAGAAGAAAGCACCCTTTTCTGCAGCACACGCCTTGTGTTACATTAAACTTGCATATGCAACTTCAGCTTTTATTCAGTGATCTGAAACAGAGCCCTCCAGAGTGCTAAGGGTCAGTGAGTTTTTGTTTGTTTATCCGTACATTATTTTACAGTTTCTAGTGCCCAAGGAGTTTGTTAAGAAATTAAAACACCTCACTGGGCCTATCATCCTCTGGTTGTTGCCTCCTAATATACCCCCCCTCCTCCTTCCAGCAGTGCCTGATGCTTGCAGAGGAGGGAGAGGAGAACATTACTAAGAGAGGATCCTCATCTCACTAAGTACTACAAATATTCTGTCTTAATTTATGGAGCACCATTTCCATGTTTCGTGGCCTTTTAACAACAGCAGCAGGGAGTAGCACAGTGGTCTTCTGAACTCACAGACTTATTCCTAGTAAACTCTGTTGTGCTGCCTGCTCTTCATGCGATGCTCTGGTTTAGAAGTAGATGGGCACAAGGATTTCCAACAGAGAAGCCGGCTTTGCCTTCTGCTGGCTCCCACCCATCGTCAGACATCCCCCTTCCCAAGGCAAAGAGCAAGAAGGCTCCTCAGCGAGCACTGAAGAGCAAAGCACGTAGGTCCCATTATTCCACCTCTTGTAGAAGGCTCAGATTAGCAGCACCATGCCATACACCTCACAGCTGCTGGCGGGTCCAGCTGGGCTCTCACCTGCTCGGCTCCCATCAGTCTTCCTCAGTTTTGAGCAACGGCCATCGAAAATACTGGCAGTAGCCTGACCACCAAGGAGCTGGTGCAACACTTCTCGACTTGGCCCCTGGATGGTCTGACTGGCCAAGCCTGGCCCTGGCTTTCAGCTGTCCACACTCTCTCCATCTTTCTTGCCTTGCAGTACCCTCAAAATATTCCCCATGAACAGATGAAAATGTGAGGTGCGGAAAGGATAACTGAGCCTCGGCCCATGGCAACCTGGGGAAGAGCACAGCTTCCAGCATGGCCTTTCCGCGACTTTTATTAGCATTCCAGCTGCTGAAGCAGCCTGGGTCTTCACAGAGAAGTACTCTTCTGAAAGAGTTTTGTGAAGCTGAGCCGAGTAATGAGTCGCAGCCTCTTCATTTTTCTCTCTCCTGTTTTACACCACCAAAATAGCTCTCTCACACGATACCTACACAAACACAGTGATTGTGCCTGCTCAGGAATGACAAGCATGTCGGGAGGCAATGCCATCCTCTTCTGACTCCCTCTCCATCCATCCAAACAGCCCAACATTTCCAGGACCAGAGAGCACATTTGCAGCCTCCTCCCCAGACATCCTGCACCAGGCAGGCTGTGCAGTTCAGTCTGCTGTCTGGCCACTAAGCTTACTAGTTATTTTCAAATTAAATTCATTACTGTTTTTCACAGTGTTGGGCTACTTAGTAACAGGCCAAGAGGAACACAGTGGTTTTATTATTTCTTTTTCTTTTTCCTAGAGTCATAGTTGAGTTTTTCACCATGAAGAAAACGTGTATAGCACTGCAACAGTAAACCCTAAAAAAAATTTCCCATGGGTCCATACAAGAAGTTGAGAAGAACAACATATTCAGTGTTTATGTTTTTTACGCTGTTCTGTCAGGGTGTTCCACGCGTCTTGAAGAACTGGTGCCCAAGTGCCTACAGTGGTGGAGTGGGAGAGAAGGAGGGAAACGAAGGGAAACGAGAACTGAATCCAAGGTGGAGGCAAGCGGCAGTACAACAGACAGCTGGTGTTTGGGTGGTGGTAAATCACCCTGAAATGAGCCTCTTCCCTCAGCTCAATGAGGCCTAAACAACAAAGGAAGGCACAGCTTGCAGCCGGACAGCCTGCTAGCCAACCACAGACACACATGACAGCTTCATTCAGGAGCCCGGAGTCAATACAAAAGCTTCGAAATCAATCCGACATCCTGCGACCTCAAACAATGCGCCAAATCTTCTCAGAATTGGCGCCCCAAATGAGGGGGAGCAGCATTCAAGGGAGATCAAACCACAGGGCTGGCATTGAAAGGGACTAAAAAGGAGAAGAATGTTCCCAGTTTATTAATGGCGAGGTCTGGCCGGCTGCATCCCAGCCGCCATAGGTTACGTTCATTAAAGGGCAGTGCTTTGCATGTATTATGCAGAGAGCCCGGAGAGTATGTGTGTGCGTGCATGTGTGCGTGAGCATGCCCCTCGCTTGCTAGAGATCAGGATGTGTCTTTCTGCTTAGCATTGTTGTCTCCATCAGAAATTCCTCCTGTGTGAACCGCAAACGGGGTTTTTTCCCACTTGAGCAACTGTATAGGCACAGGCGCATGCACGCCCTCACACATACGCATGCTCTCTCTCATCCCTGAGCCTGAAAAGCATAAAAGAACTCAGACAGGCTGTTTCCAAGTTAAAAAAAAAAAAAAAAAAGCCCAATATTTCACATTTCATTCCCTCCTGGCCATACTTTCAGCTCACAAACACACAAAATCTACTACAAAAGACTGAAGCATTATGCGATTGCCACTGCTGCTGTTGGGAGTTGATTGCTCCATAAACCTTTGCTCACTCCTACATGCCATAAAGGACCTGGCTCTACAGCGTAACAAACCCACAAAGATGAGAAAAAGAAAAAGAAGTGCTTCGGTTGCAGGACTTGTCCCCTCTGGGCAGGATTGCCTCCTCCGGGGTAGTTTCACCTGCAGCATCTGTCTTGTAGCACTGCACACAAATGGCACCCTTCCCCCTACAGCAACAAAAAGGCCAAGCAAATTCTTTTTATCAGCTTTCCTTTGAAGGCAGGTGGAGAAGTAGAATATAGACACACACACACAAAAAAGGGTAAACACCATTCTCAAAAGTACTGTTTGGATTCAACTGTCCTAATGATCTTTTTTTTAGCTGCCACATGTTTGACAGAGTTGGACCGTGCAAGTTTTCTCCTCTTCAGCTGCACGGCCCAAGATGGAACGCTTGCTTGAGAAGGTCAGGCTTGAAAAAAGTTTCTTTTTTTGTGCTAAAATGAGAGTAGATGAAGAGAAAAGGCTAAATTTTTCAAAGCGGTCTGCAGATTTTGATGCACGTTTCCCACGCATTTTCACTGGAGACGTGACAAAGTCCAATGAACTTTGCTTTTAAAGTGTCACACTGATCTTGTGCTCAGAACAGATAGGGCTGTGGGAGCTAATAACCTCTCTCAAACTTGGAGAAATTTAGGAGTACAGAAACTGAACACAAAAATAAATATTCCTTAGGACTCAACAATTTCAATACTTTTTATTCTCAATAGATTGGGAATTTAGCATTAAGTCTCCACAGAAAAAACTTCATGCTTTACTCATCCTTTACTTCACTAGTCTACACTATTATTACCACAACTCTGAAGACCTTAGAGACTATGAGCACGATCCCTCTCTCCTCCTCTGAGAAGACAGCTCTATTTTTACCTTGTGATCATGTTATCCACATGTCAGAGTGCAGCTGAGCAAGAGCAAGTCTAGTAGATTCAACAAGCCTTTTCTCCAGGCAAGGTAGGGTGGAAGATCAAGTCTAGGTGCAAGACAAGATGATGCCATATTCGAACCCCAAGCAAGAAGACCGGAGAAGTCCCCACCTGGTTTATCAAGAGTAAGACAAAAAGCCTCTCCATTAGCACATGCAGAAAGAGGAAAACTGCAACCAGGCTGAGCAAGTGCCCGAAGAAGTGGTAGATGAGCAGCAGGAAATGATGGAGGGCCGATGGAGGGCTGCAACAAGTCCTAGCACCGCAGATAAAACAAAGTCTTCAGGGAACCGATGGAGAAAGATTCAAGGTTAAGTTTGCTGGGAGGATAATGAGGTTGAAATCTTTCATTTTAAAATATTTTTTTCTTCACATTGGAATATTACTTCTTGTTTTAGACATCTAGCAAGTCCAAATGCGTTTTTTTTTTCAAATTCAGGAAAACCAAGCTCTTATTTGGACGAGCTGCTTTCTTTTTTTTGCTTGCTTGCCTGCTTTGAACTCTGATATTTGAATAATTTAACAATCTATCTTAAATATTTCACCAATAAATCACAGGCTTGTGTTTCTATTTCATGTTTAAACTAATCAGGGGAGGAATGCCTGAGCTGGAAGTTAAAATTCTTCTCCAGCAAGTCGTTGATGTTTAATCATTCCTTCGCAGACTCTCTGGTGAATAAAATCTTCTCTGCAGAATTAACGTCATGTAAAAAGTTCTTTGTGCAGGCGTAGGGTGCACCCACGCTACAGGACAGTCTGCATCCTGACAACAGGGCTCAAGATTTCCAGAACTAATTGGTTTGTAGGGTTTTCTCACTCTGCTAAGCACCAGAATGGAGCTCACAGCTGAATCTGATCCACGCACTTGTTGAGCTGGAGTCTCACTTCACCTGTCAGGATGCTGATAGTATTCATAGAGCTCCAGAGGGTCCACATAGGTGATGCTTGTACTGGGATTCCAGGATCGTTCCCATCAAAAAGGAGCAAATAGAAAAAAATTTGGATATTGTTGGCCAAAATGAGACATTTTAAAAATGCCTCTTGGGTGAAGAAGATGAGACCCTCTACCAAGGAACACCAAATCTCATTGAGCTTCAATGGGAATAAAACTTCTCAAGTTCCTAACTTGTGTAGGCATTATTAACAACATTTTGATGAAGTTCTGATGCAAAATCAACACACTTATAAAAACCAGGAGAAGTACACCTACCCCTCCTCACTGTGTCCCAGAGTCCCATTTCATCCAAATTAAGCCAGGAAGCCTGACATGTATATAATTTAGTGCAATTAACTCTAATTTTGTTCCTGAATCATTGAGATGCATTCAAGGCAAGATCCACTTTGGTCTCAGACAGCAAAATCCAAAATGAATGAATGATGTGAATAGATAGCAGGAAGTTGATAGCTAATACTGAATCCAAAAAGCAGAAGAGAAAAGAGAAAAATGAATACCAAAAAGGAAAGGAAGGGGAAAGGGGAATAGTTTTAAAATACACTATTACTAAGCTGTCTTTCATGGTGTCTTGTGCTAACTTTTTACTTAGTTTTGTAACAAAACTTTAAAAAGTCTTGACTTTTGCTTCAAAGAAGTCTGCAGCCAATGATCTTATGTTGACATCCATAGTAAAGTACTAGCAAAACACACACAATCATGTGCAGAGACAAAAATCATCTTGGGTGACATGCTTCTTCTGCGGCTGGGCAAATGTCTCCACATTCCAGCTCCTAAGGCTGGCTGGAGCTTGCCTGGGGGAAGGTGGGTGAGCTGGAATTCGGAGACACCTCCTCCTTCTCATTTGAGGACAAACATCTCCATCTTTCCTCCCTGTGTGCAGCCGACAAGACTTCCTACACAAACTGACACGGAAACAGCTAATTTACTACTTTGTGTCAGGAATGCAGCCAGGGCTTCGGTCCCCTATGCCCCAGACTCCCTTGGCTAGGCTGCTTCATCCCATAAAGGGTCTCTCCTTCCTCCTGCCTCTCTCATCCAACACACACTCCTCCTCCTCTTCTGCTTTTGTAACTTATCTCCCTGCATGCTACTTCCCAACAGGAGTCGAAATTAAACAGGCAGCCCATATGCCGTGGCTCACTTGTTGTCTGTTCCCCTCACTGCCATCTGGCCTCTTTGCTCAGCTAAAGGGGAAAAAAAAAATGGGGGGGGGGGGGAAGCGGTGGGGAGAAATGAAGAAGGATAAAGCCAGACACAATGAGGACGAGGAAGGAGGTGATGATGCTGTCTCCCGCATCTGCTCCTTGGCCAGGCTCCCAGATAGGTCAGTAATGGAGAGCAGCAAAACCAGTGACAATTAACCCAAACACAGTTCTGTTGATTTAATCTGCTCAGAGAGATCAGCTCATGTGCTGCACCCCTGGCAAGGAGGCACTGCGCTCCAGCAAGGAGCTTCCCACCGAGAAACCTCCAGCCATAGAAGGCAAAGGGAGATCCTCATCTCCTGATCCAGGATGGAGAAATCCCCCTGGACTCTTCAGAGGACAAAGACTGTGCTGCTGGGCTGAGGTTTTGCCTAACTTTCCAAATCATCTTATTTTTTTTATACAGCAATGCAGACAGAAGAGCAAGGAGAGGTGTGACTAGAGGGTGATGAGTTGCAGGTCTGTCCTGGTTTTGATGCACACTAACACTAATTTTCAAAGCTCTGCAAAACTAGGCAAAAAAAAAAAGAAAGAAAGAAAAAAAAAAAAACAGCAGAGAAAAAGAAAATTATCCCAAAACACTTCACTGTTTCCATGCCGCTTCTTTAAACACAGATAAGTTTTCAGTCTTGAAAGATGCTGAGCGCAGAGATTTTCTGTTACAAAAAGTAAAAAGAAAGGAGGGTAGCTCAAGAAACTCCATGGCTCACCATCACTAAACATTTGTGCCAGGCTGGGAAGAAAATCTGGGAGTGGAGCTGTAGGAATAACAGAAGTTATGTTTGTTTTTCAAGCTGAAGTGAAAACCTCAAGAATAAAAAACCCCACAGACTAACTTGAAAAATAGTTTTCTAACAAGGATGACTACTAAGCCATTTACTCAGCAGAATGAAAAAGGGGTAAAAAACCTGCTTTTTCAACACCTTTTACTACTTTTTGTTTCTTTCTTTTTTTAAATTTGCAATGAGACATTGCATACACTTGCAAAGGCTGGTGCACGCGCTGATAAGGAATTTAATTGCTTTCCAGTCCTCTTACCTAGTTTTTTGTACATATTTACCTCCGAGAAATGGAAGCAGAACACAGCCTGTGTTTGTCTGCAGAGTGCAAACTGTGGGAAGCGCAGAAGGACGTGCGCACAGACACGTGCCTCGCGCTGAGATAGGTATCAATAGCCATATGGTTGGTGCGTCTCAAGTCAGACACTGCTGAGCCATGAGACGATGATAATTAACACTAGAGCTCCACGAGATCGTGGTGAGCAAGCCCCTGTGGGGGGAGGTGGTCGGGGAGGAAGAGCAGACCTCGTCTTGCCCTGGCAGCAGGGGTTGCGTGCAGACACAGAGAAGCCCCAGGTGCTTCCCAGAAGAAAAGGTGTTGCTGCGCAGACCATTAGGGAAAGAGCCCTTCCATTAGCCATGTGCCTACACCTGAGTCCTTCACAAATACGGACAAGAAGCAGAGACGCTCCTGCCTGAAGACAATACCTTCGGTTCATGCTTGTGCTTTCCCATTGCAGCCTGACTACAAGAGAGCAAAATAGAGCAGGTTGTATGTGTTCATGCCTGACCATTTTTCTGCTTGCAACCATTAAGCAAAAAGAGTGTCATCTGTCTTAGACTCCCCATTTTTCTACAACTGCACCTGCGCATGTACGTAGCTAACATGCACGGTATGGTAACAGGTGCCCCAAAACAAAGGCTGCGTTGATTTTTCCAGTTGTTGGGCTCGTGGTCCTTAATAATAAAGAATGACTCTTTCCCCATCCAAGGAGCCCATTTGCAGCTTTCAGAAGGGATGAAATGCTTTGTGAATGCGAAATGCTTTGTGAATTCAAAATACTTTGTGACAGTGGAAACAGAAACCAGAATTTTGCCTAAAACTGAAACACAGTAGCATTTCCAACTTTGATGCTGCTGCAGTCACGCTGCAGCGGGGCCTCCAACTTTGGGAACTGTTAAAAGCAGTGACAACCACAACAAGCGCCAGAGAGAAGTCCTCTGTAAGGAGACAAATTCCTTTGCAGGTTTCGGCTGACATCACCAGCCCATCCACGCTCTGGTCTTGTGGTTTCTGATCTCACCACAAGCACATCCGTGGAGTCATTCCCTACTATCTTACTGCAGCCCATCCATTATCCTCTACCTAATTGCTTCCACAGCACCGCTGCAACAGAGATACTTCCTACAGCTGAACATTTGTATTCCCAAGAGTTGGCAGCTGCCGGGTCAAGTTCCTCAGTCTTTACATCTGACGTTACCACAATGGGAAGATGTTCCAGTGAACAGAAAGGCACACAGAGCCAGCAATCAATCTGATTCCCCCATTTGGACTTTCTTTTAAACAAAAGGAGACTTGTCAAAGATCATCTTACACTATTCTACAGAAATAGGACGAAAGGAAAGGAGAACGGTGTCGAGCGCAATCAGTCCAATACACCATTAAATCAGAATTCCCTACTTAGGGATAACAATGAACTGCAATAAAGTCAAAAGGAAGGGGGTTCTGTATGGAAACCTGGGAAGAGGGGTGGAGATGGGGTTTTTTTTTGGTTTTGTTTTGAGATGTGGGAGCTGGGAGCAACCAACACTGGCATCCAGGCTGACTCTTGAACACTGTGCACCCCCTGGGGTCTCAGCTTCCCACAAAACCAACCAATTCGTCCCGTGAAAAGAATGAGGATGCTTCCCAATTTGCAGCTGGCAGTGAAAGCCCCAGGAGAACCCCTGATATGCCTACTTTCAGGAAGGCATCTGCAGTAGGTCAAGGAGCAGCAAGTACCAACTTTCATGTCTCTGGCTAGAGATCTTAAGCACCAAGACACTCCAGGAATACATCGTTTCACATTTTCACTCTCTGTCATGAGGTTCCAAAATATTCTGCATCTTATGTTGCACTAGGAGAAGGCACTGTCCTTTCATGACTGCACTATTGGTGTAATGCTGAGAAATTTTGATGTCCTTGACTTGCTTTCCCTCTGCATGTTTTTTTGTATTTGGTAAGTCTCTTTAACTTTCTGTGATTCTTTCCCTCCTCCCATGTTTAAGGATATGAAATCTTCTCATTACAGGGCTTCTCCAATGAGCCTCAGAGAAGTTTTTCAAGCCAATTTTAGGATCATCTCTAACCTAGCATACCCAATACATTCAGCCGTGACTCCTTGATTTATGCTAACAGAATCCATCTTGCCCTCATAAAGACTAAAGGACATTTGCTACCTTTGAAGAGGAGCTTCTGCAGTGCTGTATCGTGCCTAACCATGCTGGGAAGAGGGGAAACACACCCAGGGACTATTGCTGCAGCATGTGGCCACTCTTTGACCAAGGAAGCCCAGCCATATCACTGGTACGAGGACTCACAGAGGTGACAGCAGCATGAAGACCTGAGCCCCTCCACTCTAAGAGTCCCACACCTCCCAGTCATGAAGTGGATGGGCTCTGGTGTGAGGTCGCAATGCTTGTCACAGCTGGTGGTTCTCATTTTACCCCCTTAGCAAAGTTGGAAGGCAATTTCCCTCTACCAAATCCCCACATCAGCTATCTTAGCACCCAGATTGGAAATTTCAAAAACTCCCAAGGTTTTAAGTCAGAGTGGGCCACAAATCTACTTTTTCAGACTGGACCTTAGCCTACGGCTTCATACCGCTGCAAGAGCTGGACCTAAAATTAGGGGAGTCAGAGCGGTAATAGGGAAGTCAGCGGTGAGCACAAGGAGATAGCCAGCAGCTGGCCAGGCAGCCTAATTTGCGGCAAAGGAGACAAAGCATGACTGAAAGCCCCTTAATTCCCAGCAGAGGCTGTGGATAGCCCAGGCTGAGCAGCAGGGCCAAGGCAGCACCACAGCAGCCATGGCTACTGCCCACCAAAGCCAGCCTCCTCCCTGGCCTGCATGGAGTTTCAAAGGACTAAATCAAATCAGCGGGAAGAACTTGAACACTCATAAATCTTCATCTTAGAAGTTTGGACTTGGTTGAATAACGGTGTCCGTCAAAAAAAAAAAAAACAAACAAACCTAGCCAATTCTCTCTCTTATTTAAACAAATGTGGCCAAAAAAACATATTTTCATTTAAATTCCCCAAAGGCATTGCAAAATTTCAGTTGGATGTCCAAAGCCTCCAGTTTCTTTTTTTGATAAAGAATCGTATTTTTTGGGGAAGGCAAGGATAACTAGCTTTTTGTTCAAAGTCTGAGGGAGATCTTTCCAAACAGATTTATCAAACTTTACCTGACTTTTCTTTTCCTTCAACTCCCACCCATGTTACTTTACCATCTTTTCCATGTTCGGTGTTCACCTTCACCTACATTTGCTCATCGTCTTTGCCTCAGGTGTAACAAGAAAAGTTGACGGGAGAAGGATGAGGTATATCTGTAATTCCTAAAAAATTCCAAACAAGTGGAATTCTGGGGTGCATTAGGAGGAGTGTGGCCAGCAGGTCGAGGGAGGTTCTCCTTCTCCTCTACACTGCCCTAGCGAGGCCCCATCTGCAGTGCTGTGTCCAGTTCGGGGTTCTCCACTTCAAGAAAGACGAGGAGCTGCTGGAGAGAGTCCAGCGGAGGGCTACGAGGATGGGGAGGGGACTGGAGCATCTCTCTTACAAGGAGAGGCTGAGGGAGCTGGGCTTGTTCAGCCTGGAGAAGAGAAGGCTGCGAGGGGACCTTATAAATGCTTCTGAATATCTGCAGGGTGGGTGTCAGGAGGATGGGGCCAAGCTCTTTTCAGTGGTGCCCAGCAACAGGACAAGGGGCAACGGGCACAAACTGAAGCACAGGAAGTTCCGTCTGAACATGAGGAAGAACTTCTTCCGTCTGAGGGTGATGGAGCCCTGGCACAGGCTGTCCAGGGAGGTTGTGGAGTCTCCTTCTCTGGAGATATTCAAGACCCGCCTGGACCTGTGCAGCCTGCTGTAGGTGACCCTGCTTTGGCAGGGGGTTGGACTGGGTGACCCACAGAGGTCCCTTCCAACCCCTACCATTATGTGATCCTGTGATTCTGTAAAGTGTCCGATAGGAAAGAGGAATGAACTGAGCCACTATTCTGGTCGCAACATGCTACAATGACAGGGCAAGCAACTGAAATCATAGCACCACTAGGTTGATTGCCCTCACTGTAAAATACCGTCCTTCCTTCTGGCCCCACATGCTAGGAACTGTGCTGCTTTGAACTGTTATCACCCATCCCTCACACCCACTCATTTGAGAAGATAAAAATCAAGGTCTGGGCTGCTGAGTCAGATTGCAAACACTCAGACAAGACATTTACCCAGACTTGGTTTTGGTCACTTCTTCGCTGAAACTCTGTGTCACGGGGCTGGCAGGAGGCTCTTTTAACCTCTTTCAGAGAAATGAGCTGCTGAGAACCAGGAACTGCATGCGGGGAGGAAAAAAAATAAGCATAATTTCTTTGTGAATGGGGTAGATTTCTAAACTTCAGGTCAGAAGCTGGTTCTTCTCAATATAAAATCCTGAACAACTGAGTAGAACACCCTGGAGAAATATTATGGCTTGGAGGATAAAAACATTTGCCTGGAAATTGCGAAATTTTAGCTTTTTGGAGCAGTGATGTCATATATGGATAACCTGTGGCAACTCAGGTTATAGCTGTGACCCTCAGTGTCCTCTGAAAAGTTATTTCCAAAGAAGTGGCCCAGGCTGCCCAGGGAGGTTGTGGAGTCTCCTTCTCTGGAGATATTCAAGACCTGCCTGGACAAGGTCCTGTGCAGCCTGCTCTGGGTGACCCTGCTTTGGCAGAGGGTTGGACTAGATGACCCACAGAGGTCCCTTCCAACCCCCAACATTCTGTGATTCTGTGAAGTGTGGCTCTTCTCACAAGAAAAAAACTCTCTTAAGAGAGATTTCTATTATGGGTATTTTAGAAACTAGTACCTTTGAGGTCCCCAGACTTACCAGCCCCCTCAGGGAAGCTCTTCTCTTTTTGTTACATGAAAAAGTACGCTCTCCTACTCCAGGGTGAGTTCAACCTTCAGATCGTTACAGCTGAAGACACCCTGACAATGCTCAGACATTCCACTTCTCTTGGGCTTCTTCAAGTCTCCTTTTTAGTTTCAGTTTATATATCCTGTCTCACTCTCCCCCCCCCCCCCCCCCCCTTTCATTTTTGGGCTTCAAATTCAAACAAAAACCAAAAGCATCACTGACTCAAGGTCTTTTTGTATTTCTCTTGTTTTAACTAGTAAACAGAGCAGGCCAAATAAAATGAAATGACGCTTAGATATCACTTTGGGGTTCAAAACTCTTCGTAGGTTTTAGGAACTACCTCCTTTATCACAGAGCATGGTGTTTACTGTTGTATTCTTTAGTTGCAGAGATGGAATCAAAACAGAGGAAGTTTAATGGCTTGATATTTCATTTTAATCACAAAAGCCACGTTCCCAATTCCTTGGCTTGCATACTGGATTCCCCTGGGTTTTGAGGTCCAAATCCCTTTCAAGTTTAAGCCCCAAACCCTCATGTAAATGTGATGCAGCCATGCGCTGAAAATATTCATGATTAAATAAAAACCAAACCTCTCTTGCTGAATACAGAAGGGAGAAACTTCCCTCTTGGAGGTGAGCAGGGGTCCACAGCTCAGAACCACGGTCTTTGCTGCAAGACACGGTTTCTTGTTGGTTTCAGATCTGCTGGCCTCTCAACATCCCCAAGTCAAACAAACAATGGGGTGGTTTTAACTGATTTTGATTCACTTCTCATCCTCTTGCCCAGTTTTTTTCTGGCAGGGTTGTAAATGAAGTATCGGCTTTTTAGCGACTGCAGCTAGAGCCATTACAAATCCCTTGCTCCCTGCCCTGTGAGGAGCGCAGAAGATGAGTGCTCGCATCTTTCTCCTAATTTCAGCACCTGCAAATTATTCTCCCTTATCCTGCAAGTTTGACCTCTTTTCCTTTCAGTGCCACTTGCACTTGGAAAGCAAAAATCCAGTCCCCAGAGAATACACAGGATGTTTTACATCCCAGGACAACACTTTCAACACTTTGTTTTGGGACTGAAAAAGGAGGCAAGACAATCACCTGCTTGAGTGAGCTCTTTGGACGAGGCAAACAAGTGTCACTTTGTTCTCACTTGTGCAACCCGGGCAGTGACTGAGGGGGGTACGGGAAGGTCAAGACAGACCCATAATTTAAAGGCAAGAGGATGGTTTGGTAAGTGAATGAGCCGGGGCTTCACTTTCAGCTCTTGCTGATACAGAGCATTCTGCAGAGGGAGGCAGATTGGTGCCTCTTTTTCCACGCAGTAAGGTTGTGAACATGCTGCCTACTCCCACCACACCTCCTAATAAAACACTCCCAAATCAAGGCACAAATCCACAGCACTGAGCAACCAACACACCAGCCACAGTATGGCCATACAGCTGGAAAAGAGGCATCCCTTGCCTTGCTCTGGGAGCAGGAGTGTCACCTGAACCTGGTCACCCACTTTCCAGGCCCAGAAGCAAAGCAAGGACAGCAGAGGGAAACCCTGGCAGACCTCAGCATGACCCACTTGAAGATGATCCACAAAGCTAGGCAAGCTCTCTTTCCCTTTGCTTAACAACAAAGAAGTTTTGGGCCTGTTGATGAACGCTGAGGCTTTAACCAGGCTCATACTGACTATAAAAAAGGCTCTTGAATACCTCTTGTGTATCTTTAAGGAGCACATAAGCCTTCGAGAGCTCAAACACAACACAACTCGCTGGCCACGAATAGGATATACCCCTGCCAAAACTTTCCTCCACTACAGCTATGGCATTCTCCAGAAAAAATTATGTAAGCCAGTCTCCGAGTTTTATAACACATGCATATAGAAATGAGTGTAAACTCCGCCGACCCTTGCGCTGCTTTTTGGCTCAAGGCACTGCTTCTTTTTACATCCTTCTTTCCCTTCTCCCTGGCTCTTTAACTCACCACAGATTTCTAAGTAAGAAGGAAATTACATTAATTGAAAACTTCTCAGTACGTTATCAGCTTTAGCAGGAGCATTTGGGGAAGAGGGAGGCAGAGGCTTAGGGCAGAGGGGATGTGCGGGATTAAATCAGCCCTTGGAGGAAGATGCCAGGCTATGAAAGGCCAGTTAACTGCTTTTGGTCATATCAGGCTGGAATTTCCTTCTCCCAAGTGCCACTGGAGTCTCCCACCCACATCCAAGAGCAAACAATGGATGTCAGAGGACCAGGCCAAGAAAGGACTCAGTGCAGTTGACCTGTGATTCACCAGACAAACACAATTTTTCTTCCTTTGCTTTCACAATGACAGTAACAGCCCTGCCTGAGCATGTGGGCACCACGCATCAGTCAGGATTGATAAGCAGCTGAGTATTATCCACTCTACAAGTTGACATACTTGAGGGTTGAGTATTTGTGAAGTTTTATCAACACACCATCAGATCTCAACTGCATCGTGCTCTGAAACAGCTCATTCACCTCCTGACCAGCAGATGCTAGCTGGATCTTCACAACACCCACGTTCTCCATGATAGCACCTCCATGGAAGAAGGTAGACTTGCAAAGCAAGACTTCTGTGGCCGCAAAAACATCATGAACAGGTCATATTCTGTTTGGGAGACATTTTGAGTTCTGAGGGGGAGTGCTTTCATGCCTCACTTGCATGAGAAAAATGACTGAGCAAAATGTAAGCATCAGGCTCCAGGGATTTCCACGAGGGTAAGTGCAAAGTTTTTGGAAACCGATTTAGTGGGAATGATGATTCCACCGAAGTCCTCCCCTCCTTCCCCTCTCCGGCTGTCTGACTTTCCCAGAGACTCGATTTGCAGCCTGCCTGAATACCACTCAAAATATTTTCTCAATTAGAGGAGAAAACAGGAATTTGCCACTTGTCTGCCTCTATTCTGCTGCCTGTCAGCATTCAGCAAATATTTCAATCGTAGCCCTTTGCATGCTGTTAGCCCTGCTCATTTAACCTTTGGCCCTTCCCTAGGCTAATCCACCGGCCTTTACCTTCAAATCTTTACAGCCAAGGGCTGACTGCGGCATGGGAGTATGCAAGGGGTGTTGGGGGATAACTTATGCCAGATTCCATTGCAATTTGGGGGGGGGAGCAGCGAGAGTGCAAATCTCCAATCACGCTTCTCAATTTGGTTACCAGCAGCTGGGATTTACGTGTCCACATCTGGAAAATGATGAAGAAAATTAACTCTTTTTTTTTTTTATTGAAAAGAGGGAAGTAAGGTCTCTGTTATCTCGGCTGTCCTCCACACAGCTGGCAGCATCCTGAGGCAGGCATCTAATTGCCCACAGAGCCTTTACTCTTCTTCTCCCCCCTCGGCCACTCTGCCCCCCCCCACCATCTCACATGTCGCCGAGATTAGTAGCTAACGGTTGCGCTGTCAAAAGCACACGTGATGAAAATAATGCCCAGGGCGCAGCCTGTCAAACTCAGAAGCGCCTGCTCGACTTTGATGGTGGAGGATCCCGAAAGCCCATGTCCGCCTGGCCTCCCCCCTAGCCGGCCGCTCAGCCGAGCATCCATTGCAGCTCTCCTGGGGCCGTGCCCAGCCGCTCGCTGTATGAGAAATTGCTGACCCTTCCGTCACGTGGATGCTTTAATTGTTCACATCGGTATTTTGTTTCTCTCTACTGTAGACAGTTTGCTGTCTGTTATCTGTCCTTCATATGTAATTAATTGTGCTGTCTCCTGGCTCATTAGAAACAAGCCACTCTCCTCCCCTTCCTCCTCTCCCCTGGCCAAGTCAGAATGTTCATTATTTAGGTTAAATCATGTTTAAATAACTACATAAATAGTAGGTCGAGTTTGTCTTTTGTCTAGGCTGAGACAGTTGCTTGGCTCCTTTCTCCGTGTGCCAAACCAGGAAAGCCCTTATCACTGGAAGCTCTCGAAGGGAAACCCTCACCGGGCAGAGCAGCCGTGCCACCCCAGGAGCAGGGGAAGGTCCTCTGAGCAGAAGGCTTGTCCAGTAGGTAACTAAAATGAGCTGCCAAACTTTAATAAGGCAGGTGTAAAAGTCAGCGCTGCAGAGCAAAAACCCTGCCAAGAGAATGTTCATAGTCTAGCAAGAGATAATAACAAGAGGAAGGTGAGGTTTGTTTTGTTTTTTTTTTTTCTCCTTTGTAGCTTATTCTAGCCAGAGAAATGTACTTCAAATGACATCACACATCCTGGGTCACCTGCTACCATCTAAGCAGACCTCTCTTGCAGCTACAGCATTGAAACTTAGGTGCTACAATGCAAGTGAAAGACTTCTGAGCCTTCATTCAATTAAGAACAAAACGAGAGTTTCTGAAGTGGGTTACCTCAGTGCACCAGTTAAAAAAAAATTATTACTGAGGATGTGGGTATACAGGTTCAAGCAATCTGAAAACCAACATGAATCATCACCTCGAACTCAAATGAAACCTGCTACAAAGTGTCTTAAAGGGTTAGGGTAGTTAAACTAAAACTTGTAAAGTTCATTCGCTCCCTTATCTGGGCCAAAGGTTAATGTCCTTGTAGACCACTTTCCTGTGCAAAAGCACCTCTATTATCAACTGATGTAAAGATTTGAGGTGGTAAATATCTGCTTCTAGCTCGGAATAAACACTGGCAGAAAGAGCATGAGAAAGCTTGTTTCCTCGAGATTTCCAGCTTAGCTTAAGAGATTTAATCATCTGGATGAGCTTCGGGTGAATCACCTGAACTTTTGGATACCAGCTACAGCCAAGACCTCCCATCTTCCTTGTGTGTGCACATCCTCGCTG
Organism: Opisthocomus hoazin; assembly: GCF_030867145.1. Lineage (NCBI taxonomy): Eukaryota > Metazoa > Chordata > Aves > Opisthocomiformes > Opisthocomidae > Opisthocomus > Opisthocomus hoazin. Next base: position 85,707,302 of record NC_134454.1, on the reverse strand, counting down.
ATAGACCTGGGCTAGCCAAGAGCTTTAACTGATTGGATAGGGCTCAGCTTTGCTGGATTGCCTGCACAAAGGTTGTGAAGGCCTTTGGTGAAGACTTCCACGTTAAAAGCACTGCAGACATTTCCAGCAGTGTTACACGAAGCTAAATGACTGCCTGGGAAAACTGCTTATACCACGAATGTGAGGCAATGAAGTTCTCTCTTCCCAACACAATCCAGGGGCAGATGATGGCAGAAGAAAAGCCTGCTGGGACACCTAAGACCAATGAATCTCATGAGTGACACAGGAAGACCACCATGAAAAGCCAGGACGTAGTTCTGTTTTCCAATCTATCTACAGTTGGCCCTCTCCACCAAGAGGGCTTAAAAAGGATGGAGATCACGGGCGCATGGCATGCAAGTCACTAAAGTTTCTTTTATCAGAGACCCTCAATCTCAACTTGCTGCCTGGGCTTAATACAGCTGCTGACCTACGAGGGAAATGTGCTTCTGTTGAGTTGAACTCACCAAAATGCAGCCTGGCTTCCCATCCTTACCCAACTTGCCCTTCTAACACCACTTATAATGCTTCACAAGTACACAGTTCTCCCTGCAACTTTTTCCAAATCTAGGCAGGCAGAGAGAAATAAAACACCCACAGCTTGGTTCATCAGAAAAACACCCAGCTTTCAGCTGATGTTGTATTGTTAACAAAATTTTCTTTAAAAAAGAAAAGTTCTCAAGAAGGAAAGGGGAAAGGAAGGAAGGAAAACATACTTGAGTGGGGGAAGGGGGGAAAAAAGACAACAATCTGAGACTTTCAATGGGAATGTCCAAAAATAACACAAACAGGATCTCCCAGCCATCTGCTCCAATCCTCTCTGCATGGTTTTCAAAGCAAAAAGCCTTGCCAAAACCTAACAAACAAAGCACCAAGCATCAGTTTTAATGGAATACCAATACTGCATTCCTCCTTCCCCCCTTCTTGCTACAGATACACACACCTTCCACACCCCTCCAGTTGACAATAAGTGACACTATGCAAAAAAATTTGCTTCGGTTATGAAGCTGAATAAACAAGGAATAATTTTGCAAGTGCTCCCATATGTCTCTGCTTCTCTGCTTACAATGGACATTAATAAGATTTGCCATAACTAATTCATTCTTTCACACCATTACCCTATTCTCTACCTCACAAAAAAAAAAAAAAAAAAAATCTGCCTATCCCAAGTGCATTTTTCTGCAGCTTTCACACAGTGGAAACAAGGGTTTCAACAGCAAAGCCCAGCCATCACAGAGCAGACACTTTCAACTTAGTTTACGCCCCTCAACGAGGTTTAAAGGTGAGTTTTACTGAACCTAAAGGAACAGAAAAATGTTTGTTACTGTTTTTCTTTGATTTTCCATTCCCATTTTTGAATAAAAAGAAGAGAGATGCCTAAAGTGAATGATGGGGAATGGGGAGGCAGAGGAGAGCTGCGGTCTCAACACCAAAGGCAATGTACTAGTACACATAGAGTAGAAAGTCTCAACTCCAAAGGCAATGTGCTAGCGCACATAAAGCAGAAGTGAAATTCACTAGCTGCAAAACCCAGCAGCTCTCCTGTGCTTCACCTCCCTCTGGCTAAGTGGAGCAAACACAAAGCAAACACCCAGCAGCAACACCCAGGAATCGATTCAGCCTTCAGCCCGTGCTCTGCTTTTGGTCCTCTGCAACTAAACACAGAGTCAGGATGTGGAGATCTCTGTGAAGGTCAGAAACAGATTTTACTTTGGGATTTTTCTGTTACTGTTTTTTTTTTTTTTTTTAGTGATCCACATCTCTTCTGACAAACCGGAGAAATAAAATCAAAATGCTTAAATGTACACTTCTTCGTTGCATTGGTTCCCTCCGCTATTGAGAGATTTTTGTGCACCAGGAGCACACCTTCAAGCTTATTTTCTTTTCTTTTTTTTTTCAAACATCTGTGGCCTAAATTACTTGAACAAACAAAGGAGTTTTCCCTCCCTCTCTCCCCCACTGTCCCCACCCCCAGTGCCGGCTCTGCCCCTCCTCCTCCGGCACACAAATGGCCTCACACCAGAAGGGACGAAGGGAAGGCTCCCAATTACACCTCTTTACTAACGAGGGGCCATGGCTGGGAAGGGACTGAGGCTGGGTGGGGGAAAGACAGTGGCGGCCAGCTCCTTTCTGCCACCCAAAATGGGGAGCAGAAGTCATGGGTAATCTGCTGGGAATGACCCGAAGAGCAAGAGAGCTTTGGGCCACCTGCCAGCCCACCCCATGTCATGGGATGCCATGGCAGGCGGGCAAAGTTGGTCCACCACCAGGTCTGGGAGAAGCTGGCAGCAAGGATCCACAGGGACCCCAGTTTTTTCTTGCAGCTCGTGGATGGAGAGATCTGGGTGGTGGTGGGAGCCTGATGGATGCACCAAGCTGCAGCTGTGGGCACAGGGACTGACAGTGGGATTCTTGCTGCAGCTGGAGCAGCAGGTGGTGGGATGACTTCTCCAGTGGCCCTGGGCGAGACAACCCTGTCTGTCTCAGCTTTCTGCTTGAAAACTGGGGAGGACACTTAGGAAAGTGCTGAAAACCTATGTTCTTTAGTAGTGTTCAACCACAATAGTTACAGGGCACTGCCTCAAATTTTCTGTTTGTACCATTCATCGTCTAACTCCTTTCTGCTTATCTCTGTAGTGATTCGCTTTCTTGTTCCACTAGGAGAGATAGGAGGGTATTTTTGAGAAAAAGCCATAACCAAAATGAAAAATCTTTCCTTCTCTCCTCTTTCAACCTCAGGCCACTCTTTGCATTCACCGTTCAGCATTGTGGTATCACACCTGATGATAAACTTGGTGAGTCCCTCAGGCCTCCAATTTACCCATCAGAGCCTCTCCAGCACTGCCTGCGTGGCTGTCTCCATCTGGCAGAGTCCAAATTCTCCTTTCTCCCTACCTCTCTGTTTAAACTCCTCTCCCACTGGGCTACCAGCTTTTCCTTGGGAACAAAGCACAGCCCCCACGAGCAAATATTTCTACCCATCTGTGTCCAGAAGCCGCAACAAAAACGGCTCCCCTTACTCTCAAATAATTTTTCCCCAGACCTCACAATAAAGTTGAAATCTTTCCTGACTCCTTCCTCACCCTCAAAATTGGGTCACTTTGTCCAGTCTTCGGGTTTATTTATTTACGGACCTTTATCCTACCTGTGCTCCTTGTAAAGGCTGCTTGGGGTCAACTTCTATCTGTGTTTTCACACAAGCGGCAAGACTGCGGGCAGGCAGCGAAGATGCAGACAAGCAAAGGGGACTACAAGTGGAGCATAAGGCATCTCGACTTTTTCTAACCAGGGATTAACACATGGGTTTTAAACAAGGGGACTCCCTTCCCAGCTGACAGCAGCAGCTGCAGCTTCTGACTTGCTCACAGAGTGGCAGGGAATCGAATCAAAGAGAAAAGAAGAAAGAGGACAACCCTTCCTTGGGGAGTAGGAAACACAATACGAGCTATTCTAAAACCCCTGCAAATACTGGCTTGGTTTTAGGTCAGGCTCTCCTTTCCCCTTCTGTCCCCTGTCCCCCCCTCCTCTCGCAACAAAGGGAAATCGGTATTTTTCAAAATTCTTCTGAAAGCCAAGCCGGCAGATGGTTCTTTCGATGCTGGGGAGGGAACACAAAGAAAAACCTGCCAGGATACACATCACCGAAATGTGACAAAGATGGGTATGGAGGCTGGCCTCTGACCCAGGGATTTCACAGAGGCCTATTAAACCATGTGGCCAAGATGGACTGAGTCGACTAATATCTCCAGCATGCAGCTGCTGTACCCCACAGCCTCGTGCTAAGTTTTATTGGCTTAAGTCAGGTCAGAGAGACTGAAAAATGACAGGGTTTGTCTTCATTTCCATCACACCTTTTCAACACCTTAGGACAAACCCCCACACCAACATCTTAGCAGGTGCAAGAGAAGTTCATCAGCCAGATTCACAATGTAATAGTAAAAGGCTTATTTAGATGGTAATTAGCAGCTGTCCCGCTTTACCAAAGTACACTTGAGTAATATGAACTACTGCAGATGCAGTAAGCCAAGGCGAAGTCACCGTCAGTCTGTCTATTGTACTCAAATGCTTCAGGTTAAGGATCTGATGGTCCATCACAAGCTGCCTTCCCTTGTTTTTAAAACTTCCTCTTCCCTCCAGATGACATCAACAGCCAAATTCCCACTCCTCTCAAGGGTTCCCCAAGCAGATCCAAAGGCTCCACATCCCAACAACCCAAGTTGCCTCAAAGGATGAAGCACGACTTGGTTACACGTCATGTCTGCCAACTAAAGCACATGGAGCAGTAAAGATGTGCTGCCCTCCCATACAGCTGCCCTGTGCTTCACAAATTCCCATGAAGCACTTTGGCAGTTGCTGTTCCCAAGTGACTAATAGCAGCTCCTGCCCATGCCCAGAGTCAATGACCTACGGACAGATTCATAGAATCATAGAAAGTTTTGGGTCGGAAGGGACCCCTAGAGGTCATCTAGTCCAACCCCCCCACAGCGACCAGGGACACCGCTAACTAGATCAGGTTGCTCAGAGCCCTGTCCAACCTGGTCTTGATGTTTCCAGGGATGGGGCCTCCACTACCTCTCTGGGCAACCCGTTCCAGTGTTTCACAACCCTCATTGTAAAGAATTTCTTCCTTATATCCAGCCTAAACCTACCCTGTTTTAGTTTAAAACCATTACCCCTCGTCCTGTCACTGCTGTCTCTACTAAAAATATTGTCCCCATCTTTCCTATAGGCTCCCTTTAAGTACTGAAAGGCTGGAATCAGGTCTCCCTGCAGCCTTCTCTTCTCCAGGCTGAACAAGCCCAACTCTCTCAGCCTGTCCTCATAAGAGAGGTTCTCCAGCCCTCGGATCATTTTTATAGCCCTCTTTTGGACCCGCTCCAACAGTTCCACGTCCTTCTTGTGCTGAGGGCTCCAGAGCTGAACGCAGGACTCCAGGTGAGGTCTCACCAGAGCAGAGTAGAGGGACAGAATCACCTCTCTCGACCTGCTGGCCACGCTTCTCTTGATGCAGCCCAGGACACGGTTGGCCCTCTGGGCTGCCAGCGCACATTGCCGGCTCACGTCCAGCCTTTCGTCTATCAGTACCCCCAAGTCCCTCTCAGCAGAGCTGCTCTCAATCCTTTCATCCCCCAGCCTGTATTGATAGCGGGGATTACCCTGACCCAGGTGTAGGACCTTGCACTTGGCCGTGTTGAACCTCATGAGGTTCACACAGACCCCACCTCTCCAGCTTGTCCAGGTGCCTCTGGATGGCATCCCGTCCGTCTGGTGTATCAACCGTACCACTCAGCTCGGTGTCATCTGCAAATTTGCTGAGGGTACACTCCATGTCGCTGTCCATGTCATTGATAAATAAATTGAACAGCACCGGTCCCAGTACGGACCCCTGAGGGACTCCACTCGTCACTGGTCTCCATCTGGACATTGAGCCGTTGACCACTACCCTTTGGCTGCGACCATCCAGCCAATTCCTTATCCACCGACCAGTCCACCCATCAAATCCATGGCTCTCCAATTTAGAGAGAAGGATGTTGTGGGGGACTGTGTCAAAAGCTTTACAAAATTCCGGATAGATGACGTCCATTGGTTTTCCCTTGTCCACTCTTGTTGTTACACCATCATAGAAAGCCACTAGGTTGGTCAGGCAGGACTTGCCCTTGGTGAAGCCATGCTGGCTGTCTCGAATCACCTCCCTGGCCTCCATGTGCCTTAGCATATCTTCTAGGAGGATCTGTTCCATGATCTTCCCAGGCACAGAGGTGAGGCTGGCAGCAGACTGATCCCTCCCCACCACGCTCTTCCCAGTTCCTCTTGCTATCGCTGTGATGTAGTCGCAGAAGGAAACAGGCTTTCCCCCCAGCCTGTTCCTCAAATCAGGAATATAATTACAAGTAATGCAATGGGATTAGGACAAGAGAGACAAAAAGCTGGAGGGGATTCATCTTAATCATTACATAAATTATTGAAGAAAAGTATCCCATGGAAAGCGAGAGGGTATCTTTGGGAAGAGTACTCAGCTGAGTGCTGGTGAACACAATGTCAGAAAACAGGCAAGACAAATTAATTATCCCCATCTAACCTGCACATACGTGGGCTGTAAGAAGTAAAACACAACGTCAACCCAGTACCATCAGTTCCCAGTGAAAGATGCAACAAAACGAGTGCCTTCAAGCTCCCTGCTAACACAGATTACACAGGGTACTGACGTAGGGACTGGCTGCAGCTGAAAAGACTTTGGTGGGAGGCAGAAATGAGGGCTGATCAAGCCCCTGTTGGTGCTGCTGCTCCCCAGTGGAAAAACATCTGCCTCAGCTATATTTTTCTTTGTCTTAATGGTGAGTTTTCATCCAATTACCCACCTGGAAATAGAGCAGGTAAAATTTAGGTGAAGCTACCCAAGCCAGCACAATATTTCAGAATACACTGGTCTGCAGGAGAGATTACTGAAAAAAAAAGTCCGTTTAGAAATTACACTGTAGGCTCTACCTTAAAGGTATGAGGAAACTATTTCCTATGTATCCTCCTGAGAAACGCTTGCCAAGTGCATTACAGAAGTGCCTTTTCACAGAAGCACCAGGTGGGGAACCAGCGACATTGACCCGCAGTGAAGAAAGGGCATGATGGGTGGTGACACATCCTAGCACCTACTGCTCAGCCCTCTCCTGGTCAGACAGAGCCTTCAGTGAGAAGAACGGGGCTGTGGCCTCTGGCTCATTTGCTTGTGCCACTGCATTCCTCCCAAGAGCATTGGGAAAGGCAAAATTACCTGCAAATATCCTCTGGGACGATTCTCATCTTTCAGCCCTGCGGACGGAGACCAGCTCACACAAAGTTACGATGCCGCAAAGTGCTGAGATTCCTCAATGAACCACCCAGGTTTATAGTGGTGGAGTTGTTGTAACACCGGTGTCAATAAAAGATACCATCTCTCTCTACAAACCTTGCCACCCTGGTGAGACAGGGAGCCATGAGAAACTGATGAGAAGATAACGAGTCCTCCAGTAAATATTCCTGATTTGACTCTAACCGCTTTTTAGAGTTTACTGACCAGAAGGGACTATTAAAGGCATCTAGATCGACTGATTGCACTCTGGCCCCAAAACTCCACCCCTTTCATTTTTGCATCAGGCTCTAACTCTTCTTTGAAATTAATTTTAGTTTTAAGCTAGCAGTGAAGATGCAGAGAGTTAATAATGTTGAAACATATTCACCATTTTCAATGACAAGTAGAAGAGAACTGGCTTCCAGAAGGTGTGTGCACTCTAAGTTTGAGGATCAGGCCATCACCTGGGAGGCTCAGTTGGGTCACGGTGAAGCAATCACAGATCAGTGAAAAAAAGTCTAAATGTTACCCTGGCCTGTGACAGGTTCCTTGAGTGAGTCACTTAATCTTATTAGTATATTTCACATAGTGTACTAAGAGACAGTACGGTTTTGTTTCTCCTCCTTTTATTTCTACAGAGCTCGTGAACTTCTTGTAGGAGGACAGGCTTTCCTGATGCCTTCATACAGGACCTGCCAGCAGTAGACACTAATGTACAATAGTACGAGACACCATTCGTTCTGCAAACACAGCTGCAGTTTACTGTCCATCTTGAGCGACCGTGTCCTCATCTTCAGCAATGATGTTTTCCACAGTGGCCACAGTCCAAACCACATCTCGAATACGCAACGTCATTTCTGTAGTGAGACATTTTAGCCTTGCCACTGTTCCTTTCACTGCTAGCCCATAGCTCCAGCAAAAAAAAAAAAAAAGAAAAAAGAAAATACTAAAAAAGTGTTTTGCTTGATACTACCCTGGAGAAGTAGAGTTTTTTCCAGGCTGACCATCCTACTCAGAAGCAGTGTTCTGCTACTGGTATGTGCACCATGGCTTGACAATCCCTCTTCTGATAACAACTGCCTGAAGTTCATATAATCACAGTGTAGAAAGAGCACTTCATGTCCTGAAAGGAAGAAGCCAACAGCCACTGGTCTAATTCACATTAGAGGTCATGGCAAGAAATGAAAGATAAAGCTCTTATGAAAACATAGCTAACTGGAGTTGTCCTCAAGGGTCGCGTATCAAATAGAATCATTTTAAGGTTCAAGAGCTGGACAAGTTTCAGAGTTAAAAAACCAAAACAATGCATGTTTACTTTGGATGTTTTTAGCCTCGTTTCCTAAGGAAACAAAGCTAATGTGATCACACTGTGTTTGTGCATATGTGAATGCGCAAACTCCTTGCCTGCCTGCATAGTCCTCTCCTCAATGTTTTTTGGTATATTTTGACCAATTTTGATCAAATTTGATGCAAGAACAGAAATCTTTGAGATACAATATTAAAAAAAGTTTTGTTCAAATTGTTCTCTGGACAGAAGAAAAAGACCCCTGAGGGGCTCCCAAAGAGGGCTTGGCCAGCAAGTTTACCAATCATTATACACCAGAGAAGGCACACAAGTGGAAAGTGGTCAGAAACCAACTTTCACAAATTTGAGTGCCCTCAGAAAAAGAAAAAAATGACAAGCTGAGGGCACCAAGTGAAACCCCTCCTTCCATTCATATGAACTCAAGATGAGTCCATCACGCAGTCCCACTGACTGTGCAGGGGAACGTGGGCACCGAGAAGCCCGTCTGGGAAAGAAGTATGTGAAGAGTTCGATCTGACCTCAGGGGGCTAGCTGGGTGTGCGTGTGTGTGGAAAAGGGACTGAAGATGAAAAAGCTGGAGGTAAATAAGAACGTATCTGTGGTGAGGCATGCGTGGGAGGAGGGGAGAAGGAGAGCTGCATGCAGAAGTTGATGCTGGAGGAATGTGAGCGTATGCATGAAGGACTAACATGTCTGTGCATCACAAAACCTCTGCAAACGAAGACACAACCACTACAGAGGTCTGCAGCTCTGGGTGCACATGCCAGCGCGTCACATCTCCAGCACATCTCTGTTAACCAGGAGGCCACGGTGCTTTCGAAACACAATGAGCATGCATTGACTTGGCCAAGCCTCCACAAGGCGTCAGGAATGGCATCTGCCCCCTCCCACGGCTTGGTGGTGGGGACTGTGGGACCTGCAGATGGACCTGCACCTTCCCAGCACTGGTCCCAGTTGATTCCCCAGTTCCTTCCCTGCAGCGTCTCCTCAACCCCAAGACCAGCACTGGGAATAGTTTGTCACGGTTTGAAAAGAGAGGCACAGCACAGACAAGGAAATGTCACAGAGGGCTGTCAATACCCAGCTGTGGGAGTGACTGCTGCAAAAGAAAACCTGTCCTGGACATGGACAGCCTCCACAAGCCCTGTTCATATAGCAGCTAATCAAATGCAGCGAGCCTTCCTCATTTGGCACTCCACTTTAAGCAGTAAAAGCCTTTTTAGATTTCCCCAGCCCATCCCTTCACTGTGAGAAATTTGCTTCTTTCAGAATACTTGAGTACATGAAAAAAAAAAAAAGTCACAATTCTTTGGGAGCAGACAGACAGTGAGGGACGGGCATCAGCTGACTCCAGCAGAGCACCGAGCTAGAAAAAAAACCTCTGCCTTATTTCTGTCACAAGATATCCATGACATGATGCAAAGTGGACACTGCTCCAGCAGGGGCTGGAGAAGAAAGGGAGGGTAGGAGCCAGGATCCAGCCTTCCATGCTCTTCACACGGAGGATTCAACCACCTTCAGGAGGGACCAGCCTCCTCCAGGTGACTACGTGGCAGCCCAGGAAGACTCAGCTCCCAGTCAGGGTACCGCACATGCCTTCAAGGACCAAGATAAACCTGGACCTGAGTGGTTCTCAGCTCACAGCAAAACTGGTTTCCGAAGTTCTGAAGTTTTTACGAAGAAACTCATTCCTGCTCTCTTTTTGGGACGAGCCCAAGGTAGTTGTGGTGGGAGGATACCAAACTGCAGCTGTTTAACTTGTGCCTTCAAGAATGCGGTAAAAAGAAAAGCTAGCTGAAAAGAAACCTGGGATGAATATCAAAGAGCTAAGTTTGTGTAGCTTTGCACCCGTAGGCTTGTGTAGAAAGACTGTAAAAATGCCAGAAGCCTTGTGCCTGTTAGAGAAGCTCTGAATTGGTCTCTCGGCTGCTCAAAAGCAACTTTCACCTTAAATGCAACTAGAAGAATTCTTCCCCACTGTGTTGGCACTTCTGTGTCTCTACCGCCATTCCATAACCTGGGCAGAGGCCCAGGTCTACGCTGCTGGTGTGAGCTTCAGGTACATGCCATCAGCATCATTTAGAGAAGGCTCAAGGCTTTGCTGAGCACAAGTGGCGACCTAACCAGCACAGAAACACGTCCAGGCTGCAGGGGCTATGGAGGCTCCATCCTTTGGAAAAAAAAAAAGAAAAATAATCCATAAATCAGAGTCTACCACTTTAAACAGGTACCACCACAAATGCGTAAGTGCCTTCAACTCCTTGCTAAGCCACACGCAGCACAGGGAGCAAGCACTTACGTCAAGTCCCCGAGCCACACTGGGATCGCAACACGAAGAGCTGACTCAGAGGACATCTCACATGGAGATGCCCTTAGCAAAGAGGAATAAGCACGCACCATGAGCAATTGGATGGTCACACACACAAACTACTGGGGAGAGGAGTCCGGCGCAGGGGTAATCTGACAGGAGCTGTGGATGCACATGAGAACCTGGAGGAAAAGTGCAATGTGCAGTCAGCGGTGCAAAAGAAGTGGGAAGGAGAGGGGGGGAAACCCTTCATGATCTTCTGGAAGAAGGAGGGATGCAAAGGGGAATGCATGTGAATGAGAGAGTCCTTCAGGAAAAGTGAAACACAGGAGAAAGTTGGGGGGAGGGGGTGGGCAGAGGGAAGGAAAATAAATACCTGAGTTTCAGGGGAAAAGTGCTAGAACTGTATCCTGCAGAGAAATGTCAAATACCTACAGGAACTCGAGGAAAAAAAAAAAAAGCGTTGCAAGAAAATCCAAGGATAGAGTTTCCTCTGACTGCACACAAGGAAGCTTTGCTTCCAATTGACTTGCTGCTGCTTATCTCTCAGTAATCAAAAGCACTCACCGACCTCAAGCTCTCAAAAAATCCCAGTGCAATAATAATTACAAAAAAATGAGTTTACATCCACTGAAGAAGGACATTATTCATGTGGTGAAAGCACCAAAGAAACTTTGTCAGGCTATGCCTAAAGAAAGAAGGGGAAGAATGAAGTGTTTGTAGACACAACATAATAGAAAGGGGGGAAAAACAACGGAAATAAAACAAAACCAGGGAAATATTGCTCATCTGGGGCTTGTTAAGTGCTGCATGACAGGCAGGGAATGCTGATGCATTGCTTTGTTGCATGTTGTGCCACACTTCCAGTGCCTTCGAGACTGACAGCATGTTTCCTTACGTGGTGAAAAAGGCACCCTTAGTGATGTTGAGGATGCTAGACTAGAGCAACCGCACTGCAGGTGGGAGGGCAGCGGCTGCAATGATTGCCAACACGCCAGCAAGACATCCTTTGGGCTCCTGGCTTCGCCTCCAAGCAGACTAAAAGAAACGGAGCCATTTGTGGGCTGAGAAGTGTCAAGGGTTCAGCCCACTCCGTCCCCAGGCGTGGAAGGGTTGAAATAAGAGCAAATGCTTACAGAACCTTTGTGGATTTTCCAATTGCTGCACAAGAGGCTGCACAGACCGCCCAAGCTACAATTCACCTTCTGAGCAGCCCCAGCAAAGGGGTTAGGAAACTGCCTTCACTCTTATTTTCAAGAAGGGGAAGCTGATGTGAAACTTCGCATGGTCACAACTTAAAAGAAACCCTAGAAGTTGCTGGGTTGCAGCCAAGCATTCAAGCCAGCAAAGCACAGGTTCCCAACGCTGATGCTGTCTCACTCCCTGCCTCCTTCCCCGCTCCGGGGCATCAGCAACCGCACCCAGCCAGATCCTCTCCTGGATTCCCTCGCCTCCCATTCACAATTGCGTAACATCCCCAGGGCAATTGCTCACATGGAAAAGCAACATGAGGAAAGTATTTAATGTATGTTTACGTCTTTTAATATAGTGTGTAGCAGCTGGAATCAAAGGCAAAAAAAACCAAGCCTCAGCACATGAGCAGCATGGTTCTCCTCAGAGCCCCCTTCTAATCACTGCCGCTCCCTGGACCACAGCTTTAGAAATCAGGCACTAGCTCTTATTGCCTAATTATCAGAGCAGTGGAAAACTTAGGACCAGGCATATCTTCTTCCTCCCTAAGTGGCCAGTGAATAAATGCTATATCCCCAGTTCGCAGTCCCTTTTTACATTGCTGGCATTACCAGTCCTTTGTGTACCCACATGCTGTTACTTAAATTGCTTCCATGTTTTCATTACTTGCCCTCTGTGCTGTGTGTATTGAAACTCCTGCAAGAATGCTGAAGTGGTATTTCAAAGCACTGGGGGCTACTGGAGATGTGGCTAAATTATTATGCAACAAACTTAAGTGATTTTTCAAGTCCTGATAGAGTTTGCTGCTCCTCAAGGGGAAAGATAAATTCAGGTGCTGCACTATGAGGTGCAGGACAACCTCTCCCACCCACCAGAGACACAAGCATGGCACTTGCAGCTTAGGTTATGCGCAGCTCTTCGTCTTTATATGCGGGTCTGTGTGGCCTGTACATATGCCCTGCATCCATAAATGAGGTGGTAAACTCAAACAATGATGCTGCTCCCATGTGCAAGGGAAAAGCGCACATTGGGCCAAAGTCTCCTGGCCAAAATCCATGGAGGTCAGAGGAGTAATGCCAGCCGAAGATCTGCCCCACTGGTTTAAATGCGTTGTTCTCTGCTGCTTCTTCTAGTAGCTGCTTTTCTGGGCTTTGTGCTGACTAAAACAGGCAATCAAACAGCCTAACTCTGAGATATCAAAACCATCAGAATCATTTAAATGTGACAATCACTTTTTTTTTTTTTAAATCACTACTGCTGCTCTCAACAGTTCTGCAGGTACATGCAGAAGGTACCTGCATGGTGCTTTGTCCCAGGGAAATGCACAGGTGGCTGGGACAGCGTCAGCTCCATCCCAGTTTCAACTCACTGTTTCATCCTAACTATCTTCCCAAAACATCACCATAACCGCCATGAGACACATGCATCGGCCACGACAGCAATCGCGCTGCTAGCACGGAAACACTTCTCCCACCGCTTTCCAACCTGCCTCTCCTGTAGGGCCTTTCATCACCCCTTGATACGAGATGCTCACAGCCAAGGTCTGATCCTGCAACACGTGAGCTAAGAGTGCAAAACCCCTTTGGCTGCAAGGATGCAGGTTATTTACCATCCTGGTGATGCAGGCTGCAGGTCTCCAGGCACCAAACCCCTTGAGATCACAGCACTGGGCTCTTCCAGATCCCTGCTGGGGACTTCTCTGCCCTGGTCCCTGCTCAGCAGCTGCCATGTGGCAGCCATTGGGTGTTATGCTAATGCACGCGCCAGTGCAGCAGCCCTCCCCCCATCTGCTCAGAGCATCCACCTGCTGAGCTGGTTTTTTTTTTTGTTTTGTTTTAATGGCCAGATTAGGCCAGTGCTGTCCCAAAGCGCTCGCAGCCTGTGCACGGGGCGCGAACACAGCACCAGCCAGCTCAGACCTCACAGCACAAGTGCAAGCTGGATGCAGCCACATTTGGGCCGTGGTCCGTCTCTTTCAAACTCCTTATCTCTCTGCAATTAAAGTCTCACCCTGAGCGTAACCACACTATGAGGTGGTTTTTTTTGTTGTTGTTGGGGTTGGTTTTTTTTGCACATAGTTTCCTTATAGTTAGATTTATTTATTTAACCATTTTGGATGGCCAGATGAAGGAAAGAACATGCCTTCCATGCCTATCTGACTGGGTGACAAATAGAAATGAAAGTTCTGATTTCTAAGCAGTCGTATTCTCCATGGTCCATGCATGCTAAGCAGTGGTTTGCAAGTCTTTTTTTCTCCCTGAACTGCCATGGAGGGATTGCATGCGACGCCTTTGCTGTCACTGAGCATGGTCTCACACAACCACTAGCTCCCCTGAGACCTCTGCAAGTATTCAGGGAGGAAAGGGAAGGGGAAATAAGATATTGCTCAGTGTTAAGAAGACAGCCCATCCTTCTCAACAGGTGGGAAAAATCTCTTCTCAGTGTATTATAGGGCCAAACCTCTGCTGTGCTAATAACAGATATTTTTTTCCATGCATGTGGAGTATGCCATTTAGTATGATTCCAGGAGAAAACTGCCTTTGATATTTTTTTCTTCCAAGTTCAGCTTCTAATAGAAGAATTCTCAGGGTGAACTATGATAATCTCCCTGAACTCTGCCTTGAGTCAATGGGAAATGCTGATGCTTCAAAAACTGATTTAGAGTTCTTAGAATTTAGGTCTAGGTCCTTCTGTCTAGGAGACCTTTTGCAAGGAAAGCCTTTGGCAGCTAGCTTCCTCAAGGCTTCAAGGAGCCCTTTGAGCATCCATCAAGTGTTTAAGGTATGGGAGAAGTGGAGACCTTCCGCACGATGAGGGATCCAAGCTGCATGAGCAGTAAACCCAAGTCATGCCCTGAGCTCTAATTAGTGGAGGCCTACATCCCAGATGAAATTGTCCAGGTTTTGGAGATACTCATGAGTCTTTCATCAAATCCGAGTTCCTGTCTTAAGTCGTCATAATGTCCATGTGTTACTAAGGAGGTAGAGGTGAAGTATTTGTACTGTAATAAATCCTCAACCCAACCGAAGTTCCCTTGTCTAACACCTAGGACAGAAAACATCACTAGACACAAAATAATATGGATAATCACAAAGTTTCCCTCCCCCCACCAGTGCTGCTTAAAACACTTGAACTAAATTTGTTTTAACGACTAAGTGTAGGGGACATTACTGAAAAATCAAGCCAAGAGCAAAAAGAAATTGTGCTCCTGAAAACAGCTCACACAAAGAAAGGATTTTTCTTTTTTTTCCCCACCCTCTTCCTCTCGTAGACTAAATGAAAAAAATAAAAATAAAAAGATCAATTTTTACCCAAACTTAAAGTATCAAAAATTTCTCTCCAGAAGGATATTTCAAGAAAATGATACGCATCTGGAAGAAAATGAGACTTCTAATGGAAGTATTTTCTGAAGCATAACTATAGTGTTGCTAGCACAATGCTGTAATCAAGAATAATGGAGCCCTTCGCCTGGTATACAGGAATGGATTCAATTGTTCACCATGCACATACCTGTATTTTAAAAATGTAGTCGAAAGCTTTAACTGCCAAAAGGCTCAAGCATTAGCGCTCAGACACAAAGCAGTTTAGAAGCAGGCTCCTTCATTTATCACTCCTGTAATGATTAATCTTAAATCTCAATTACGCACAAAAATAGAAGAGGCCTGGGTGAACTTTTGATCCCTTCTGAATTGATTCATCTGAAGGACAGTTCAAGATCATCCTCACAGCATATGCGGCAGCCCAGGACGACACCCTCCCTGTATTACCTCCTCTGCATCCAGGCAGGGCTTTGCAAACCTTGCAAATGTCATGCCTTGGACGCAAACTCTTTGCACAGGTTTATTTCTACCCTCATCCTCTTCTTTCAGGAGAAAGGGGAAATAGGGGAAAGAATAGGACTTACCTTCTTTTTGGAGTGTGATCTGTCCTCCTCTTTAGCTGCTTTGCTATTTTTCCCAGCTCTGGAAAGCTTCTGCTCCCCAGACTGCTTGATGGTGATTTTGATCTCGGGAGGGCAAATGTAGTTCTCCAAGTTCTTTGGGGGCTTCTTAGCTCTCTTGGTGGTCTGGATCTTTAGTTTTAAACTCCCCTCCGTGAAGTTAGCCTCCTTGATGGAAAATTCCTGCTCCTCCAGGCCATCTCCCGCCACCCATTTCTCGCTGTCTGCATTGGAAGTGGAATCCACGTCTCTCACAGAACCCAGCTCATCCTCTTCCTCGGGCTCCAGCCTCTCGCCGCTCACTGGGATCCCTTTCCCCGAGCCCGCCGCAGGCAGCATTGTCTCCCCGGTGCAGCCAGAGGCAGGCGGAGGCTTCGCGGAGGTGACAGCGGCTGGCAGAAAGTCTGCCTCGCCCCCCCTTTGCCGGGAGCTACCCAAAGTCTCCCTGGGCTCCATAGCAGTACTGCAGTGCCCTGGAGTTTTATTGGACAGAAGGGGAGCACGGGAGGGGATGAGGAGAGCAAGGGCAGGTACAATCCCAGGGAATGAATGGTAACCGTCTGCTGAATTTAACGTCCCAAACGCCCAGAGGCTGCAAGGAGCTCAGAAGAGACCAGATCTGTCACTGTCAAAAGAAAGGAGAAGAAAAAGAAAGGAAGTTAGCACATGCACTCCTATCAAACACATGTGGAGATGACTGGAACAGGGCACACTTGGGCTTCCCCTGCAGCACCTCAAAGGCCTTCCTTGAAGCAAAATGAGAACTGAGGCTGGCTGATGTTTCTGAGGGCTGGATCTGGTATCACAAAGCAAGGAATGACAGCCATGTGTGTTACTAAATTGATGAAAATAGATATAAAAAAACCAGAAATGGTATATAAATGCAAATGCCTTCAACTCTGGACTGGGGAAATAAATGAGGGGACAACCAGCTCTCTGCAGTCATGAACCTCTTTGTTACTTCAAAGTACTCACTGTAATAGGGATTTTAGAGGCAAAAAAATAAACAGACACTTGCTTGCCTCAAGTTAAACAATAACCCAGTGATTAGAGCACAGAAACCATGGGGTTGCCCTATGAATCAGACAGAAGAGTTTCAGACTCCTGTTTCCTCACTTCACAATCGAGAGGGAGATGCCTCCAGCTGCGAGCTGTTCTGTGGGGGGTCTCTGCTTTGGATGAGTTACTCAGTACATGCCGGACCAAGCACACAGTATGAAGTCCAAGATGCTCCCTGGGATGCTGGAAGTGCAGGAGGATCCACCCACGTCTCTTGCAGGGCATATCAGGAACCTGAGTATGGAGGGCAACGGACAAAAGCTAAATTCAATGTTTTTCAGAGTTCCTCATGCCCTTGGATACTGGGTCCACTCTATAATGAAGGCTTGGGCGAGCTGAAGCAAAGACTGTGCTCTCATCCTTTCAAATGCGGGCTTCCTTTAACACATCGCAGACTGAACCCTTTGGGACAGAAGGACTCCTGTTCAGCACCATACAAAGTCTTGGCCAAAGTTAATGGTAAAAGCTGTGAATGTTCAAATGAGAAAAAAAATGTATCATCCAATGATGTAGAAAGACTAAGCCAATTACCAAGCCTTTGCTTTAAAAAAAAAATAAATACCTTTAAGGCATTTTTACAGGTGTTGAGGTGCTTTCACACATCGTCCGTCCCTAAAAACCCCCATATAGGCATCCCACCCCACATATCATGACAAGCTAGTTCAGACTACAAAGTTAGCAGAAAAATGTCTCAGAGAGAAACAAACGTGTTTTGGAACTTTAGTAACAGAAACAACTCTGTAGTGGGTCAGAGGAGTATCGCTTCTGGCATGCGGAGAAGGAAACGAGCAGACACTGCCAGGCTGGGGGTACAGACCTGTTCTTTTAGCAGTAGCGCCCTGGTAGACTAGCTCTGCTACACTGCCAAACCCCACCCCTTGACCAACTGCAAGCAAGACGTGAGCACAGCCAGGGATTTCCCAGGTCACTCTTAGTAACAATAAACCATAAAGAAGAAACAAAAATGATCTTGCTAGCTATCACCAAATCATAACAGCATTATCAGTGTAGACTACTCTGCTTTAAAGCACAGCTGATCAAGAAAAAAACACGTCCTTGTACCACTGGCTTCTTTCTGCTTTTTAAAAATATCTTGCATGAGTTTAAAATTCAAAGAAAAAGAGACAACAAGTACCTTTTATTAGTTATATATCCACATTTCCACTGGCGTATGGCTATGGGTCACTTGTCTGACCCTGGCACATATGGCGACTAATGGAAAGTCCTAAGCATCCTAGAGCTCTGTGAAATCATTGAGTGACCTCCACCCAGGTCCCAGCAGACACAAATTCAAATAAAGTTCCTATAAATAGCGCAAGCTGACAGCCCAAGCAGAAAAAAAAAGAAAAAAATTAAAAAGGAAGGACTATCATGAAGCCTGAACTGCCATCTGGCCATAGAGGTGGTTTCTGTAGCTCAGAGTAGACAGAAGTACACCATAAAAACACTTCTGCTTAAGTTGCACACCTTCTGGCAGTAGGGAGGAGACTCATTTCCCACAACTGCTGTCACTAGACTTTTGAAGAGCTAACAGACCCAAGGTCTCCTGCATGCCTGCCTTGAGTCACCCTGCAGTCAGCAATTCTCTCTATTTCACCATATACGAAACAACAATAACACTCACCTCATTCAAACCTATTGTAGGGTGGGTTAGTTAATGCCCTTACATAGTTTTGAACCCTAGTGTTTACCATGTGGTAGTCGGTAATTACTAACGCAATTAGTACATTAAAGCCACCCAGTTGCAAGGAGCTGCTCCACCTAATTGTCCGACCTTGCACCGCGCCTCTTCTTTTTCCTGTAGAGGTGATGGGTGTCAGGGTTACCTTCCTCTCCCAACAACCAGTCCAATCAAAAAAAAAAAAAAAAAAAAAAAAAAGCCGTCCTATTTATCTGCCATTTTGCATTGTTAATCTCCTTGGAGAGGGACAAAATGTACACACACTCAGGGGCCGCAACACAAACACAAGGTGGTAAAAGCTTGGCGGTGCAGCATTCCAGGGAGTTACTGCTCAGGTATGCACGCATGTACAATGGGCACTCTGTGCTGGCCTCCGCCCACAGGCTTTTAACTTCTCTCGCTACTGGTAAAAAGGAGCAGGCTTCTGGGAGACAGCATCTAGCTCAGCAGGTGGGGCAGCAGGATGAGTCCACAGCCACAAAGGGTGCAGGGAAGCGACCACAGCCACTGGCATCATGAACCAACCCGCTCGGGACCCTATGTTGAATGGGAGATGACATAAAACTCCTGGCTCTGAGCTGGGAAGGCTCGTTCAGGTTTTCGGTCATTGGATAATATTTTATGGATGGTGAACAAAAAGCCAGCTTTCTGCTCTGAAGTCTGGTTGTGGGTCTTGGACGTAAGCTCTGGGTCATGATGCTCAAACACTCATCCCTGCTTGGCTGCGTGCCTCCAGGTCAGTAGAAACAAGGAACAGATGAATAAAGCCATTGCGTTACACTAATGTCAGGTGAGTTCATGCCAAATCCACCTTAAAATCCCACTTCAAAACTTTGGCCTCCTATTCTGCTGACAGCCTGCAGATGATGATATCACCAGACCCGCAGGTAGCAACAAATAACCCTGTGCAGAATTAACTGGGTCATTGTTTTAGATATCTCCTTACTCTCCTCCAGGGTTAATAGTTAAGTGCCTTGGGTGCAGGGACATTATACTCGTCTTTCTTGTTTGGGTAGCCTAACTGCGCTTTGACTAATTAGGAAACCTCACTTCAGGCTTCTGAACGTGTAACCTCTTTTGGAAACGTCCCCATCTCCCCGTTCTAGTCTGGCTGCAAGAAGAAGCATTGAAGGGACAGCGGTGAACACTTATCCTCCAGCAATTCTTCTGCCTTATCTGGCAATGTGCAGATCTGGAAGTGTAAGGAGGAAGCGGATTTTCTGGGAGACCTCTAGGTCTGTGTTAAACACCTGAGAGATGGGGGCTGTCTAGACTTTCAAGTGCTCACCCAAACTGCCCCTCCAGGCTTCTGAGGCTCACCAGCATCAAGTCCCATTCAATAGGCAACTACAGAGGCATTTTACCATCCAAATTAAGCTCCCTGAGGAAAGTGTTACTGCTAGCAGGCTTCCTGCAGTCAAGTTAAATTTGAGGAGGATATTTCACAGGTGAATGACAACAAATTTCCCAGAAGTTGGCATTAGCTCTTAATTAGGGAGACATTCACGCTTCCTCTGATAAGTACGGAGAAATAATCAAACGTGTGCGTGCCTAGCCTTCCTACGGCTGCTCACATTTCCTATCAGCTCCTCTGGGCACCTCTAACACACTTCTGGAGGCACAGGCCTGAAGTACAAGAACCCCCTTTGGGTCATACTATAGCCTGCC
Organism: Opisthocomus hoazin; assembly: GCF_030867145.1. Taxonomy (NCBI): domain Eukaryota; kingdom Metazoa; phylum Chordata; class Aves; order Opisthocomiformes; family Opisthocomidae; genus Opisthocomus; species Opisthocomus hoazin. Next base: position 85,687,287 of record NC_134454.1, on the reverse strand, counting down.
ATTAAGGGTTCTGAATACGCTCCCTTCTCCCACCTCAGGCAACTACTCATGCTCACAAGGATTCACATGCCAGGGCTGTAAAACGATGAAAATTTGCAGAGGACAAAAGAGGAGGTCAGAGCCCACAGGAGGGGGGAGGAATCCACCTATTTGGGATTCTCTACAAAGTGGAAGTGGATACAGCACTTGGCATGGCCTTTGCCTTATGCACAGGAGCCATCACGTTAGTAACGAGCAAATGCTGGTTAGACAAATGCAAGCAAGCCAGGTTCAGCTGCCCAGCATCTGTGCTGCTGCTCTGATTTGCTCAAGCACCAGAAGCACCAGCATAGAACTTGGAGCAATATTAAGAGCTGCTGCCCATCTCTCATAGTACACTAATCTCAGCCACGCCTGTAGCTACTGAAGCTGCTTTCATTTTATCCATAGAGTCCAAAAAGCCTTCAGAAAAAAAAGAAAAAAAACTTATATTGAAGAAGTTCAAGTGAGTGGAAACTGAGGCATGAGCCTGAGATTGTCATAGTGAATGTGAAGTAAAGCCTGAATCTTCTCGTACCCCACCTCTGTTATGTTGCCTTTGGATCTCACTTTCTCTCATGTGACTTACAGTTAAAATCATAATCCCTGAAAAATATCAGAAATCCTGGAAGCCTTTTTACACTCCATCTTTTTAAAACCATTCACCGCAAAGCACTGGAGACTATACAGCAATATTTAATGATGAGCTATCACCTTTCACTCTAAAGACTCCTGGGTTGCTTCCTCAATTATATATGCCACCACTGAAACGCAGCTGCCTCTGGGGCAGAGGCCAATGGACAACCCACATTACACCCGAGGGAAAGTTTTGGTCAGAAACCAGCTTTTATGAGAAGTGTCAGGGAAACTTCAGAACCCATCGTGGGACATAAAAACCCAACAGGCTGGCAGGCAGCAAGCTGCAATGAACTCAGTTAACCCACATTAGGAATACAAAAAAAAAAAAAAAGTTCCAACTTATTTCTTCATTATTGCTTTGCAAAAAGATGAGGAATTTCAAGCATGGTTGTGGTCACGGCCCATGGGCTGCCAGATCACCAGCAGCACAAGTTTCATGCAGACCAGCAGCAGGCATCTGATCCCTCTTCTACTGAACAGACCAGAGCGCATGAGACGATGATTAAGACTTTCTGCATGCCAACTTCAAGGCAGTTGCAGAGGACAGGTAAAACTTGTGAGCCAGCATAGTGCAGACAAGTGACATAGTATGACGCAATACAAAGTCTGCTGGGATAAAATAAAGTCAGTGCAAATTTTTTATGAGCAAATTTGAACCAGGAGATTGAGTTTATACTGGATCAGCATCATGCACCAGTAGCATGTTCAATCTGCCATTCAGAGTTCTGGAGCTAGATTTATTGCAGCTTTGGACCACAGCCTAAGTTACTTCCTGTGGCCATGATACTCTGAAAGAGAAAATCAGCTTTGTCAGGGAGATGGAAAAATGACTGTGACAGCTATTTTCCATTCACACTGTCGATCCCATAGGAAACACCCTCTCCCTTTCACCCACCTTGCTTCAATCAGTACAGAAACAAGGCAGAAGGACTTCCCTTTCAAGCAAAACAAACAAATGTCAACTCTTAATAAAAAATCAGAGATGGCCTGGTGATGCCCAGATCCTGACCAGACACAGCCCTGAGCATCCTGCCCTAGGTCACCCTGCCCCCATCCTTTCTGTGCTTCTGTGATGTATTGTTTGGCCTCTGTCTCCAGTGCTGGGCAGATTGGTCCCTCTACCACATGATAATTTTAAACACACTGTTAAAATTCCCATCTAGAAGACATACCTGGATATAGGCATGTATAAAGTAGATGTGGGTATGCAATAAATACAGTATGAGATCCTCAACTGAAAAGAATACTGGTGAGTGGAATGACCATATGTGAATGCCTGTAATCTGCAGATTATCTATAAAAATAAGCAACTAACTAACTAACTATGGCCTGTGATTCATTGTTAGGGTGAGTTAGATGCACAGGGCGTTGCACAGAAGAAAGGTGGTTCCTTTCCGTGCGGTCCCCCTGCCTTCAACACTGCTTTTGTTCCAGCCCTTCCACCTCTGCCTCTGATTTTGCATGGGTTACGGGAAGGTTCCCTCTGAAGGGAAGGGTTGTAAACTCTCCCAGGTATGACCTATCCACATGAAAACAAGGAGCAAGGATTAATGGCAGTTACCAGACGAACAGCAGAATGTAATCTTCACTTGTCTCCATTGGATTGCTCTGAATCTAAGTGCTGCCAGCCCGCTGTACCTCCACTAGCATGGCTGAGTAATGCTGACTGATGGCTCTGCCTCGGCGTGCTCAAGCCTGGCAAAAGAAGCCAGGAAGAGCCACACCGAAGGGGAAAAGACAAGATAACCTCACGATGTCTCAGAGCCAGATGAGGCTGCAAGTGTCCCTCCCAAGATAAGCATACAGAAATAAATGAGAGCCCAAGCATATTCATAATTATGGAAGCATGTAAGAGTGCACATTATACACGTGTGTATCTGTCTTTTCAACATAGAGACATTAAGACTAGATTATGGAATAATATTTGACTCCATAATTAGGTTTGAGACTCCATAATTAGATCAGATAGTCACAGAATCACAGAATGTTAGGCGTTGGAAGGGACCTCTGTGGGTCATCTAGTCCAACATCCCTGCCGAAGCAGGGTCTCCTACAGCAGGCTGCACAGGACCACGTCCAGGCGGGTCAACAAACAAGCCCAGCTCCCTCAGCCTTTCTAACTATTGTACAGCGCTGAAGGGAGGGCCAACTGAATGATTAAACAACTGACATGGCCATAAATCACCAGGCCCGTAAAAAGAATACTGCCCAAGGTACAGCTGTGGCAACAACCAGCGTAGCAAAGCGCCCATCTGCGGTAAGAGGAAAGATGCCCATCATGCTGCCCAAGGACTTTTACAAGCTCCTGCCTGAGAACTGTGCCAAGGTTTTACACATCTACTCACTCACAACTTAAAGCTGTATCTGGGTGCCGGGGAACGGAGTACAGTCATCAGACCTGTAAACACCTCCTCGTGCTGACTTCTGGTCTCTAAAGGACCAACCTCATCCCACTTGTGCCCTGTGAGACAAACTCTGCTGCAGGATTGCTATAAAGCTGAGCTCAGTTCACTGGATTTACACCCCTGAATCAAGGAATAGTGTCCGATCCTGACACCATCAAGAGCTGGCTTGTCATTTTTACCCACCACCCTTGTGAATATCAGGTCTCTGGGACAGTAGAAAATAGAATGAGATGCCAACTGTGCTGCAGCTCATTACAACACAAAGAGCCAAGCCAGGAGATCTGCCTACACCAGGTCAACACCAGGTTGCTTAGCTCCCGGACCGAGCATCGTCACTGTCGGTGCGATGTATAATAAAAGGTGACTGCTGAGTTGATCGAAGAGAATACCCTGAGGACTCTGCTGGATGCAGATGTGTGTGCCACTGCGAGGGTAAAACTTACTGCGTTAATAACAGACATAAAACTCTTTGGGGAAAAGTGACAATGTGCATGAGAAGGGGACTTCAAATGCTTACTCCTTTCAAGCCAGCCTTTGGCAAGCGCGCCATCCTGGAGGCAGTGGCAGCCACTCCAGGCTACAAATGGAAAGTTTTATTGGTATTTAGGGAAAGGTTACTGGCACAGAGACCAGCCACACAAAGCAAAACCCTGCACAGTTCCATCATCTGTGTTACCAAACTTTCCTAGATCGACTCTGCTCTTGGAGAGCTGCCATCAGACACAGTAGCCTCCTTCTAACACCGTTGTGGTAGGGCAATAATCTTGCCTTCTCCCTTTGATCAAACATTTCCCTCTGCACTCTGAAATGTGTGGAAAATGATTTCTCTATGTAAATCATTAACGAAGGGTTTGTTTCTATTTACTGTTGCTGCCACGGGAGTCTTCCTTCCTCCGCTTCTTTTTTTTTTCCCCTCCTCCATTATTTCATTTTCGCTTGCACAAGTGCCAAATGCACCAGCTTTCCCTCCCTTCAGGAAAAACAAAGCAATAAATAAAATAAAACAACCCATCTGATAGGGAATGCATCAGGTTTTGGCTCAGCATCCATTCCTCAGAGTAGTAAGTGACAGCACAAGAAGAACCAAAACGGCTTCTGTCCAGGATCTATCTTGTGCCCAGTCTAGAAGCTTTACAAACAACACATCCCATGTTACCCCATTTTACACGCTTCAGATGAGGCTAGGAATAAGAAAGGCTGGATTTCGTCCATGCAGGCTTGCACTGTGTGTTTCTGCACTGAGTAAGCCGTGGTGTCTTGCTTGGTGCTGTAATAATGCACCAAGCACTCCTAGCACCAAGGGGGTACTCTGGGAAAGTAGGGCATATAAAGGGAATGCAAAAAGAGGAGCAATACTTTGGGGTACTTAGAGGAAGGTGTTGAGACTGCTTTGCCTTGCAGAACGTATCAGTCCTTTCGCTTTGAGGGAGGAGAGAGTGTCTGGGTCAGCAAAACAAAAAATACCCTTAAAGCTTCAAGGACTGCAGAGGAAAAAGCAGAAGGCAAAAGCAGCGCAGGACACAAGTGGACACGGCTGGAGGAGCACAGGGCAAAGAGCAGCCCGCAGTGCTGGGACAGTGATGTCAAGGGGCATAAACTTTCGTCAGGAGCGTGCCTGTGAGAACACCTGAGGCCGGGAATAAAGGCAAGATAACCAAAAGCTGCTACGGGGAAAGGAAAGGAGCAGCTTCGCCTCTAATGAGGCTGAAGAGGAAGCAGTTATAGAATTGCTGGGAGACGTTGAGTCTGACAGGAGATAAGAGCCTGCTGAGTACCTGCAAGCCCGAAAGGCCTCTCCAGCTGAACTACTTCATCGTGCTCTTTGTGCAGTGTTGCACACATCGGACTCCCTCTGAGGCAGCAAATAGGATCGGGAGCACCAGGTTCACGACTCAGATTCCTATTCAAGCAGGACCAGGACTTTGGGATATTATTCCTTTGTAACACCACTGACTTCAGGAGGATATTGAAGGTTGGGATGGGGTCACAATTTGGGGGAATCCAAGGTGAAGTCAGTCATGGGTGCCCCCTCTCTCCACTGATGACCTACAAGCCTCTGTCTCCTAATCTGAGTCCTTCACTTTGGTCCCAACCAAGCAAAGTTTGGACTGTGGGCTCCGATGGGTCAAGAGACCCCTGAACCGAGTCATCCATACCATGGATCCCCAGCTGGAGATGAATGCATATTTGAACAGGGCCCCAGCCCCTACCGAGGGCCACGCCGGAGCTCACTGTTATTTTAATTGTTGTTCACACCATTTTTTTCAGAGGTTTTCCTCAAGGGCCCTGGGAGGTCTGTTCACTGAGCTAAGCCTGAAGAAAGCGTTCCGGCCCGAAAGCCATGCTTGAAATGCAGCATGTGTTAAGAGCAGATGTGTCTTCAACTCTAACAGAAGGATGGAGGAGAAGGACCTATGATTCTGTGACTACCTCCTATGACACAGAACTGAAATGTAATGTAAACCAACACCTACGGCAAATGCCATTTATGACACCCATCCAGCAGGCTTTATAGGGACAGTGACTCTCTCTTTAAGCTAACAGACTAAAAGATCTCTGTCGACTTTAGGATGTCTACAACGATACTTTTAATCTGTCATGGCGTCAGAAACCATGACCTCCATTTTTTTGTCCCTCTCACACACCAAAAGAAGACAGAGGCCCTCAACAAGCCCTATGTTTATATCCATTTATCAGCTCAAAGTCAGCCAGGTTAGACTTCTGCCCTGTTTAAAAGCATGTGATTAGAACAATCTAAAAGGGAAAAGTGTTCCCTCTTCTTCCCCCACCCTCACTTCTTCTGAATAAATTGGGCGAAAAAAAGGAACAACTGACAGCTGGAGAGACTTTACTCAGCCTTTCAGGAAGAAAATTGCCATCAAGCAAAGAAAAAGCATGACATTTTTCAGCCCATTAGGTGAAGTTTTACGGAAGTTACAAGGATGTGAATATATGGGTTAATATTTTAAACTGTTCTGCAACCTTAGGAACAATGGGAATGTATAATAACACTGTGCCCAGATGCCTGCCATAACACTTCACACGTATACAACCCCGTTCGAACACTTACTAAACTCCCCCAGTTATGCTTCACGTCTCCGCTCCCTGCTGAAAAAGAGCTGAAGAATTCAGCAGAGAATTATTCCCCTGTACAGGTTTCTATTGAATCCCCACTATAGAGCTCCATAGGAAGGCTTTAGAGAGAAAAAAAAACAAAAAAAAAGAAAAAAGAAAGAAAAAAACTACATGAAGGTTTTCCTTGTCTAGCAATCTAATAGGATTTCAGAGGAGTTTCGGTGGAAACCCTATTACATTCTCCAAAGCCAAGACTCAAGGAGAGGTACACTTGGACCACAGCATCACTCCAGCATACGCTGGGCTTGGAAACACACAGGGAAGTTGGGCCAGTGTCCAAGTCTCAGAAATCACATCAGTAGAATATTCAGGATGTGTGGATTCATATGGAGGAAAGACATGCCTGTAACGCCTTGCAGCTTGACCTCTGGTTTGAGTATCATCATTTTCTCTCTTCCAACTTAAAACCAACTTCCCCATCTGCTAAAACACCAGGACAGAAACAGAATGATTCATTGTATACATATATATCTCTCAGTTTTGAAGGTTAAGGCTAACAAAAATTTCAAAGTAACATAAAACCTCAGGCTTCCGATCTTTAACCCATCTCTAATTTTGAGGTATTTAAGTGAGCCCTGGGTTACCCCATGCTTGCCTACCACACATTCTTCTGAACAGCCTTCCCAAGCACTATTACAGGAGATACCGCATCACAGGAGAGGAAACTTTGCTCTCATCGCTGCCACATTCATAGAGCCCTTAACTGCCCAGGACTGCGCAGCAACCCTTACAGAAACAGGAATCCACTCCTTCAGAGGCAGTGAGATGCTAAAGAAGTCACCCCCACAGTGGCATCTAGCCACAACCCCAGCACCCCACTCTGCCAGACATTTGCATCCCAATAGACCACGTATTGCACAGCCGAGCTTTGGGCCACGCTGTGCTCTGGTAGAGCCTTGCCACCACCTTCCAACCTTGTGTTTGCATGGAAACTGGTCTCGTCCTGCATGGCTTTTCCACACATTGAGCTTGCTTTCAAAAAAGTGCGTATCAGACTCACCAGGCCTACATAGGAAGGACAACTCAGGCGCGTCCTTACCATTCACACAACTACTTTTTTCCCTGCAAGACCCCTGCACTGGATGCATACACGAGCTCCACCACTGTCACAGCTCAAAAGCAACAGTAAAGATGACCCTGGGATCTGTGAGCAACACCGGTGATCGTATTCCCAGAGTACTTCTCTGGCCACCTTCCTGTTTTGTCACCGTGCCTCAGCCCCACCGCTTCCACCTTCCACATCTGAAGTCAACAGGGTCATCGTCACACACTGCCAACAGTGCAGGGGTTCGGTGGACAGGCAGGCAGGTAAAGATCATAGAGATACCTTGTAAAGATCACAGAGATACCAGTCTGAGACCTTGCAACGATTACCAGCTAGGCTGGGAAGTAAACTAGAGCTGTAAAGATCATAACCAAGCCTGGATCAAATCATCCCAATCCTTGGGGTGTCTGAGGTCCAGAGTTTCGATTTGGCCTTTTAGAGAGAGAGGTGACTAACCTGAGAACTCTTAGAAATTTTCAATTTCATGAAAGACATCAAAAGCTTAAATGAAATAATGTCAGAAGATTGCTTTTCATATCCAGCTGCCCCACAGCTTAGAGTAAAAGCTCATCATTGTGTTTGGACAATCTGTGCTGCAAAGTAAAACCAACTCCAAAAGGGCAAAATAGCCGCTAACTCTACTCCCTCCCAAGAGCTGATAAACAGAAATTACTACCACCTACTTCCCTCACACATTTCCTCAGCTCTGAAAGACAATCTGCATTATTCTCTGGCTGCTTTTACTCAATTTAAGAAATTATTTTCCCTTCCTCTTTTTCTGCCCCCACCTATTTCTTCCCCTCGCTTTGCTCTCACTACAGTCTGTTAAACATGAACACAGAATCCAGGTGCCAGTTGGGGAGCTGCGCTTGCTCCCTGCATCCAGCAGATCTCTAATAAGGTCTGAAGATGCAACGAACTTTTGCAGCCACAACAGGTGACCCCTTCACTTTGGGAGAAGGAGAAAGAAACGATCTCTCAAGGTTTGAGCGCACCTCAGAAGCAACTGTGCTAACAACGCAAAGAAGGCAAAGCAGTCCCAGCCTTGATAGTCTGGAAATCGTTTTCAGATCTGACAGTCCCCCCAGGCTAAAACCTGGAGATGAGGGGTTTTAAAGCCCATCTTTAATCAAGATGACAATTTCCTAAAAGGGTGAGTCATTTTATTTCCTCAACAATAATAACGGGAAAGGAAACTCTTTTTTTTTTTTTTTATTTTATCACATTGGAAAGAGAGAAAGTGATGAGAACAGAATCTATAATAGCAGCAAAACCAGTCCCAGTAGAAACCACAAGCCCTGCAGCAAAACACTGGGAACCTTCTCCGCTAAAGTTCTCTCATAGACTCTCGCCTTGCTTGCTGGGCCTTGGATGAGTTCTAAACTTTAGATTGCTGCTGCCCTAAGAGTACCTGGACTTCCCAGCAATGGGGCTAGGTGTTGCCATGGATTTCATCCCACCACCTACTTTTTTTATGCACAGATTTGCTGCCCCTGTCTCATCATCAAATGCATGCTTAATTGTGGCACTTGCATGCTCAAAACCCTGTGTGCCTACACGTTATGGTAGGCAAAAATGACATGCTAGATCTTCTGAACATGGCTTAGATCCTATTTAACTGACCCTACTGCAGGCCATGCACCATGGAGTACATTTTGGCAGTTATTAATGCTGCCTTTTCAACATCATTGCAGACCCACAGATCACAGGTACTCCAGAGATGGGTAGTTAACACAGAGCAAGAAAACCCGCCTAGGCATATGGTTAAACAAATCAGTCATCAATTCACTGGGACAGCTTTCATTTCCATCACAGCAATCTGTTGGATCCCAGAACTGTTTTTACGTGGTTCATTAGACAATAGGCTTTCTTGCTACTAGTTGGGTCAAGAGTCAAAATTGCTGTGTAATTGCAAGTCTCAGAGCACAAGGCAAGAGTTTTTCAGTCCTGGAGGGTGTTGTCCAAAGGGGAAAGAAAACAGAAGGGAAAGATTATGTGTGAGCAATTGAGCCCTACTGAGAGGGCAAAAAAAGTCACTGAAACTGGGATTAGCCAGATCTTGTAATGGAAAACAAAAGTCCTGTTGGTAAGCTGGCACTTACACCTTAGACATGTGCATGCTGGGGAAAAGGAGCTCAAAGGATGGGTCAAAAGAGACCAGATGAGGAGATTAAGCAGCATCTGAAGCTGAAAAATGATAGTTGGACCTTTCCAAGCATTCAATTCCTTGAGTTAATTAAGCACGTGGCAATAGCACTTATTAAAAAAGAACAGTTCCCAACTTAATCAAAGCACATCATTGGAAATGATACTGAGGAACCTCAGTAGAGAAACACAGTAAATATGAAGTCAGGCTAAATAGCTCAGTTACGATTATTATTAATAACAAATCACGGCCACTGTTTCTTTTGTTTGCCAGCAACTAGCATAGTTTATGGATCTGCACAAACCTAACACACCATTTTATTACATTTCAGAGAGTGCATCCTCCTAAAATGATAATGTGTTAATAATCTATGCTGGGCTTTTTGGAAGGAACCAAAGAGCTCAAACAACTTGAAATAACATCAGCAAAAAATTATTCCCCGTCCCTAGCTGCAGAGAAAACAGAGGTTTTCTTGGCTGAGTTACTTCTCAATAGATTTCTGGTTTCAATTAAAACTTTGAGAAGTTTAAAAAAAAAAAAAAAGCCAAAGCCAATAAGAGATGGAAGAGAAGTCTCCATTCACTGAGTGTTTCTGCTCCCCCCCTCCTCCCGCTTTTACATAACCCTTCCGAGCTAAGAGCAGAGATTAAAGTACATCTTCATTGTTTGGAGGGGTTTTTTCTCCACCCAGCTAAAAAAAAAGTGGGGATGAAATAAGTTTCTCCTTTGAGTGGAAGGAGCTTCTGGCCGAGGGGAGTGATCTCAGTGAAGGCCGAGGAAGTGCAGGATGGTGTGCGTGAAGCAGCCGCTTGCACATTTTCCCCGACAGGCATTTTTTTTAACTCCCGCCTGCGATGAAAGGCCCTCGACACTTGTTTCCTCAGGTTCCTGCTATCTCTGCCTGACGTTAGACGGGCGATTTATACCATTACCGTACCCTGCACCAAGTCAGTCCCGGCTGCGGGATCAATAATCGCTCCCGTTTGGGCCCGTAGTGTTCAACACGGGGTTGGATTTGCCAGCAGCCCTTTACCCCTGAAATCCCCCTGTCGATACCGAAGGGCTCGGATCGCTTCCCCTGGCAGTGGAGGACCCGCAGGCTCCGCGCTCCCCTCGCCTCGCACATCCTCCGCCGTTTGACAGACAGACACATCGGGAAGGGCGGCGGGTCCCCCCTCCTCGCCCCCCGGCCCGGCCACCGCGGACCCGACCCTAATGAAACACCTCTGCTTGACAGGGGGGAGAGGCACTGCCTGGACCCCGCCCCCCCCCGCCCGGGCTCCATCTGCTTGCTGCGGACTCCTCCCAGCGCCCAGCCCGGCTCGCCGCACCGGCATGGGTGGGCAGAGCCCCCCCCCCCCCCCCCCCCCCCCCGTGACCCTCCCCACGAGTGGCCTCCTCCCCCGCGGGGAAGCCCCCCCGACCCCGCTTCTCCCCTTGGAAACCCGACCCGGGGACGCAGGACCTGCCCGACGGGGGGGGTCCGTCCCCTCCCCATCACACCCCCCCACCCCCCCGGGCCGGGCTCCCGGCGGCGAAATGCCCTTTTAGTGTCAGGCGTCGGGCCCGAGATTATCAGCGCCGTTTATTTGAAGCGGAAACGAATCGGAAATCCTTCTCTCAACTGCCTTTTTAGACACATAAATACGCACAGGCAGGGGCAGGCAGCGCCGGGGACCGCCAGTGCCCGGTGTGATGCGCACTCGCACTCACACTCACACTCCGGGAAACAAGGGCGGGGGGACCCGACTGCCCGCTGCCCGCCGGGGAGACCCGGCGAGGAAGGGGTGTGAGTGCGAGTGTGAGTGTGAGTGCACGGAGGTGGGCAGGGAGCGTTGCGCCGGGGCTGGAGTTGGTGACAATAGCCGCCCCCCAGCTGCAGCCTGTGTTTTGGCCCCCACCCCCCCAAATACAAACACCCCCCTCCCCCCAATAATATCGGCGATATTCACACCGCTGAAACCCGAAGCCCACTTCCACCCGGGGGGGGGGGGGGAGGGGGCGAGAGGGGCCACCGGGGTCCCGGGGGCAGCAACCACCGGATTATTAATAACCAGTATTAAAGCGCCTCACTTCGGCACCGAGCAGGGGGAGCGGGGGGTGTCCCGCATTGCTGATTACTCCCCCCTCCCTTTCCACCCTCACCCCCCCTTCATCGCCTCCTGAAAATCGCCGCTTTTCGGGTGTTGCGTGTCCTTTTCAATGTCAAAAAGCAGCGCGGGGGGCCGCGGCGGCAGCCCCGGGGCAGAAGACTGACGCCCCCCCCCACACACCCACCCACCCACCCACCCACCCCACCCCCCTCCCGCGCCCACCGCCGCGGACCCCGCGCACACGCACACCCTCCCTCTCGCACACAAACCCCCATAAGGTTACAACGTTGCTCTCTAGCTCCACTTAACCTGCAATTTACGAAGGGGGGGGGGGGGGGTGTGTCTCCCCCCCCTTCTCCTTTCCACACGCATACACAGAGCTGCCACCTACCCCCGGCACCGCCGGGGAAACACATGCAGGCTACCAAAGGGGTGGTCGGGGCGGATAAAGGGGGGGTAAATACATTATGCAAAGTCCTGAAAAAAAATCGCAACCCCTCGCCAGCAGCACGTTTTTACACACACACATCTCCCCCCCCCCCCCCCAGCCAGGCACATACACACCCCCCCTCCCCAGCCACAAAGCGTGGGGAGGGAAGGGGTCGAGGGGGGGCGAGGAGGGCTCGCATGCATTGCACAGCGGAGAAATTCCACCCCCCACCCCCCAAAAAAAAAGAAAAAAAAAAAGCCATTTCCGCGCCATTGCAAAGTCACAACATGAAAAAAAGGAGACGACATTAACTTTTGCATGCAGAAGAGGAAAAAGGCGGGGGGGGAAGGGAAAAGAGAGAGGGTAAGACCCTCCCGCAACCCGGATCACCACCACAGACCTTCCTCGATGTCCCAGGTTTTTTGTTGCCTTTTTTTTTTTTTTTTTTTTTTTACTAACCCATATCCCCAAAACGGCAGCGGCGTCTTCTTAGCAGCTTCCTCTTCTTCTTCTTCTTTCTTCCTCCTCCTCCCTCGGATTCCCCCCTTCTCGTCTCTTCTCTTTTAGATCCCGGTTTCAATCCCTCGCCACAGCCCCCAAAGGTGCTTTTGCTTGTGTTGCGGCAAACCCATGGCGGTGTTCATCTGTCAGATTAGGGGAGCGCACGGCCGCGCAGCACACGCAGAGCGGAGAGGGAGGAGGGCGGGGGGGGGGGGGGGGGGGAGGAGGGAAGCTACCCGGGGAGAGGGAGATGGACGGACAGACGGAGGGATAGGATAGCTCGATAGATAAATGATAGATAGATAAATAGAGCGAGATAGAGAGAGAACGGGGGGAAAATGGCGTCTTGGAAGCCGGAATCCCGGAGTAAATCAAATTAACACGCAACACCCAGAGCAGTCCCGGCTAATTTTAGCAGGATCCAAAATAAAATGAAAAGGAAAAGGGGGGTGAGAAGGAGGAGAAGGACCGGGGGGGGGATGGGGGGGGAGGGTGAAAAAAAGTAGGAGGGGGAAGGAAGAAAAAAAAAAGGGGGGGACAGCAAAAAAAAAAAAAAAAAGAAAAAAATCAATGCACTGGATAAAATCCTGGGTTTTAAATCGATGGAGCTGCTCTCTGGCTCTCTGGTTCTCTCGCTTTTTCTTTTCTTTTCCTTCTTTTTTTTTTTTTTTGGAGGGGGTCTTTTTTTTTGCTTTCTGTTTGTTGTTGGTTGGTTGGGGGCCTTTTGAAGGGGGGCGAAGGGGGGGGGGGCGGCGGGTGGAAGCGATTTCGGTTTTGCTTTTCCCGGCGAGGAGTTTAACAAAAAAAAAAAAAAAAAAACCAAAACAAAAACCAAACAAAACCCAAAAAAACCCACCACCAAAACCACCACGAAAAGAAAGAAAGAGCAAAACCCCGCGACGAGAAAAGGGCTCCGCTCCGGCGGCGAGGAAGCTGCTCCCTGGATTCCGTCCCTCCCCTCTGCCGAGCGGGCCGGCGGCGATGCCGGGGCTCCGGCGGGCTGGGGGGCTGCGGCCGCCCGCTCCCCCCGCCCCACGCCGGGCGAGGGAGGGCGGGGGGTTTGGGGAGGTGGGGGAAACACCCCCTTTTCCTAACGGGATCGATGCTCGCAGACGCAGCCTCCCCCCCCCCCCCCCCCCCCGACCCCTCCCGGCCGAGAGTACAGCCTCGGAAAGGGGGCGTCTGGGGGCTGCTCTCTGCTCCCCGCTGGATTTTCCTTTCTCTGGCTTTAATTTTGTCTTTCGGTCTGGTTTCCCCCCCCACCTTCTCTCCCGCTCCCTCCCCGCGAGGGGCGGCGGTTTGTTTAAGCAGCTCTGGGGGGCTGGTGGCTCCGTCTCTCCCTCTTCCCTCCGTTTCTCTCGCTCGCTCCCGGAGTCCTGCAGCACTGGGGCGGGGAGGGAGGGGGGGTGTGTGGAATAAATGGTAATAATCAGGCGCACACACACACACAGACACACAGGCACAGGCTCGGTGTGGCTGCAGCGCTCAGCCCTGGGTTAATGTACTCAACAGTGCCACTACCTGACACAACAGCAGCAGTGATGGGGGCAGGGGAGAAAAGGCAGAGAAGGTGAGACTCGGGTTAGTGGCGTCCATCCCGCTCCAATCTCTCCCTCTCCCACGCCCCCCACGCCCCATCCTTTTCCACAGCCGTGCCCTTCGTGGGAGATTTTTGGGGTCCAGTGACTGCCGTTCGGACCTGACGTGAAGAATCCCTCTCTGGGGCTGGAGGAGAAAAGCAAGGACTCCCAGCACCTATTTTAAGGATTAAAGCCTCCTCCATCTTTCGGTGTGAATCAGTAACAGCGCCCAAAATACAGCACAAATTCAGCTCCGGACCAGTGGAGCTGTGCAAAATCCAAGCCCTTGGGCTTTTGCATTCCCACCCTTGCTCTGCCAGCGGTCTGGATGTCGCTGCCGTTTGGGTTGCCAGTTTGGCAAACCTTTACTCACAGGAGTAAGTTGTTGGTTTGCCTGAGTAATCACGTAGGTGATGAAGAGGAACCCTCAGAAAAGGGAAGGTTTGTGGGATGGAGCTGTGGAAGGGTACTTACAGGTGAAGGTAAAATTGGGGGGGAGTAGGGAATACCCCCCCGGGTACCTCTGCGTGTTTCGTCCCTTGCAGAGATGGTGCCACAGGGATCTCAGTCCCAGAGTGCTGCAGAAGGCTCAAAGTACACCAAGTTTCTCCCCTTTGCTCTGAGACAAATGCTAACCACAGGCTGTCAACCAAGTGCCCTGAATTCAGGGTTCAACTGGTGCAGGGACTACCTGCATTGACCCCCACCAGCCACAGAGGATTATTCATATGCCACAATCCCTCAAATGTGTAGCAACAGATCGACGACACCAGTCCCAGTCCAGCACCAGAAGGGTAGAAGAACTTTGAGTGGCCCTCAAGATGCCGGCGTAGCCCTCACCAGCGCTCATCAGACTCAACGGCATGGGCGACTGTGTGCCCTCAGCCCCACCGTGTTTCCTCGTGTTTTCTGGGAAAAGCTCCCAGGCAAAAATCACGCCAAGCCGCTAGTTCCCTTTGGATTTCTCCGTATGACTGACCTCTGCCGTGATGCCTGCAAATCCCAAACTGACGAGTCTGGGTAGAGGCAATGGGCTATGCCCATCCTTCTTCTCTCATGGTCCTTTTCTCCGGCTTCTCTCTACCAAAAGGAGAAAACAAACAAACAAACAAATCTATTAAATACACAAAAAAAGGTGACAAACTGATCAACACCACCTCCATCCCAAACAAGTACGCAACCCAAAAACTTTTGAATCGGAAATGTCACACTGAAAACATTGAGATTTCTGATTGAAACCAAACAAGAATTGCCATTTCGAATCAGCGTTTTGACATGGAAGGGAGGCTTGTTGGTTTAAATTAAGTCACCCAACTGGAGCTGTATTTTGTCATTTTGTATCTGAATGAAACAACCAGAAATAGTCTCAACATTTCTTGGCAGAGTTGCCAGTGACATTTTCATGTGAAGAATTCTGATTTCAAAAACTTTTGGCAGGTAAACCTTTGCATCAAACAGCTCTGTTGACCATTGTCTTCTTCCTAGGAACGTGCAGACCCAGGGTTCTGCAGTAATTGTCTTGATTGGATTAACACAGAAAACCAAATTATGGACCAAAGTACTCAAGGAAAAATAAAAAAAAAAAAACTAACAAAAAAAATCACTTTTTTTTTTCCTTTTTTAGAAAATAGTGTTTTGTTTATATTTAATAAGTTTGGGATAATATGTGTTTTGTGAGCCTTTGCTCTTTCTGTCTTGTGTCTCTTTTCTTCTGGAGAGTATACATATACAGATACATACATATTTTAGTAGACCCACTTAAATCATTTCAAATCAAGAAGTTAAATTTGGAAGCAATCAAGATAATGACTTATTTAATGCTCACATTCTTTGAAAAAATGGGGGAATCTAGAAAAATAAGAATTAAAAACCCTCAAAACCATTGAAGTAAGATTTGGTCAACACAAATTTATTTTTAGACCTGCCTTGTGTATAACTGGGGAAAACAAAAAATCACACCTGGTCACCTCTAGACCTCAAACTCTGAAAAGACCTGTCAGGATAAATTGCGTAAGCAGACAAAGACCCATTCCTTTGAGTGGTCACCTTCCAGGACTTGTGTGCATAAATCATTGTGGATCAGGGCGGACATCAAAGGTTTTCTTGCCTGTGGTTTTGTCTTCTAGATCTAGAACATTTTGATTTTCTTTTTTAAAAATCTCCTTCCTCTGACTCCACTGTGTGTCAGGGAGTTTGTACAGCGTAAGTGGATAATCTGAAAAAGGAAATTCCCTTTGTTTTGTTCTTTTCACTTAAAAAATGCCATGGCACTCATAAAGTTGGTTTGGTTCCTGTAGTGGGCCTGAGATGAGTTTCATATTTGTGTCTAACGATCTGTACATAACCTTGAGTGCATGAGACAGGCAGATGTTTTATAATGAAGGCCATGAGCCTGTTACTTTTATATAAATAGCATATTGAGTTAAATATGTATATAAGTCTTTCTAGGTTCCAGGTATGAATTAATGTTATGCAGAGTTATTGGGTGATTTGTAAGTTATTGAGAAAGAAAAAACATACCTTGTAATGCCCACAGTAAAACACTGGTAACACTTTATATGATTCAAAAATACAAACAATTCATTAAAAATAACCATTTACAATTATATTAATTGCTTAAATCAGACCAGTTTCCTTAAGTGTTCTAGCATCTCAGCTGTCTAACAGACTTCTGAGGTTTAAATGGAAGATATCTATCTGTCTGTCTGTCTGTCTATCTACCTCTCTCTCCCCCATATATCTATTTATGTACCCAGATAAACTCTCAGACATACAGTGGTCAGCAATTCATAAGTGATCAGCTATTACATTCCATGACAGATGAAAACAGGGGGGGAAAGTGGATGTGTTTCAATTCTGTCATTTTTTGCACAAGAATTGGATATCCAACTGTTGGAACAATTGGCTCCAAAACAGAAATAACAGTGATTTTAAAAGCTGCCCTTTTATTTTGTAAATCCCTCAGACATGTGGTATCAGGTTTCGACATTGTTGTGTGAACAATGGCAGGCAAGGATCGAAATTCGGGTCCAAGGGATTGGAAACTAAGAGCAAAACTAATTTTAGGAGACATGAACCCCTCTTTTGGTTGATTCTCCATAGATATAGTATAGATATTCCCCCACATTCCCAAACCATTTCTCTTGTACGTTACATTGATAACTGAGTGTTGGTATCCCTATCTCCGCATCTTCTTGATAGCGACAGACTGTGCCATGCTCTCTATTGTATGGAAAAAAAAAAAAAAGGAAGAAAAAAATTTTGTCTCCAATTTCTCAGCCAGGATAATTAGAAAAAATTGTGGTAGCTTAGCAACACCATAATACAGTGTGGGAGATGACCGCATGGGAGGCCCAAGTTCAAGTCCAGACTTTCTTATGTATCGGATCTTTCTGCAGCCCCCTTCTCTCTGCAGAGCCAGTGACTAAATATTTCTCTGTGATCAGGCAGCACACAGAAGCTGTAGAGCCCAATGGCGCAGCGCTTGCTGACACACCAGCAGAAGACCAGGACCTGCCCTTTGCTCAGGCTGCTCAGGCACGCGAGCCTGTTTGAAAAACCTTTGAATGTTTGCCTCCAGTAGCTCTTTCAACATCCAGCAGTTTGTTACTGTGCTTACAGTTATGGTTATATTTCACAGTCTTTCCTGAGCAAACAAGTAACTCTGATCTTGTAAGCTCACACAATTCTTTCCCTCATAAATAACTTCAAAGAAATTAGTTACTAATAAGCATCAAAACCTATCCTGGGTTCTCATGTGCATGGTTGATTTATGTTACTGTGGATTTCAGTCACTGTTTTCATACTGATTGCAATTTTGCTTATATATGTATACATAGCCTTGAATATACATACTTGTATATATTTAAAGCTTTACAAACTAATATAGAAGCAGTAACATGAATAAGAAGCACAGCACATCAGCAGAAATATCACATCAGTCAATGAAGCACAGGACCAGCAGGAGGTAATTTAAAGCTACATAATTTAGGATAGGGAGTAAATGGAAATACTGGATCTGCTTGGGAATTCCACTTATAAAGAATTGTTTAATCTAGCTAGGAAATTCATAAAATGAATTGATAACTAGAAGTTGAAATCAGAGAAAAGATCACATTGCATTGAAGATGCACGTGGTTCACAGTGATTAATCATTCCAGAAACTTAATAGAAGGATTGGTAAAAATCACCATCTCGTGATATTTTCAGGTTGGGGACTGGATGACTTCCTGGAAGATATGTTTTAGACAAGCAAAAGTAATTGGGTTCAGGACAAGAGCAGACATGAAATGAGTTAAGAACCACCTAACTGACAGATCTCTGAAAGTAATTGTCAATGCAGAATTATTGTCAAAGAAAGAGCACTACTAGTCTTTTCCCTTATGCTATTCATCAGAGATCTGGAAGTAAATATAAAACTACTCCTCATGACATTTGTAGATGACATTGTGATTAGTGAAACAGCAAAGACGGAGAGTCCAGGGCAGCCTGATGTAACAAACTGTACTGCCTGGCTTGGGCAAACAAATCACATTGCTAGTTGCAATAAGATGTTTCTTGCAAACATGGGCAAAAACCAGGACAAGCACTGCAATGTCAGCTTTGGGTTTGACCCTTGAATTTGAAAGCACTGATGTGATCCTTGGCTCTGCAGCCAGGTCACTTGTGGTGTATGACTCTAGTAAGGATGAACTCGAGAGGTTGTTCATGGGTCTGACAGCCACATTTTAAAATATATGGTGACAAAATTGGAGGGGGTACAGAAAAGAGCCACAAAAATGATTGAAGGCTGGAGAAAATGATTTGCAGGGCAAGCACTGAAGAATGATGTTTAGCTATCAGAAATAGATTTGATTCCAGGGGAAAAATGCCTTGTAGGAGAGGAAATTACATGATACCAAGGGACTGGAGTTAGGCACCTGATTTGTCAACGGAGCAAGGCTGGGACCATTCGTCCCTTCCACATTTCCTACATAAAAGGTTAAGTGACCCCTACCCACTGTAAATCCACCTAATTTCTAACTCTGTCCACATACTGTAATGGAAAGACCTCACTTAAAACTTTGGGGTCCACTTTGGGGCTAGGTATTTTGTTGCCCTGGTGCACTTCTGGATATGGCCTCGGATTCCTTTCTGGAAGCAAAGTTTAGCTGGAAGAAAAAACCTACTCTTTAGCCTAAGCCAAGCTGGAGCACTGATGACCCTGACATGCTGAAGACAGACTAAAAGGCCTAGATGGACCTTTCTGGCCTAGCAATCTTTGAAAATGAGTTTGTGGAAGAATTGTGTAAATGTCTCTTGAACTTTGACAGCAATGTACAGACAGTGCAGTTTTCATGAAAGATGCCAGACGGTACCAGGCAAAATCTTACCTCTCCTAGTTTAAGGCAACAGCCATCCAATGGCTGAAGGTACACCACCAAGGTGAGGACAAATCATGACTTTTCCTAATAAATTGTTGAATCACTGAAACTGAAGGTTTTTGCTTTCACTGGATTTAGCTCAGAAAATTTCTCCAGCCCAAGATGGACTTCTTGGCATAGAAAGGGACAGAGCTCCGCCTTCATGGTAAGATCCCACTGGTGATGTGTGATATCATCACTTCCATTTCCAATCGGCCCAGATCAGAGCAGATACCTGAACCTCATCTTCCAGACCAAAACATTCTAATATTTTGTGATTCCTTGATCAGTGCTCCAAGTATGACACAGATGGCTGTTCTTGGATGGGTCTGCCATTGTATTTTATTGGGCTGCTCTGTTAGGCATGGTTGATATTAATTGGATCAGAAATACTTGATTTCTTTTGTCAAAGTGTGTTCTCAGCCTCATGGAGAGAATAACAGTTTTCTCATGAAAAAAACACAGTATAGCCGTGGCTTTATTAAAATATGAAGCCTCCTCCTCCCCCTCCAAAAAACCCCACACCAACAACTTTTGGAGAATATGAAAATATCTTCATCTTCTGCTCTGTCTGATTTCACTGGGCCAGTCACACAGTAGGAAACACAGACCATGAGATAATGCCAACAGTCAGAGGGTGCATTTCACGGATGAGCTGAGGTTGGCCTCTGAAATTATTTGGAGGAAAAAAAAAAAGCGTGCTCACACACTATGAGTAAAGTGTTAAATCCTTGAGAAGGCAATGGATAATATCCATATGGAGAATATCCAGTCTTCAGTATCTACACACATTCTTCATATAAAATGTTAATCATCTAAGCCGTTCCTTTCCTCCCAGGGCTTTGCAAAACTTGACACATAGATGCTTTATGTGCTTAAATAATTTATCATTGTTGTGGGACACCTGAAGCTTTTGAGGATGGAAACATGAGGTACAAGGTGTATCGCATTTCAGTGTGAAGCTCTACCTGAATAATAGTTTGCAAACATACTTCAGGGTGTTTGGCATCATGTGTGTGAATGAACCTCTGCCAGCACACGCACAATGAGAATGACACTGCTCAAGGCCGGGGTGCAATATTCACAGAACCACAGAATCACAGGATGGTCAGGGTTGGAAGGGACCTCTGTGGGTCATCTAGTCCAATCCCTGCCGAAGCAGGATCACCTACAGCAGGCTGCACAGGACCTATTGTGTCTGGTATTAAGCCTCTGTCATCTGTGGCAGGTCTCATCTAAGGGACAGCACCTTTCCTAGCCAAGCAGTTGATGGCATCGTGCTGGTCAACGTGTTTATGGGACACTTGAACCTCTACCGCAGCAAGCAGCAACGCACCCAGTAAAAGGCAGATTGTATTTACCAGTGCCAGGTCTACAGCACAGCCTTAGGATATCTAATTCTTCCCATTCTCCCTTTTCCTGTCTCACTATCGTTCCCTGACTCCCCCGTGGTAATAGCCAGCACTGGCGTCGGTGCAGAGATCCCCCGAGTTGCACGGAGCAGCATCAGGGGTCAGCCCGAGCGACCCCCACTCTCCAGCCCAAGGGAGAACAAGGCAAGAAACGCTTGGTCTGCAGAACCGGCAGCTGATTGATTCCCCATGCTCCGGGGAACTCGCAGCGCAACTTTTTGATTCACACCTCGGTCATTTATCAATGTTTTCTTATCGCAGATTTTCTTTATCAGCTGTTTAAATGTGGAAAAAAACCTCGTAACCACGCGGGTGCCTGGGATTGGCACGGGTGGGTTTTGCCGCACGGCTGTGGTAGTCCCTCGCCTCCTGCGCCACAGCATCTTTTTTTTTTTCCCCACCGACCTCTTAATGTTGGCAGTTTCGGGTGGCTGTGGCCGAACAGCCGTGGAGCAGTGCCCCCTGCCGGCAGGTCGCGCTGAGGCTGGGGAGGGGGCTGGGTGCTCAAAGGTGTGTGGCTCGGCGTTCGGATTTCAGAAAAGAAAGTCGGAAAGACATCGTCAGCGCCAACAGCATCGCTTGTGTCTGTAGAATTTAACAGACAAATACAATTTAATGGGTGGGTTTTTCCCTCTTCTGTGCTCGTGCAGCATCGCGTGTGACTGAGAGAGACTCGTGCCGTCCCGCTGTTCATTAGGAGTGAAACGCAGACTAACAGCACGGGTGGCAGAAAGTCACTGGCCATAAAAAAATTGAGAACAGGATGTGGCTACCCTTAGGTGCTGGTTTGGCCCTTGATTACGGCAGGATCTGAGCAGCTCGTAGTCTCACAGAAAAACATTTGTACCCACAATCTGCAGGACTCAGGGGACTCCAGCGCTCCTACTTTACAGGCAAGGAGGTGAGGCATAAAAAACCAACAATTATTTACATCAGGTCACAAAGGGAGCCTTGGGCGGAAGGGCTTGAATTCACATTTCTTACACCCTGAAACTCTTCTCACCCAGCCCACAGATGAGCTTTCCTCACTCCGAATTTTACACCAGCACCGTCTAGTTTAAGCTGCAAGGAGTTTAGGTAGCAGGATATATGTTTAACTTTTTTCGCTCTGACAAAATTCTGCATCTCAAATAAATTGTATAATACAGAGCAAAAAGCTTCTAGTGAGAGCAAGCTAAAAATATAAGGGTTTTTTTTTTCTTTTTTTTTTTTTTTCTCTCCATCACAGCTCCTGTTCCCAAATTACACTTGCCTTGCTCGGAGTCTTAGAAAGCTGACACAGAACAAATTGTCCTATGTAAATTGCAAGTTTCCCTTCCGATTGACAGCAATCCACAAAACTGGACTAATTCCAGAGGAAGTCAAGCAAAGACTGTGTCATAACTATTAACCCAGTTTTAAAGATGTTCCATATTGCTGCTGAGTTGCCAGCAAGTCCTTCGTATAGCGGCGCACATAAATCCGAAGTGCAGGAGCCAGACAGAGCACACGTGAACGGGGCGTAGTGGGCTACAGGTTGCCTACGTGTGGTTTTACTCCCTCAGCTACCGCAGCCTGTGCTGGGGAGGGACAACCGTGTACTCTCCGCTCCCTCCTGGAGACTTTGATCTTGAAGACATGCAATGGGCAGTCAAGCATATGACCAGTTACATTTTTTCTGCCTGTTTTGGCTGCTGTTGTCCCTAAACCAAAACAAGTCCTTAAGCAGAGCAAGGGCAATTATTTTTTGAAATTTATGTAAAGGAAAGGGAAAGAGAATACTGGCTGCTGTAAAATCGGTATTGCCTCCAGGCTGATTTGAATGTGCCGCTCCTTACCGCAGAGCCGTGACTGAGTTTATCGAGGTCTCCCTTTGCAAGTGATAATAAGCCTAATAGCTGCCCACAGCTTAATATTTTTTCTTGCACTGCATATGTTCACTTTTAGTCCTTAGATTATTTTTTTTCTCCTGTCTCCATCTGTTCTTTTGCCTTTGAGGTACTTTAGTTACCATGGAAATGACAACATCATCTGGATGGGTGGAGCTTCGTGCAGTGTAAAGTTGGTTTCCTGTATGAACTGGTTTGCAAGGTACGGGGACAGCTGACAGAAATACAGCATTTTATGTGACAGCTTTTCTTGTTTTAGGTGTGCGACAGCGACATACCTGTGCACACTGGTGAGTGCACAAGGCACGATGTGTCTGTTGCAGGAGGGGGCAAGTGTTTCGTTTTTGCTCTGCCAGATGAAGTCTTTCGCTCAAGTGTTTCATGCCTGATTTTTTATACCCTCTAGTAGCAAGTTGGCTTTTATTTGTGAAAGCCCTATTGTAAGACACTTTCTGAGTACCGTGATTGTCAGGCGGGTCAGGCAAGGTGGAGAACTCGTTCCCCGGAGATGTGCATCTTTTGTCATCATTGCCACGAAGAAGAGTAAGAGGAGTTAATTTACTCGGAGTCTGTCACATGGGTTCTGTTGTCTGGTTATGTGTGTGACATTGTCCCCTTGGTCTCTGAGAGGTGTCTTGCGTCTTCATCAAGTCCACATGACAAATGATCTATGATCAATACAATCCAGAGATCACTTCAAACACGGACATCACAGGTATCATCTCGACAAATCTGGTAGGTCCAGGGCAGAGCCCTTGTTTGTGCCGAATGAGACTTTATTTCAGTAGTGGCCCCATGGACTTTAGCACAGTCACAGAAGAGCTTATCCACTACTAGCCCCTGTAGCACCTGGTAATATTGATTATACAGCCCTGTGGAGGTGAAGGTATTTTAGATGAATAATGATTCTTGGCAAAGGATACTAAGAGAAGATCCAGATATGTCAAAAAGATGAGAAACTGGCCTGTGAAATTTAATATTAAGGCCTGTATGCCCTCCAAAATGCTTTTAGGCTAGTTCATATATTCAATGGATGTCTCTTAAAAGAACTTGAAGTGCTCTCTGCTTGTCTACCCGGGTATGTGGATGGAGACAGGGGATACGTCACAGAGAAGGTTTTAACGCAGTTCCCACTGAGGCCAAAGGAATAGGAAAGCGCTATTTCATCAGAGCATATGCAAGCACAGGTTCTTGACAGAGAGTCTCTCAAACATGCACATCTGGCTTGGTGGGACCGCATTCAGTCCTTTGAAAGTTTGGTGGGGAGAGGGTGAGGATCCCACAAAATAACAGGGAGTCCCATGCAAAGTCCATGGGGATTACTCAGAATTTGCTGAAGAGGGGAGTCTGAGGTTAAATGCTTGGATCTTCTATCCTAAGCTTACTTTGTCACATGGGTAGAGTTATAGTATTTGTTTATTTCTATTACAGTTATTTTTAGGTGCTCTAACTCCAGCTGCAGTGATTTCTTACCACAACAATCCTTTCAAGAAACAACATCCGCAGCAACACTGGAAATCTTTCCCATGGAAAAAAAGATACAATAAAAAACCCAAATAAACCCAGCAGCCACCAGCAGAAATCCTTCTGACAGGCACATTCCAGCGATAAATAAACTCATGATTCTCAGAAAGCTCAGAAACTGGTCGTGGTGCTGGGGTTTTTGCAGCAATTCGGGAAAATCCATCTCTTGGACCAGAGTGGATGGCAAACTCCTGGGCTGTGGATGGCTCAGCAGTCTCCCTTGATTTCTTTTCTGTGCTTTGGCTGTGGAGAGCTGGAACATTCAAGTGTCAGGCACTATCCTGGCTAAAACACAAGCAATTGCACCAGTGAACTCCAGAGCGAAGAGCGTGACCTGTTATAATCGGTGCCAAGAGCTTTTAGCCGGGTGGCGACAGGCTTGCACTTGGTATGAAGCGAACACAGGAGTGCTCATCAGACAGACTCATCAGGAGAAAATAAGGGCCCAGGGGAAAAAAAGGCTGGTTTCAGCCCTCTTAGAGATGGGGATGTCTGAAGCGACACCTCCGCAAAGGCTGCCAGCAGCCGGGGACGCTTCCAGCATTGCGGTGTCACGCTCTCGGTGCGACAAACTGCTTAATAAGCCAGCAGCTGCTCCCAGCATCAGTTTGTCTCTGGAGCAGATTCCACCTGAGCCCCATGTGGGGTTTGTTGGAGTCACAGAAAAATAGGGCTCAGAGGGACCGAGAGAGGTCACCACCGTCACCTCTGCTACCTGCTGACACAGCTGATGTAGCAAGCGCCAGATCTGAGAGGACAGCTTTGAAACCTCTTGGGCAGACACAGGCAGGAGCAAACAAACAATAAGAATAAAAAAACGCCTTTTCTTGCTGCAATATGGCCAGCTAAGAGTAAGCAGGGATTCAGCAGCGGATCGCCTCTAGGCACCTCAGTGGTGCATTTCAATCCTTTTAGCTGCTTGGCTTTCTTTCCACTTAAAGCTGAATTTGCTGTGGTTGCTTCAGAGGTGCTCAATCATTTTTCCTAGGGGTCGGTTTTCCCAAAGTCTCTTTAGCAGGTCACTGAATCTACTGTCAGGTCCTTTGTCAGGATGGTTGGCTGTCACATGTGGCCTTCACCTGTGGCGTTGCTCCTCACAAGCATGTGGGATCTTCCAAGGGAAGGGAGGAGGTATTCCTTGGCCAGCAGCTCAGGGATCTTCAGCACAGCCTACACAAGATCCAGATCCACAGAGACATCAAGTATGAGGAGACATGGATCAGTCCTAGATATACAAATACGCTTTTCTTACATTAAACATAAGGTTGTTACAACCTGAATTCCAGTTGTCTTCTTCCCTTGAGCTGACTCACAGTGGAAATACAGGGTAACTGAAGTTAACCCAAGTGCGGGGCCCTAAACCGCGGGTCTTCATTCCAATCTGCTCTCCAGATGAAGCCACAGTGGGGCAAGTAGATCCCTTGTTTCATAATAGATGTTCCCCTCACTCTTTAGAAGATGCACTTTACAGCTCAGATGTAGCAAGAAATAAGACTTGATTTTTTTTCTGACTTCGACCTCTACAGGGATACGCACTGTAAAAAGTTAAAAACTTGTGAGTTTGTCTTAAATGTATCTGTTTTTAATGAACTATTTGTGTTCTACACTGGGATTACAGCTTTGTGAGGAATCCGCTTACTGGTCTGCTAGCCAAACCTCTCAAAATAATATAAATGTTTTTCTTTGAGGTTATTCAGCTGCAGATTTTCTTCTTGTTCTTTTTCCCACCAAAATGATAAATTGGGGGAAAAAATAGGTAGAACTCAATGTGTTTCTTTTTGTTGTGATTTCTTAATTTTAGATAAATATGACAACTAAAGAATATGAAAACAAGAGATTTTGACTTGAAGAGATAAACCTTTTCTAACCAAAGCCATCAAAACAATTAAATGAATGAACTATAGGTTCACACATAGTTTCAGCAGATATAAATTTGTTTGTTTGTTTGTTTTTATGAAGCACATATCAGATTGCAAAATGTCATCAGAATCTAATTAGGATCAAGATTTCAAACTGGCATTGAAATCTAGAGTGGAGGGGCTGCTACATGGGCTTCGTGTACTCAGGGCTGCTTCACCCATGCAGGAAGTGGGAAGAAGTGGTTTGTATCAGCTGCACCCCGTACATTGTTTTCTCATTTGTCATCAAAGTCCAGGAGTAACAGTAATCCATCCTGGAAGTGACAAACATATGATACTACATGGCCTGATCCTGTAGGAGGAAGGATGGAATTTCCTATGGGTGCAGATGCCTCAAGAAAAAGGACTTTCTTTAAGCCTGGAGTCTTTTCCTGGATCTCCCAGGTTAGTGAAGAATGGACCACGATTTCAAGGCTTTGCACCATTTCGTAGTCTTCGCTAGTCATTTCTATGGTTTTTATTGTATTTCTCTATTGATTGCAATGGGACATTTGTGGATTTGGGCTGCGGTAGGAATCATTCCCACGTATGAAAGACTAGGATTTTTTTATCCTTCATTATAATTAGGTATTCTCTGCATCTGTTACTTGTACGCTTGTTTCTCACAATCCTGTATCTGTCAGAATATACTCCGACCTCTAGCCACAAAAAGAAATAATCTTTTAACAGGATTTACAATGACAATGTGTACTCATTTTATGAAAGCTGTTGAAATGGCAGCCATCCAATGGCAGCAGGACTAAAGTCACAAAGGCAGAAGGAACGTTGTTATTTCCTGATCTGGTGAGTGTTGGACAGTCCAGCCTCCCAGTTATCTCACATCCTATATGATTTATCCATAAGTATGAATCAAACACAAAAACTTATTTGCTGGAGTTCTTCAACGGACAGTCATAGCCCAGAGATGTTGAGTAATTTCTATGTCATATGCCAATATCTTCTCTCCTTCTTCACAACTCTTTTCAACATCCATGGCCAAAACATTTGGAGAAGAAGCAGAGTCGTACCCATCCGCCTGTCAGATCCTGCTCATGAACACAGCTATGAAAACTGAGGTATCTGTGGATTTATTGCTGTTCATCCACATATAGTCTCGTGCAATTACACTGATCCATGGGTGTTTAATGATGTGTTGTCGCTTAATTCACATCTGGGGAAAACCCTGCTGAATTGGATTTGCCCCTCCCCTGCCAGGTTTCTAGTGATCTTGAAGGGGTCCTTTGTTGCCTGGTACATTACGGCTGTGCAATTATCGCAGAATCACAGAATCACAGAATGGTAGGTGTTGGAAGGGACCTCTGGTGATCATCTAGTCCAGCTGCCCTGTCAAAGCAGGGTCACCTAGAGCTGGCTGCACAGGACCGCTTCCAGGCGGGTTTTGGATGTCTCCAGAAAGGGAAACTCCACAACTCCTCTGGGCAGCCTGTTCCAGCACTCTGTCACACTCAAAGTAAAGAAATTCTTCCTCATGTTCAGCTGAAACTTCCTATGCTTCTGTTTGTGCCCTTTGCCCCTTGTCCTGTTGCTGGACACAGCTGACTTTGGTCCCATCCTCTTGACACCCACCCTTCAAGTATTTATAAGCATTCATAAGATCCCCTCTCAGTCTTTTCTTCTTCAGGCTAAACAAGCCCACCTCCCTCAGCCTTTCCTCGTAGGAGGGATGCTCTGGATCCCCTTATCATCTTCGTTGCCCTCTGATGGACTACCTCCAGTAGTTCCTTATCTTTCTTGAACTGCGGAGCCCAGAACTGGACACAGTACTCTAGACGGGGCCTCACTAAGGCAGAGTAGAGGGGGAGAAGAACCTCCCTCGACCTACTGGCCACACTCCTCTTAATGCACCCCAGGATCCCATTGGCCTTCTTGGCAACCAGGGCACGCTGCTGGCTCATGGTTAACCTGTCACCCACCAGAATTACCATGTCCCTCTCCACAGAGCTGCTTCCCAGCAGGTCAAACCCTGACCTGTACTGGTGCATGGGGATGTTCCTTCCCAGGTGCAGGACCCTATGCTTGCCCTTGTTGAACTTCATCAGGTTCCTCTCTGCCCAACTCTTAATTTCCTCTGTCCAACTGTCATCACACTATGAGGTACCTAACCCCTGTCTCCTCCTGAGGTCTGGCTGATGTGCTTCAGGTATCCTCTTTCAAGACATGGACAGTGCCAACGCTTTTTTTGATGGGGATAGAAAGTGTCTGCTGCATAAAACAGAGAAGCGTTTTGCCCAGGCTATTGCCAACCCGTTGTGCAGCTGCGCAATCAGCTCATCCCGTTTCAGGAGAGACACTGCTACTGGTCACAGCAGTATTTACTCCAGGCTTAGGCAGGCATGTAGCTTAATGAGAAGCAGAAAAGAGCAGTGTAAGCTACAAAGATTAACAAAGCTTGGCCTTTACATCATCCTAGGGACTGGTTCCCCAGGAGCACTGCATCCTTTGGTTTAAATTCTGGATACTCTTTCTGGCTCATGTTTTCTCCAGGTGCCTTGCATCCAATATCTAGCATTTCTGTATTTGCTCTTCCTCTTCTTTTAAACTCACTATTGCTCGCACAGGAGTACCTGAAGTATATAAAAACACAACAAAAGCACTTAATCTAGGGTGACGTTTTCACTCTGGAAGTTAGGGTGATTTTCTTGAGTGAAGTACCACGTTTTGTACATCCATCGGTAATTATATACTCAGTAGAGCCAGTAAGAAAACACGATTCCTGTCTAAGAAGAAATTTTGATTTTTCAAATTTGTTCTGGTTCAAAACTGAGCTTATAGAAAACCGTCTTTTCAGAACTTCCCAAGGAATGAATATTCTGGTAAAAAAACCCCACACACCACACATCAAAAAAACCAAAAGGATTTGCATAGTCAGAGTTCAGACTGTGCATTTATTATTCTACATGTGGTATGACAGTGGTCTCGATTCAGTTATCCACATGTGGATATCTAATATTTTTCGATGTGTGAAAGAATGGCTGGGGTGTATCCAGGGTCCTGAAGGACGTGACACAGGACTTCCGCCCTTCTGGAACAGCCTATAAAAACCTGGTGAGATACTGCAGGGCATCCTAGATGGCGAGAAGCATCCTTGTGTGGGTAACAAAACACATCCCGTCCTTTGGGGGGACTTCTTCTGTGAGCTCAGTCCTACCTCTGCCTCTTTGCTGAAGTTTGATCTAATCAATCTCAGTATAGGCACTGTGCTGACTTCAGTTAAACTTCTGTTAAATCTCCTGCATGCCAGTGTTTCCAAACCAGGGTGTAGACCTGTGATGCTTACCTGAGGGCTGAATGCAAATCTTGGAGTGTACGTTTGAGTGTGGACCTTAACTTAAATTTGACATGGTTATTCCCGTGACATCGTTCATGCTGACAGCTCTTACGTCATGCCTGAAAAATTCAATTTATATTATGTTTCCCAAAACCTTGTAAAGTCTGGGCCAGACAGACATCCTCAATGTTAGATATACACACTCTAGTATCAGTTCAAATAACTAGGAAAAAAAGAGGTACATAAATAAAAAGAGAAGAGCGGATTAAAATAAACTTGGTTACAGATGCCGGACTCCGTTTTATCCAGAGTTCAGCTCATTGCTGACACTGCCCTGACAATGCCCCCCTTCCCTTTTTGACCTTCCTTTTTAGGGCAAGCCTGTGACCTTGGGTGATCCAGCTCACTTTACCCCTTGGCCTAATTACAGCCAGAGGAGCAGAGGGTGGAATACAACAACCGTCCACACCTTTATCATAGGTGAAATAGGCAGAGTAATCATTCAGGGTGGCTGAAGTAAGTAAGGCTGGGAGTAATGAGATGGAAAGCTTAGATTGGATATCAAGATAAAATTACCCACAACACATTCTTTCAGGAAAGGGGATGTATTAAGTCTCAATTAGTGGCAGTATGATCTAATAGCACTACAGCTACTGACAGCTTTATGGTCCCTCAGCCTATTAAATCATCTTTCAAAGAAACCGGTGGAAGGCTGAACTGGACAAATCATCAGTAACTGTAATAGAAGGACTAATCCCATGATGGAGCCAGAGTGGAAAAAATAGGTAATCTACATGTCACTCATGAGAAGATATTGTGCCAGGTAATGATATCCACCAAACTCAGTGTCTGTGCAAAGGTTCTTGATAGAGTTTTCACAAATGCCTAAGTGACTTCAGAGTCCTAATCCTCTTTTGAACACCAGCATGGCAATTTAGGTATCTAAAACCTACAGCAGCACATAGTGAGAATGAGATTCATGAAGCTTCCTCTCTTAAATGTTTTTGGGATTGAAATGCCCATCTAGACAAATAGATTCATATTTATGTGGAGTACTGCAGGCAGACACAGGCTTGCTCTGCTTGTACTCTACAGCAAAGGACTAACAGAAATCTTGGTACAGAATAAATTAGGCCCCTATGCCTTTTTTTTTTTTTTTTTTGGCACACAGCAGGGTCTTACCTGCAATTTGAATGGTGAGCAAACCCTAAGCCATGCTGTAACTCGGATGAAGACTCCCAAAGTGGCATTTTGTGGTATGTTTCTTTCTGAACGCGTGTTCTGATGACACATGTACTACATGAATCAATGTATGTCAGCACCAAACGTGATACATCTTCGACGCAGAAACAAATTCGTGGCGGATGAGCATCCAGCTCTGAATCTTTATGTCACTGCCACAAGCCTGCATTCTGTAGAAATCCAGAGCATCAAGGGTATTATTGCAATTTGCATAAGTAGAAAACACAGTGATTAAAAGTTATCAAAGAAAGCTATCGCTCGGTTGTCAGCTCCACAAGCAGATTCCAGTGATGTCTTTCCAGCTCCTTCATAATAATCTCCGTAAGTTCCTGCTAAGAGCTGCATTGAAGTAACCTGTCATTTACTCTGTCTTTCACCAATTCAGCTCAAAGAGATATGCCAGCTGTGATCACTTGGACTCAGAGCTGCTGTGTTGCAAAGCATTGCTACAGCTGCAGGCAAAATGTACAGTTTGGAGATCTGCCGAACCTGAAAGTCATGGAAAAAACAGAGCTGTACCACCCATAGCACCCTACCATCACGGCAGGAGCAGTACCGCCCTGGGAGAGGAGAGTTCAGTCTCTGGCATGCTTTGTATGTGATGAACAGGGGAATTCTTTGTCTGAGTGATGTCTTGTCTTCTGCTTTCATGGTATTTGCTGATCTCTGGTGTGGAAGCAGGGTGAGCAAAAGGCTATGGAAAACACCACAGGTTTCTCCTCCTGGTGGACCTGGAAGACCTGAAGATTTGTTGATGCTGGCTAAGTCTTAATCTGGTTCAGTTTTCCCAATATGTTCTGCAGAGTGCTACAAAACCAAGGAGGTGTTGTAAACCTCTCTGAGGCAAGACGATGTCTTTTCCAGGCTACATGTGCTTTGTAAGGATAGAAAATCCCGTTATCAGTCACATATGACCTGTCAAGGCAGAAAATGAGATTGAAACATAGTGTTCTTCCCATGGCCAGGTTTCTCCACCCTAGAAAGCATCTCCTGATACACAGGCTCTCAGGTGGCTGGATTTCTGTCTCCCACACTCAAATTTTCTCTTTCTTTTTTTTTTTTTTTCCTTTTCTTTCGCTAATCTCCAAGTGCAAATGCTTAAGGTGAACTGGTTTATCACAACTGTAAGTCGGTGAAATTTTACTGAAATTTCTAGAACTGACACCTATCTTGCATCTCTTTTTCTGCCAAGCAAAACTCATTTGCTGAGGCTAAATGTGATATCAGCTCTCCTGTTGACACTCAGGAGCGGGAACAGCCATCGTGGTTCTGTGTGCTGCGAGTCCTGCTGCTGTGCTTCACTTAGACATTTGTTCCCACTCTCGATTTCATTACCCTTCATCTAATGACGAATATCTCTGGGTGTAAAACACAAACATGCTTGTGACAAGGTTGTCTCAAATATTTGGGCTTCTTGGAAACCTCAGTCCATCAACAGCTAGTGAGTTCTTGTGGCTAAGTGGGATAATTACATTTTGTTCTATGAAACCAATTAGAGATTGATAACATTATCATGATTATCTGATAAAACTTTTGCTCACTGTCCTTTAGAATTAATTCCAGTCCTCTGAAGACACTAAAAATCGTGAAGCTATGAAACAACAGTAGCGATGCCGAGAGCTTCGTTGATTCTGTTGTTGCCAAGAGAGTGGGTGCCAGATGGTTCAGGTCTTCTTCAGCTGGGAAATCTGGATTAATCTGGAATCAAACAGGTACACGAAAAAGGCAGGGATCATAAGCAGGCGAAAGAAAAAAAAAAGACTCATGGATTATTTTCCAGTGTCATGATTCTTGGCTGGTGGTCCAGGTTAAGTTTCAAGCAACTTTTATCATGGCACACCAGAGTCAAACTTCATCCTCAGGACAGCTTGATAAACTAAAGATCTATCTCAGTATAGTTAGCCTTCTGAACTTGGCTTAGTTTATTATAGTGCTAAACTCTAAGCCCATTACATGCAGAAGCATTTAAAACCTAATTTACTAAGTGAATTGCAAGAGAGAAAAGAACAAAGGATGGTGGCAAAAAATCAAATAAAAAGGAAATTCCAAGCTATTAAACCATGTTTTCGGGGACAAGAGGTCCGTGAGACTTCTCACTGTGAGTTAGTCTGAGTGGTTTTCTCCATGTAACTGTGATGAGACATAAGTCTCTTGAAGTTTGGAAAAGAGTGTGGTCAGACTTGCATCCAGATCTTGCAGCCTGAGGGCCTAATCCAGGCTCTGTGATGACAGTAGCTGAGCACTTCAGCTTTTATATTCAAACAGATGCAGATAACTATTATGTCCAGGTGAAACATGGAGGCCCAGAGAGCTAAGTAATCTCTGTTGGATTTACCCACGTCTGATAGCAAATCTGTGACAGAGACAGAAAATAAGCCTGAAGCCTACCTGGCCCACAGAGGCCTTCTTCTCATCTGTAATCCATGTTTCTGCTCTCAGTCCAGGATTTGGAAGGTTCAAGCAATGCATGCAAAGAACTGCCTCTATTCAATGAATGAAACACCGTTGCCCCAAGTTCTTCCAGAGCTGAGCTGAAGCTGTTCATTGAGTCAAGTTTTTCAGTGCCTGCTGTTTTGGGATGGAGCTTCAAGACTGAGCAAGCTTCACAATTCACCTTGGCTGCTTGCTCAGCTACAGCATGTGCAACTGCACAGCAACCCAGTGTGAGACCCTGACGAGCTCTTCCGTGAACCTGGCACTGACCTGGGTTTAGAGCCCAAAGGAACCTGGCTTCTGCTCTCATTCTAAACTGCTTCCCACGCCTCCCATGTTTACTCTGGCAGCAGGTTCTTTGAGTGCCCAAATCTCATAAAACCTAAAGGTGGTCCCAAACCACATCACTTGGTTTTGTATCAAGATTCAAATTTCCAAGTGTGTTTGAATCCAGGATTTCTATTGATTGGCCTGCCATGGGCATGAAGTCACCTTAGAAAAGTGCATCTGGAAAACAGAGAATTTCCGATCATTCAAGAGAGGCTTTGGATTCATAGGTACATCCTTTTCTGCATCTAGCACAAACGCTGGTACTCCAGTATTTCACTCATGCCTGCTGAGTTTCAGCATCCGTGAAAGGACGGGAACAACTCTCACACACTTTGATAAGATGCACAGTCGGATTCTTTATTATCCCGCTTGTGTGGTTATATACATTTTCCATATCTGTATACGCGATTACACTTATTCGGATAGGCTACAGACATAAATCGCATGCTGTTCACACGCCCCACATTCCCTTATGATTGGTAACTATGCACTAACGCCAATAGCAACAGACTGCCTCCACGCCCTTGAACACATCTTGTTTTTGCTAACCCACACCATGTGCACTATCAGAACTTTCTCAATGGCTATTCTTAGCTGTCTTTTCCAGCAGCCTGTTCAGTTATGCTGTTTTGCTTAAGCGGCCTAGTCATGCTAATTCTCAAGCTACATCAACCCCAACACATGCCTGTAAATGCAATGGGATTTCTAGGTCTTGCTAGAGTGCTAACAGGAATGAGGAACCTTTTTGCTCTGAGTCAAGATATGGTGTTCAACCCAAAAAAGCAAAAAATGCTCCTACATTACAGGCAGGTATACTAACATTTTCAAGATTGTAAGACAATCCGTTACAAAACTGAAAGCAAGACCAGTAAATTCA
This sequence comes from Opisthocomus hoazin, assembly GCF_030867145.1. Taxonomy (NCBI): domain Eukaryota; kingdom Metazoa; phylum Chordata; class Aves; order Opisthocomiformes; family Opisthocomidae; genus Opisthocomus; species Opisthocomus hoazin. The sequence continues at coordinate 85,653,020 of NC_134454.1, read as the reverse complement.
ACGTTTCATTAAGAGGGTGGAACATGGTAATAGAATAGAGGATATTGTCTGTTGTCAAATGCTATGTATCAATTTATTTTATTTCTGGGTACATGTTCATGTGAAATTGGACTAACTTTCCTTTCTGTCAAATGTAATGCTTACGGTTCTGGCAACATCTGTTTTGTTTCACCTGCTAGGGCCGTGGAACTCTAGACTCAATTAGGTCTTTCCAATTCAAAGAAGAAAAGCTCCTAGGAAAACTAGCCAGGAGCCCCTGTTTTTACAATGGATTGCTTGGCTTGTTGCAATCCATTCAGCCAAACATTCTTTTTTTAAAGAGTTTGAGAGCATGTGTGAATACCAAGTACATGAACTGTGATTAGCACCTTCCCTTAGAAGTCTCCTTCTAGGAAATCTTATTTGATTTGTTCTTGTCTCAGGTAAATAAAAGGAACAAAGTGGAGATGACCTTTGACCCACTAATTAATCACTTGCTTCTGTTAACTGTTCCTCAGTCAATGTTATTAAGTGGCATCATCCGAGGGTAAACAGGCAACTGTGTAAAGAGGCTTAAGTGCCATCTGTCCTTACCTGCTAAGGTTCTTTTGCCCTTTGGAGTTGATCCCTTGGTCTTATTGCTTTTTTCCTTTCTTTTTTTTTTTTTTAATCTTAAGAAGAGATTTGCATGCAATATGATTAAAATACACAGCTGGCCAATTGAACCCTAGCTCCATGGCTGTTTGAAGGCACTCAGCGATTGCAAGCAAGTAAGGTTACACTGTATATCTCTCAGTGATCAGAGAAATGAAGACAGCTGTCACTTGCAGACTAATGGCGATTAGCAATAGTTAATGTGTGAGGTAAATATTAGCAGGGAAGTATTTACCCATACAGCCCTGATGAGGACTTGCAATGAATGATGAACACTCCTTCCAACAACAAGACTAGAAGATCACTATCTGCTAGTACTCTTTCTGCTGGACCAGTTAGAAGCATGAATTTAAGGCTGATTCATCACTCCCTCCTTATGGCATACATTCTGTCAAAGTCAAGCAATCAGATATGTTTTCCACCTAGATGTCATTTAAGTGAATGAAAACAACACAGCAAGACAAATTTCGTTGATCCAGCTCTGCCCTGTGCATGAATTGCTCCTGCAGGTGAGTTGAACAATGGAGAATGTAGTCACGGATGCTTACAAATTCGTGTACAAAATGATTGTACCCTCACTCACACATTTAATTGCACCTTACTCCCTGTTATGTGATCGTTCTATGCCTGGATGGATGCTTTTTTCTGTCAGGTGGCCCGACATCAGCCCTACTCTTCAGGTCATTAGTTAATGTGTAAGATCAGCTTTTGAGCAACTTAATACCTGATAACAAGCATGATCTGTACTTTTGCAGAGAGAAAGACTAAATTAGGTTGTATGTAAGACTGTACTGCATAAATCTTAGAGTTCAGAGAGACCAATGGGAATTCTTCATGGTTTGCAATGCTCACAACTTCATCTCCACAAAAAAGCAGGGTTGAACAAGATTCTGACAATTTTCATGTCTGCTGGTGGAGGTGGGGGTTGTGGCACTCGTCAGTTTTCAGGATTATGGGCCTTTATCTTTTGAGGTTAAACTGGATCCATGGATTGTAAGGGTGCAGTCATAAGGCATTGGTGTTCTCAACGATTTTTATAGCCTTTAGGCTGGATTATTGTTCAGTAGATCAATACTATCTACTTAAAATCCTTGCAAAAGTAAAATCATTGTTGGTTCTTTGCCACAAATTATCAATGAATGTGGGTGGGCTGCTTAAAATCTGTATATTCGCAGTGCAGAAGCGGAAAGTAGTAAGATCGGTGGAGTTTTGTGGACTGGTAAAATGACCCTTGAATGAAAAGTGGCCGAATTAGTGGAGTTGCACTGGTGTAATTGAGGTTACAGCCAGGCTATGAAGGTGGAATTCTTCCCTCTACCTTGATGCATCAGAGAGCAGAACCTGGCCCAGAGCTGATTATCTGTTTGAATAATCTGTCAGGTGCTTTGGAGGTAAAAGGTGCTCTGTAAATTTTAGTCATCATTTATTGGAGCGCTACATACAGGCAGAGAAGCAAAGCCTGCTAGAGGCACTTCAACAGGGTGTTAGGAGTGATCTTCTAATGAAACATATTGCACTAGATGTATGGATATTTGTTGAGCATAATCATATAATTCTTCTTACTATAAAACACCTGACATCCTTTCCTTTATCTCCCTATTTTATTTAATTTTATCCCTAGTTTTCTTTATTATTTAAATAAATCAAACCAAATAGCCATGTACTAATATATTTATTTATACAAAAGAAGTGTGATCCCAGCTCCCTACAGCTTTTTATAGAAAATAACAGAGCAGAGTGAATCATTTAAGCTGGATGGTTTATTTGGTTGTGGGTTGCGCTTTCTGGTTCATGAAATGTTTATGAGCCAATCACATTTCACATGCATTCGTTATTGAAAATAACCTGTGAAGTAATGAATAGCTCACACAGGGGCTGGGGAGGACATTCGTTGCTAAGACTTCAAAACACACACTGCATCTGTTACTTACGCTAGTCACCTGGTTGTCTCTCTGCTTCCTGACGGCATTACTTAATTGACTAATTAATCAACAGATTGTGAATTTTGAGTATTGCACCCTTGTATGTGGCTTGATGGTTGCTCTCAAGGATATTCAATGCCTCAGAAGACTTGAACCTAGGCCCAGATAAACAAGTCAGTTCCAGGAGTGGGGATGGGACATAAACAGCCTCCTGTATGGAAGTGATTTTCCCTTCAGTGACTATTTGTGACTTTATATTCCAGGTTTGTTTTCAACAGTCTAAAGCTTCCTAAAAGTGAGTGCAAAAAGAAAGAAGGCACTGTCCTCCCATTTGTGTCCTCTGTGACATAAAGCGCCTTTCCAGGGAAGAATTCATTTCTCCAAACACCTGCAGAATATTTTTCATGCTATATGGCACCAATGAAGGGAATCACCTTTCCTTCTCTTGGGGGAGAATAGGTGGTAGAAGAGGGACATATTGGGCTGCTGTGCAGAAAGAGGGCAACAAGGCTCAGGAGGGATGAGATGGAGCTTTTCTACTTCAAGTCACAAGATGTGGGGAGACCATAGGGGATGTGAATGTAGATGAAGTAAGGTTGCTCTCCCAGGCTCTCTCTGCATGCTGTGCTTGACACAGTTCCCCTCAGAGGGCAATTCAGAGCTCTCTTGACACTGTCCTCAAGGAGAGGTCTGGGAAACCCGTGTTCAGGAAAGCCTCTGTGAAGTCTTTCTCACCTGTCACTCTTTGTCCTTCTGTGTTCTATTCCGTTCTTGATTTCCAGTATCATGATAAAATCAAAGTTATGAGATGTTTGTAGTTTTCACTTCAGTTTTGAAGGTGGAACATGCAAAATCCTTTCATCTGTGACATACAAATCCAAGTTTTCCTTAGCTAATAGCATGTTCTTAGTATAATTGAATTTCAGTATCTTTAAAGTAAGGGACTTTTTTCTCCTATATATCTTTATAGGTTTGGACATGTAAACATCATCTGGTAGCTAAGAATCGCAGAGGTACAGTTCTCAGCAAAATCTTCTGGGAATAGACCATGCTGTAAAAATCACTCTAAAGTTTGTATATTCATTATTTTGTGTGTGTTTGCATGCTGATGGAGTATGGTTGTCTCTTATAAGCAAAGAAAAAAAAAAACACATGTGAGAATGCTTACAAGCTAGAAAAAGGGAGATACAGGAAACAGCAGCTATTTATGGAGTGGTCTTTTAGGAACAGAGTTGTTTTAATTTGATATGTTAAATAGAAAGGTCAAGAAAGGCAAGAGAAAAAATAAAATTATTGTAAAATACTGTTCTGTTGTTGCAACACTAAAAAGTTATTACTAAGAAAGGAGCTTCTTCAGTTTTCCATGCACCATAGTTTTCAGAAAGCCACCCCAACACTCTTAGAATTCAGATTCAAATTTTCAACCGTGTGAACATGGCTGAGAAGTTGTTGTTTGTTTTTTTTTCATGAAAAATTACCTAAAAATATTAAAGTCACTCAATAAAAGCATATTCTGTAAAAATTTGTTCTCGAAGTAAACCAATCATTTAAAAATTAGGGGAGGATAGGAGGCAGCCCTCCACCCACTAATCCTTGGTTTGAGGGTTTATCACATACTGGCAAGTTTAGAGAGTGAATCTGGCAGCAGAGACCTTCGTGAAGTGATGGTGATATTTATGAGATATTCTGTGGCTTCAGCTCCTTGGAAAGAGTGCAGAAAAAGGGACCAGCTTTTCTTGGGACATCTACTTGTCACAATCTGAGCTGAGACCTTAGCACCAAGCCTGAGCAATTTTTCCTCATCGGCAGCCTTGAGTCTCCCAGGAAGATATTGAGAACGGTGATAAGTCTGAGAAAGTATACGGAAATATTATAGGAAGGTAAAATAAAAAACATTCGGTAGTAGCTTTTGCTAAATACAATGTAAATTGCTCAAAGGGTACATTTAAAAGAAATTGGTCTTAAATTCTTAAGTATTTTCAAAGTTTGGATGCAGTCATATGTTAGCAATAGGAGTCCAAAATAAAGTCAGACTTCAGAAATGTCTTAAATGTTCCCTTCTCACACAAACATGAACTCATAAATTAACCATGGATTTAGCTGAATATCCTGCCCACATCAATATGATCTTGTGTCACAACTAAGTGTTTTAATTTTGTGTTATTCATATTAGAAGGATGAAGCTAAATGCCAGCTTTAAGTGAAAGGTGTTCACCATTAAGCCCAAATAAAATATATGTGCAGCACAGTGTTCTGCTTCTAAAATACGTTATTGTGTAGAGATAAAATCATGAGTTTCAAAGGGCATACTTACATGAACTTGCAAAAACTACACAAACTTTCAGGAATTTGACCAAGCACTCCAGTGTGACATTCTCTCCAGAATGACCTTCCAGTTTCATTCCCAGTGCCCATCACAAGCATTTTTGCTTAAAACACTTTGTTGTCTGAACCTCCCCTCCCATCAGAAGTAGGGGGGGGGGTGGCACAGCAGATACTTCAAAGTGACCATGATGGTGGCAGACCAAAATGACATCCCCTTTGTCCTGTACTGTAGCTAAAGAAGTGCCCACCTCAGTTGCAGGTGCTGCCCCTTCCATCGTGAAAGATGTTACTAGGAGGTTTATTGCAATTTTTTTGCCCCTGCTGCTGCCTCTAGAAAAGCCATCCCTGAACTAGAAGATAATAAGGATCCTAGTCTCAGCGATATGATTATCCTGTGTTAATATGTCACCCACTTCCCCTGGAGTGCAGAAATTGTAACTACTACATGACTTTCATTTTTGCATATGTAAGGAAAATGCCTTGATTCCCACAAGCTGTCAGTTAATGTTACAATGCTTAACTGAGAGGCTGCAAGCATCACCCACTCCTTAAAATGCTAATGATCTGCCTCAGATGTGTGATAACAGAAGCCCATGAGCTGGGCTGTTTTGTAGTCCCCTTGTACTTTTAGCTTATAGCAATGATCTCATGTTGTGCAATTCCGGGTTTGTGATTTGTTTGGTGTGTTTATTGTTTTTATTTGTTTGCATTTTTTTAAGACTCCCATGTGCTCTCAAGATCGTTTGAGGAAAAAAAAAACAGAAAGAAGCTCACCTCTAAACATTCCTAAGTCACAATTAGGGAGACAAGCGGCAATAAAACCTTGTGGGAAAACCAGAATGGAATATAGTACAGAGGCAAAGATACAGAACACCAGTTCTATTTAATCTTCTGCTTGCAATGCCTGGCCCCACAGAGCACTTAGATCAGTGTCTGAAGCTCTCTGTCTTGCTGTGTCACTGGCAGGCAGAAAGCCAGAAGTTATTCTGCAATTTCTGTATCTGTTTCTGAGATTCTAGTTCATCATGCAACACTCCAGATCATGTCAACTCTTGGTATGGGAAGTTTAGTATGGTGACAGGGCTGAGGTTACAGAACAAAAGGAAACATACTCACCAAATTCCTTTTTCTCCAGACCTTCCTATCCCAGAAATACATCTTTTTATAAATGTGAAATATCTGATTGTTGCTTTGGTAAGGGCTAGGTGCGGAGCAGCACGGTCCCACAGCAACTTTCAGGAACTAAATGAAAATTAGTTTCAGTACTAGTGTCAGTACATTTGCAACTCAGATTAAGGTCAGTGTTTGGGCACCTGTTTAAAGAAGGTGAAGAGTTAAGTAAAAAGTTGACTTACTTGGCAGTAAAAGGCAATAATAACTAAATCAATAATCATGCTCTAGGATGCTGCTAGGGGGGTTTGAACGGCCCTTGAGTGTATCAGAGGAGTTGTACTTACTAAGCATAACACACATTTTGGTTGCTCTACTTGTCAGAACTTTTATTTATTAGGGAGCTGGTTGCTGTAGACACTTTAATTTAAAATCCAAAAACTCCAAATAATAATTTTACTCTGTACAATGTGCTAATATTATTTCAAGATAAATACCTTTCCCTCTTCCCATTGGCTGACTTAACTGGTCTAAATGGCCATTATCCCATTCTCTCTTGTGACAATGAATCTTTCTTTTTTTAATTTTATTATTATTCTTTTTTTCATGGCTATGCAGCTTCAAATAGAAGGATACCTGAAGTTTCAGAGCCCTCCTACCCCTGAAACTTTTCATGAGGTTCAGTATAGACTGTGCCCTGGATGAAAGCAGTTCAAAAAGTCCTTGTTTATAAGTCCTGCCAGAGTAGTGTTGAGTGGTGTTGGGATCTTGATGGTTTGAGATTTGATCCCCTACAGAAGCCTAGCTGAGGTCTGAGCTGAAGCTTTGAAGGCTTTGGGTTGATATCTACACAGTGAATAAGACTCCTTTCTTTGGGTCTCATTCTTGGGCTAGAAAACAGTGTTCAAGCTGTCTCCTGGGGCAAGTAGTTGAGCATCCAGTGTATTTCACCTTTATTGGTTAGGAAAAGAGGTGATAAAAGAATGTAGTCTATTCCTTAGGATTTTATGGTGTCATTTCAACCAAGTTAGATGTTAACTACTTGCATTAAGACACTTTTTAATAGAACACACTTTTGCCAGATGGGAGAAAATATGCCGCTTACTGCTATTTTATTTTTTTTGCATTTCCCTCAGGCTCCGTCTATATTACAGCCATAACCTGATCACAAAACCCAAACACAACAAGGTTGCCATCTCACCCCATTGTGGAACGGTTAACAGTTCCCTAGTTGAAGGGGTCTAACCATGTTTCTGAAGCAAGATAGGGTGTTAGGGGGTACTTTAATACTACTAGCAGTTTAAATATTTAACAATATTAAAAGTAATTTGTTAGCACCTCATCAGTCCTCCTCATTCAATCGTGTTGAGCCATGTTTTCTGGCTGAGGTGAGTTGTGTTTTAATCCAGATTTTAGATGCACATCTCTCAGCACGCAGCTGTGCAAGCAACTGTATTCAAGCAAATGCTGTTCTTCATGATACTAAATGCCGCAGCATCAAGGGCCCAGCAAAAATACTGGCTCTTGTCATGCTTTCCCTTTCACAGGAGACAAAGCTGGGCTGTAAGCCTGAGTTATAAAAAACCTGACCAGCTCCAAACTTTGACAGAGGTGACGGCCTATGGGTTCATGTGGTTGTTCCCTCGGCGCAGCAGAACCACCTGAGACCATGCAAGTCTCTCCCTCAAATTGGCTTATGGATCTGGAATATGGGAAAGGTTTAATGAAGGGGTCATGTACTTAATACTCTATTTTCAGCCCAGTTTTGGCTGTTGCTTGCAGTGCTATCGAGACTGTGGTTGCAAAGGCTCAGCCCAGGGTTTGAGTACTAGTAGTTATGAGCACCCACTGCTTCCTGCAGTTAAATCTGCAGAAATAGGTGCCGAGTGCTTAGGAGCGTGGACCCTGAAAGGATTTTACCTTTCCTAGTTTTTCATTGCCCAAGGCAACACAGTTGCCTAGAAATAGTTAATGGTGCTCCTTGCAAAGTCTCATTCTCCTTTTAAGGGTCATTGTTATCTCAGTTTTAAGGTTGAACTGAGATTTAAATTTAACTTCACTTTATTGAGATGCAAATCACCCTGGTCTCATAAGTATTATATGTTTGAACCATATTTTTCATCATGAAACTCTCTCTCTTTTTTTAAAGTGTTTCCCTTTAAGTACGTTTTTCCATTAAACTAAATATATGTTTAACTTTTTTCTTCTCCAAAGGCAAGGTCCTTTCAACTCATGCCAGTGTTATTATTTCTCAAAATGAGTTTCATCTTGATCCATAAACATTTTGTGCCAAGAATAATGCCGTTTTAAAGACAATAAGTGCCTATTTCTGCCTGAGGCCATCTGAAACCCCGTAAAGGAGGCAGTAGGAATTAAAGACACTTAATCATATTTCTCCATTTTTAACTGTTATTTTTTTACACTCTGAAGCAGTTTTTCTATACTTGCTGAGTCCTATTGAATGCCATAAATCTTAATTAAAGATGTAATTTTTTTTCTTTATGAAATCTGAGCTGGAAAGAACATTTCTAATTTTTAAGACTAGCACTGTGTGCAGGCTCGTAAAACAAGCAAGACTTTTGCACTCACAGGGTTTCAAAACCAGTTATTGCTACCATCATGTTGAATTGGTTCCATAACTATTATTATTGTTGGGCTTGGTGTTTTTATGATTATTATTAATGCACAAGCTTTGCATTTTCTATGCACAAGACATCATGGGGAAAATAACTACTTACACAATGTGCATATCTGTACGGAAAATTGAGGAAGGCTTATGGAAATGTATCCATCAGCATAGGGATGTGTTTTTAATATATTCATTATAAGATGTTGTGGATTTTGTTGGGTTTTCTTTTTGGTACAGGAGCTGTTTCAGTTAGGTAGATTTAAATAACAGAGCTTGTTTGGTGTAAACTTATATCAGCTAACTGAAGCCAAGAGAATTACATTGCTTTGTACTGGCAGAAGTACTACCTCTGATAATGTAATTTTCCTACTGTTCCACATACTTTTCCATACTGAGAGGAGGGAGGAGAGCGAAGTTTCAATATCTTATGTGTATTGGTGGGAAGAAATAGGTACTCCATACCTCTCAAGATGCAATTGTATTTGTAGTATCTTCCTGTAGCTGAAATGGAAAACACTACAGAAGGCTTTTGATGTGAAGCCCATTAAATTCAATGGGAAGATTTGTGTCTGCTCTTGGTAACAAGCAGATATTTGTTCTGGTTTAATGGCACCCACTGGAAGTATATCATTTGACAGTATCTTTCTGAGCATGAAGGCATTTTAACAGCCTGCTCCAAAGTCAAGGAAAATGAACATGAATTTTCCCACCTTTTTTGATTGAGCTTCTTATAGACTAATTGAGGCAGATACCATCGCAGTGAACTTCGTTTGCAACAGGGATGGTAGAGGGCACTGGCTACATGGTTGTGAAGGCTTTCCTAGCACTTTTTACCACAGAAACAGACTGATTCCGTCAAAGAGGAAGCCATTAAACTTCAGAAATTACCGAGTACTCCTGGTGGGGAGGAAATAGCAGTACAGGCACATCCGTAAACAGAGTCCATCTATTTACAGCTTCCAGCCTGAGAGAGGTTTAGGGAGCCCATTGACTTCTCAATGGATAATTTCAGACTTCATGTTTAAGGTTAGTTGTGTATTTACATACTAACACATTCGCAGTCCTGCTGGTTGGTAATGACAAGTCCATTTAAAGTTGGCTTTTGTACCTGGACTTTTTCCATTTATCGTATGTCTCTGCATTTTGGAAAACAGAACAAAATAAAGGCTGAAAGTATTACACACCAAGGACCAAGCTGTTGGTTAAAGGTGTGAGCTAGCGTATGAAAATACGGTTCTTCAGTCATTAAGCACATGAATAATGTTGCTCCTATGAGTAAGACTGCTAAATCAACAATGAAACATTCAAGTGAATAAACCTACCTATGGTTAAGTCTTTATAGGGGTGCAACCTCATGCTCTTAGCTTCTGCTGCAAGGTCACTGTGTTTCCTGGCAAGTCAACCAATGAGAAACCAGTGGTTTTTATTAGATACCCATAGTTACTGTTTCTTAACATAACATGACCTTCCTCAATGAAGCCTGAATCAAAAGGCCATTGACTTACTAGCTGTGAAGTGATGTTTCCTCACTGACATCTAATAATTTATTTAAAACATGGTTTTGCCAGGAAAATCTCTCCTTACTTTAGATTCACATCTCTGCTTTCAAAGGCATTTTGGAAGATAGCAAAAATGCAAAGAGAGTATGTTTTCCCGTCACTGACTAAGCAAGAACAGGAGTCACAGATTGTATTTTGTGTATGTTTCATGCTTGTGGCTACAGTGTCTCACTTCTGCATGGGTACTGAATTTGGGAGAAAAGTGGGAAGTGGTTATTCTGTATCGCAAATCAGTTGTTGTATTTGGTAATTTTCATTTCATACGTGTTAATAACTATGTTGTTAAAGCTACTCTGAAGCTTCCTAGTGGAGGATCATTATATTCATGCTTGCTCTATTTCATAAAGGGCGAAAGGACTAAGATGAGAGAACCACCGCCCCCCCGCGCAGTTGGTAGTTTTTTTCTCAAGGTGGTATAATTTTGGGGGCAAGGATCATAAAAGAAAGAGGAAACTTTCTGCTGAGTATCCCCTGATAAGCACTAGTAGAAGGGAAGACCAGAAGCATTCTGGAGTCATAGCTGGCAGGGAGAAAGAGTGGTTCTGAGTGGGGTCACATAATTAGGGAAGCTGGTTTGAGGACAGTACGGATCAATATTTCCCAAACTTTAAGATCAACAAATCTGGACAAAGCCCAAAATTGAAAAAAAAAAAAATATATCCAAGGAACACCGTGTGCAGCATTAATCCAACAAGCTCTATTTATGACAAAAACTTTTAAGTAAGAGGGTTTGATGTGGAGTACTCAGTCATTTCTTGTTTTTCTTGCTCTTTTTTTTCTTTTTTTTTTTTTTTTTTTCTTCTGTTGCTGGGACTGTGCTCCTGTGTGATCTTAAAAGAATTTTAGCAGTCATTTTGCACATCACATTCTGACACCTTCCAGACTCTCAGCAGTCCATATGCAACAGGCTGAGAAACATAGGACAGGACAATTTCTCCAGGCTACAGCCAGCTTTGCTTGCTATAACACGGACATCTTGCAGGCTTTTGGGTGTACAAGTAATTTAACGCAGGTAAACAGGGAACTGACATAGGTCATTCTGGGTTATTTTAGCTTAATTTAAGTTTTCAGTTTGTGACATATCTTGTTGAAATCTGATTAACTATGTTTTTGATTGACTGTTATACCACTTTTTTTTTTTTAAAAACGGTGATGAAAAGAACCCCTTCAAATCATAATACTAACAAAACCTCCTTCCACTACCTCTGACAGATGATAGTGAAGTTTGCCCATATTTTACAGTCTTTTACTTTTTTGTTGTTTTGTCAGCTATGCACACACACATATATATATACATACGCATACCTACAGATGTATACATATATATACACACACACACACATATATATATAAATTTATGTACTTCCTTGTTCAAGCCCTAAAGGTAAGTGCTGGGAACTGAGGTAGACAATTGTTACAGCCATTGTCTGAAGGGAGCTTAAAGCTGGGTTTTCCATATGTACATTTTGTGTACACCTCACAGATTGACAGGGTAAATATGACTTCTGGACTGGTACGGATATGTACTTTATTCCAAGCCACTGATGCAGTAATGCTGTTGACACCAGGTGGCTGTTCAATATCTGCAGTATGGTCAAATTTTTCTGATGAGTGTCTGCAGCAGGAAGAGGTTAGTTCTCCTCCTGGCATTCTGGTGAGGAAATCAGTGGGTTTTTTGTTTATCTTTTTTTCTTTTCAGTAAAGCTTCTGTTCCTTTGCAGTGGTGAACCTGATATTACTAACCAAACCTAAAGAGAGTATTATTGTTTTCATCAGGGATTAGAATACGTGTCATAACTGGAATACTTGGAGAAGTCTGGGTAGAGAATCTTAACTTACTGCCTTGCATTTACTCTGTGACTTAATAGAAATTTTATGTTTAGGATTCTGTATCAAGTTATTTACTAAATTCACTGACGTTTAAAAAAAAAATACACTGTCATTCAAGGACAACTTCATACCCAAAAATATCATCTAAGCTGTTCTAGGTATTAAAATTAATTATCAGAATACAAAGTCTCCTCTCTGTTGTGACCTCAGAAGTAGTTCAGAAGAATATGCAATTCTGGATTTGGATCTATTGTGACTTGAAATAAAAAAGCAGAATCTAAAAACCAGACTTTACAGCTGCCAGGATTCGGATCTACTCTGATAGCTAAGGTTTATAGCTCAGGTCCATCTTTAGTAATAATATTAGTTTAAGTATAAAAAAGACTTCCCAGCAACTTATATAGGCTTAACTTGATAGGCAAATTATAGCAAATAATTATCAGTTCCTAGCTCAGTATTTTTTTTAGTGGGCTTATACAATGCAAGTGCTTTAATTATGTGATTATTTATGCAATGGCATCTTTGTCAAAGTTCATGTTTTACTAAACAACAATTTTCCAAGAATTAAATAACCAATGAATAAAATTATGCATTCATACTGAGAAATGACTGGTCTGCCTTAGATACATTTTCACAAGTACGTGAGCTGTTTGTTTACACTTCTGAACATACAAAGTTCTGCCTCTGAATGACCAAAGGACAGCTTAGGTAAAGGCAATGGAGGGAGTTGTTGACGTCAGTGAGAAGAGGATCACGGTGCACAGCCAGGGAGGTGAGCAGTCCCCAGCTGCAGAAACAGATAGCCAGGTTTGCACATGTATAAGAAATGAACCTGATCTTCTGAGCCAGGTCCAGGAAAGGGCTGTGCATTTGAAACTCTAGACTGCTATAAAAACAAGAAAAAAGAAAATAAAAGAGGAACCCATGTACACCTATAGGAGCTTACTGAAGTGAATAGGACGAGGTTGTATAGAAAAGGCCTCGGTTCCAACACAAATACAGATGTTGAGGTTTCATTATTTCACCCTATTTCATAAGCGTATTCCTGCCACCTACTTTTTCAGCTCTCAGTCAATTTCTTAACCAAATGCTATCCTCCAGAAAATACAATTTCATACCAGGTGTTCCAGGAGTTGGCTGAAAGTGCAGGCATTTTGAACAGGTAAAGGTGAAAGACATCAACAGTACTTGTTACCATCAAGTAAAAGACAAAAATATTTTCCTCTGATTTTCTTCTTCCTAAATGGATTTTGACAAATTAAAAAATTTATATATTTTTAGTGGAATGTAATGCCAATAGTAACTCATGTAGTGTGCGTACATATGTTACATTTTAATCTTCTATATGTAAAAACCAAATACAGTATTTTACTCCAGCAAAAATAAATTATTTTGTGTTTCCAACTAAAATGTTTCTGAGGTCTTGTTCATCTCAATTTTACAATGTTAGTGTGATTCAGAAGAGAGAAAAGAAGCAGATTTTTACAGTACTAGAGCTGTACACAGTTGATTTGTATCATATAAATGCTCTTCCTTTCACAGAGTCTCACCTGCTTGCTGGTGTTCATGATGGCCTTGCAGCAGCCTGGTGCAGGAGAAGTGACCTGGACAGAGAGAAGGAAGCTCTTGTGCTCCTCGTTCTGCTGCAGCCTGGCTTTGCACTGTGAGACCCAGCTCTGCTGCTAGAACTGGTTGCTAATCCAGTATGTGACCTAGCTGGAGGGTTTAAACCAGGCTGTGGCCTCTGGCATCCAAAAAGACAAAAGTGGAACTCCAGCCATGTAGAAAGCTGCTGCCTGTCATTAACGAACCTCATCTATCTCCAGAACAGCGTGATACTACACACCGTGCCTTTGGGGACTGCGGAAGTGACATTAACTGTTGGGTTGGGTTTTTTTTCAAGCTGTATGTATTTGAGCACTTGTCTATTTTGTGTTATAGTGAAGCATCCAGTAACCTCCAGTTAGTTAGGATGCAGTGCACTTGGGTGAATCAGACTCATCCTGTTAGGGTGCGAGACGGTGACAGTGAGGTGAGTTAACATGGCTGAAGAAGCGTGACTGGTGGTGGTCCTGCTCAGGGTTGGTGTGTCTGTCCCATGGAAGTGAGCTCAACTTTGAGATGCAGAAATGAGGTTTTGGGCATTGAGATGGGGGAGGTGCTGAACTCAGAAAAATTTAATATATATTTTTTCAAGACAGACTCGTTGCATAAACCACAGAAAACTCAGGTTTCAGCCTGCCACCTGCAACCGTTCTTGTCACCCGGTGTTGCATGCTGTATTTTGAAGGCAATAAGGCTTAAGCTCATGACAGGAAATTGTCACAGATGTAATTATACGTACAGTATGGTTAAATTCCAGTGCAATATGTGTTACCACCCATGAGTTATAATAATCACCGTACAGATACAATCTATTTCCTGAAAAAATGCAGAGGTTCGTAACACACTATACATGGCTCTCACAGAGAAAGCCCTGCCTGGGACTGAACACCCTTTATCTGCTTTAATTGTTATTACTTGTAACTGTTATTACTCATAGCTGGGGGATAATTATTCTCGTATGTTCTAAAAGGGCAGAAGCCATTCAGGCAGCAGAATTGGTAAAATCAGAGCTAGCAATCTGTGTATGGGAAGAGGCTGTCCGCTCCTGGTCGTGTTCTTCTTACTGTTTGAAAGGCCACCTGTGAATTAGACCACAGAATAATTCAGGTTGGGAGGGACTGCTGAGGGTCCTCTACCCCACCCTGTCCTGTTTCATGGGGTTAGCCTGTCTCAGATACTGGACTCAGCTTTGGGAAGTTTCTGCCAGCACATTTCTCCAGGCTGTTAAAGTTCTGAATAAATGCTTTGCCTTCCAGCATATCAGTCTCTCAGTCCAGCATGGTATCATCCACAAGCTTGCTGAGAAGCTACCCCATCCCCTTGTCAAGGTTGTTAATAAAGAGCTTGAACACTATTGTCACCAGTAGCAACTCCTGAGGTGTGTCACTGGCAGCTGACCACAGGTTGGAATTGTACCACTGACCCTGTAAAGCCTGACAATCCAGATGATTTTCCATACTCATCATAGAATGTCTATTCATTTTGTGTCTTGGCTATTTGGCTACAGTGCATCCTGGGAGAGAGTGTCAAAATCTTTTCTCAAGTCAAGGTTTAGAACACCCACTGCTCTCCCCTTGTCCCCAGAGCCACAATTCAAATATCAAACACAAAATATCATATTAATTTTTTAAAGTGGGAAATTGAGGCACAGATAACTGAATTGACCACTGGTTTCTAGGGTCACAATGATGGATGTTAAGAAGGTAGATATGGTTTCCTTAAGAGCTTTGAAGGGTTTATGTCTTTTGGAGAGATAAGGACTGTTTTCTGCATGTTGGTAAGAGTAGGTACAATACAGTTACTTGTGTAAGCAGGCTGGATCCCAGCTGCACACCACCGATCTGTCTCTGTGTGTGATGAACCATTTTAATTACCCTGGTTTTACCCTCCTTACGGGCATCTCTTCCATTATTTGAAATCAGGCTTCAGTGCATCAGCTTACTCCAGCAGCATGGGTCAAGAATCCTGACCAAAAACATTGCCCTAATTTAACTAAATCAGTGGCACATCATATTTTTAGTTAAACAAAGGCAGCTCAGCATTTAGATAATCTTTTTTCTTTCGGCTGCTGCCCCTTGCCTGGTGTGTAAATTAAGAGCTCTCGTGCTAATCATTGATTTTCCTCCCCAGTACTAGGATCCCAAGGGTATGAAACCTGCTGGGTTTATTCTTGATGAAGCCCATTCCACTGCTGCACAAAGCTGGCATTGTCAGGAAGATTTAGTTCCTGATGATAAAACATCTTTCATTGTGAATTCTTCTCATCATAAGGAGCTTACAAATCCTAAATCACAGTGGGGCCACCACTCCTTTTGCTCTCAGTGCACCATCGTAACTCTTCCACCTTAACTATCAGAGGAATGCTGTCTATGCCTCTTATCATGCCTGGGTCAAAGGTGAATATCTGAGCTTCTGAGTCATGGTGATACGAAGTGCTGTGAAATATGGTAATAGCAATCTTTCAGCAATCTCTGAGGCTGTTCTGTAAATGTATAAGCAAACCTGTGTGACTCTGTTTTTTGTCTTCTGCTGCAGACGTGATGCTACCTCAAAAGATGAGGTTAAAAATTGTTCTGAAAGCAGCTTCTGTGTTAGGGGTGGTGAGGGGAAAAGGGCTGGGTTTTAGTCATTGATAGTATTGGGGAACAGCTGGGAGGGGAGTTTATATAGCTAGCTCTTGTCTGCAGTTGAGCTCGCAAGCATTGCAGGCTTGATGCAGGTCACTAGTGTAAATAGACACTGATTACTCTTGAAGTCATTCAGTAACCTCTCAGCACTCCTCCTTCTTAAAAGAGAGTTCTTTGTTCATAGGAGGGAAACAAATAAAATGAGAGTTCCATCCATGAGCTAAAAACTTCTTCTAATTATCAATTATCCTTCACTGAGAGAAGATTTTTTTCCCTTCCTGTTGGACTCTTGGCTTCCAGTCTGGTACCTACTATTTTTCTTTAAACAAAAAAAAGGCAAGGTGGGTTACAAAAGGGTTAACTAACCTCCACCAGCTTCCACAGAGAACTTCATCTTTGGCAAGTGCTTTCAGTCTTTCTGGAGCCTGCACAAATCTTGGGTGTGGAGCATCAAAGTAAATGACAATAAGAAATAGGGGAGCTTCCCTGGGCTTGTGGCAATGAGCAGGGGAGGGCTGGACGAGCTGTCGAACAAAGTGCTCTTTATTCTGAGGAGCAAGAGGAGCAGTGTGCATGCATGGTAATTAGAGGAGAAAGGCCAGCTGCTGACAGTGTGTTCTGAACTTGTAATTGTCATAATCAAAATAGAATACACTGCAAGATGGAGCATGAGTTCCTATCACTGGATGTGCAGAGAAAGCACGGAGGGTTTGCTTACCTCGTGCTGCAGAGACAGGAGACACAAAGGAGGGTGTTTCCTTTGTATATTTAGGTAAAGGGAAGAATCTAGAAAAACCCAATTGCTGTAGACAACCCTCAAAAACCTGTTGCATTTGCCTAACTCCAAAGGGAATTATAATAAAGACATGCTTTACAGTAGTACAGCAAAAGTGCTGTAACCATACTGTGGTGTTAAATATAGCATTCACTGAGCAGCAAAAAACTGTCCCATCACCACATTCTATTCAGACTCCTTTTGGTCTCTTCCCTGTTCTCTTTGCCTGTCGTACTCCTCCTCTCCCACTGTATCTGACCCCTCCTCCCCAGCTTGCTTAATACCCAGAAACTTGCTCACTAATTACTGTGGTTAAGATTTGCAGCCTGTCCAGTGATGCCAGGAAGTGAAACGCAGCTGTTGCAAGTGTGGAGAAATCTACCTGGCCCCAGTCAAAACAGAGAGATGTATTTCCATCTAATTTCGAGGTTCAGCGATGACAAGCCCCAGTGAGCATAGATGGTTGACTGTCAAGTGTGCAACAAACTCAGGAACTCAGCCCACGGGAAGGGAAAAAGGCTTTTCTTTTTCACTTTTCTCTTTTGTACTCATCTTGTATGATCACAGTCCAAGAAAAAACAAAAAGAAAAGGATAGGGAGAGCTGTCCCCAGACAAATTTCAAGCCTGTTTTCAATCAAACTGATTTTTTTCCCCCCGCCAGGTCAGTGTTCCTCCCACTCCCCTGGCCCTCCTCCCTCCTCTCTTTTTCTGAGCTCTAGCATCAAGTTATTTTTTTAAGTGTTGTGGCAAGAGAATTTGCAGACTTCAGATTTTTGATGTCGTAAAGTGCAATTGGATATACAAGAAATATGAGGACTAGAGAAAAATAAAGGTCTTAGGCCTGGAGATTTTGTAGCATTTTTGACTGAATAGTAATTCTAAGTTACAACAACAATAAAATTAAATAATATTGCAGTGGTAACAGAATAATACCAAAATGTAACAAATTTAGTACAATGTGTAAAAAACCCCAGATTCTACATTAATTGGATAGTCAAGAAAATGTGAGAATGAATATAAGTTTTCATACACGGTTCTGACAGAAGCAAAAAATAACAAATTTTAAGACCAGAAATAGACCTTAAACTATCTGGTTTTTCGACCTCCTGTGTAATAAAGCTTGGAAATAATATCCAACTTTTTCAAAGGTTGAGAAATAGTAATTCAATTTCCCCTTTCTCCTTGTTATCTTTTAAAAAATGGGGGATGAAAGCAAAGGTACCAAAAAGTTGATGCGAATTTCCCCCAGTCTTGGAACTTACAGGTGCAAAACTTGAATTCTTTGGATCACAGTCATATATTTTCGACCACCAAGACTTGGGCAACAACGTCTTCTTATCTTGCAGCCACAAAACATTTTAGCTGAGAAGATCTATTACATGCCGTTGGCAGGAGGTGGCTCCCAGACCCTTGTCCTAATACAAGCAAGCTGAGAGATTGTGAATGGAATTCCCATTTCCCTCTGTACATGAAATCAGAGGAAGAACTCTAATCTTACCTCTTGTTCAGATGAGTTCACCAATCTTGCAGAGCAGGGTAGTGGATACATACTGCAAATACTGTGGATGGAAGACCTCAAACCTGCTTGTGTAAAGGTTAAGTGAACAGATGTGTAGCTGGTAACATGAGTCTCCCCCACGTATTGTGTATGTAATTGAGATTTCTGTATATGAAGATTGCTTTTTCCTTACCCTAATAGTACTGAAACAATTGTATAAAAGGGAGAACTATATGTGTTCTTGTACTGACTGTGATGCTGGTCTGGCTGGTATCACTGAAATCTTGAGGGATGTTCTGAACATAACAAGAAGTTCCCTGGATGTTGAAGGAGTTATTGTAAAGGCAGTAGATATTTTTCACTTTTAACTAGGCTGTTCAGCTGGTCTAAGTAACTTACTGCTGCATCTTATTTGCAATCACATGTATGGGCAAAATTATCTCGAACTGAAAATGAACAATCACAAAATACTATTGCCTTATAAATTGCTGTATACAACATTTCAGATATATAGACTTATATTTAGTCAGAGATGCAAAAGGAAAGAAAACAAATATCACTTCTCAACTTTAAGAGTTAATTTGTGTTTTAGCAAGTTGTCTTTCATGCTCCAAAGGAGGAAAAAAGAGATTTTTTTGAACTCCTTAACCTAATCAATAAAGCCAATAAGAAATTTCATGTGATCAACCATAATCCTTTCTAGAAGATGTATTTTAGAAAAAGCAAAATTTTTAAGAGTACAGAATCAATGATATACTGGAACCACAGGATAATACACTTTGGGAGGAACCTCTGAAAGCCCAATCTTCAGCTCAGAGGAAGACCTAATTGGACCAGTCAGCCCAAATCTCTACTGAGGTAGTGAAAAAATCAGTAGGACTTTGTCTCTTGGAAGTCCTTCATATGCACATCATTCCTGAATTTAAATCTACCACCACTCGGTGTTACTGAGGTCTGTTAGGTGCCAAAGCTGAGACTGCCTTTGCAAGGAGCAGGAGACCAGCACTGGCTCTGACAGGCAGCTCCACTTTGCCTTCAGTGCGAGAAACTGCCAAGCCACCCTAGCGCTGCTCCCTGAAGAGACCTGTCTTTCAACTTCAGACATCTAAGTAGTAATTGAGCTAGTACTTTCTTCAAGCTCCTTTTCAGTCCACCAAAAGAAACAGGTCTTTTTAAAACCTGATCCATCTGACCTACTTTAAATGTCTTCTCTAGGACTTGATGAACTGTTTTTAAAGCTCCTTTTTCCCTCCACTGGTAGTGGGGGTGATACCTGGCGTGACATCTGTAATGCAGCAGGGATACGTATCTGATTAAATGAGGATATCTACAGGGCAGGTGTCTTTATCACTTCACTAGCCAACTACCTTTAGCTCACTTTATAGTCAGCAAAATACAGAGCATGATTCAATTTAGCCTAAAATAGATCTCCGCACAGGCAGATGAACTGCCCAAACCTATACTGGTTAGATCTCCACTAAAAAGAAAGAGAGACAGTGGTAAATGTAGACTCCTCAGATTAAGTGGTTAATTCCATTTTCGATGCCTACATTTGATCAGATATATTCCAACCTATACATCTGGAATCTTGTTGGGATCTGGGCAAGATTTACTTAGAGGTTGACTCAAGAACTGACTCAGACAAATGCTTTTTAAATAGCCAGCTATGAACTTTACAACCAAGACAGATATTTTACTAAAAATGCTTGATAGCACTAATTAGGAAAATGCTATCCAAGCTGTTTATCTTGTTCCGGCATACGTTTTAATACTTATGTTACAGAAGTGAACCTGTTAGACATTGAATTTATTCCCAAGGAAATAGATAGGAAAACCTTACAGAAAACCCAGAATGTGGCTGAGGTGGGAAACAGCTTACAGTAACTCTCAAAGTTGTCAAAACTTTTTCAGTTTCCACTTTTAATGCATTGCAGTAGCTTCCACTGACTGGAATATTTAGATTCAATTCAGTTAATTATAGAAGGAATTAATTTTTTATTCTTGTTCTCAAGAAATATAAAGAACTCTCAAGACCATAGTAATTGCTTCTCAAAGGGTCTTGTCTTCAAGAATGACCAAGGTGACATGCATTTCAGAAAAAGGGAGAAAATGATACCTGCATGCAGTAGTTCTGACTGCAGCAGCCCTGAAGAATATTTCCTCCTCAACTCCAAATACTTTAAATATTAATTTAAACCATGAAGCAGGAAAGATTGCTTTGGTATGGTAATAGGCAGAATTGCACAGGATTCCTTTCCAAGTATGTTGGTTTTAAATGTGGAAAAAAAGAATTCCAGGCTAAAACAAAAGGAGATAAAGAAGCACCTTAATAAACCTGAAGCTGTGAGATTCTGGCTCTCAAACCTGCCCACAAATTGAACTTCTTTTAAATAGAGCATCACAGGAAGCTGCCAAATTTCTCTTCCTGGTAGAAGAAAGCAGAAACTGAAGCTTAGACACCACTCGAAAGTAAAATTTTGGACTGTATTTTTGTTCCATAAAAGCTAATTTGTTCACCAGTTGCCTTCTCCTGTGCTCATTCAGCTTTATTTATGACTGCAGCATTACCGATGAAAACAAAACACAAAACCCACGCCAGAGCAAGACTGCTGTTTAAGAGAAGATGTTTAAGACATTTAGCTATTTCTTAAGAATCTGGGTGACTTTTGTATGAACAGGTAGGCATCTGTTATAGTAGAATTTCACTGAGCAGCTTAATTAGCTCTTTATGCTATTTGGTGTTATGATAAATGACTTACCAGAAGTTGTTAATTAAAGTATTAAAGTCTCATTATTTGTTAGTAATGGGGCATATGGGAAGAGGGAAAAGAATAGGACTTTATTATTAGCAAATTTCGGGGAACAGTGAGTAAATTGGATAAACAGAGGAAATAAACTTGTGGCTGCTTTCATTTGTTGTATAAATCATGTGATAGCTTATACTTGCTGCAGGAATCCTATAAATATTCATCTATGTCCAAATACATTAAACTACTAGTACTGTTGGCTGGTGTTTAAAATAAACCTTTCCATAGCCAACTTTAGGAAACCAGGGCTTCCACAAAGGGAGTTCTTGGCTCTTCAGTGTACATCTGTCTAAGGATAGTGTTCAGAAAGCATTACCTTATTTCTCTGATAAGGCAGAAGCAATTCTGGTTACATACAGAAGCAGAATGTGTGTATGGGGCCAGTGAATGGTTTAGAACTTAGAATTATAGAATCATAGGTTGGAAAAGACCTCTAAGATCACTAAGTCCAACTGTCAACCCAACAACACCATGCCTACTAAACACATTTTTTGAACACCTCCAGGGATGGTGACAGAGCCACCTCCCTGGGCAGCCTGTTCCAATGTCTGGCCACTCTTTCAGTAAAGAAGCTTTTCCCAATACCCAGTCTAAATCTCCCCTGACGCAGCTCGAGGCCATTGCCTCTCATCCTATCGCTAGTTACTTGGGAGACCAACACCTGCCTCACTACAACCTCCTTTCAGGTAGTTGTGCAGAGCAAGAAGGTCCCTCCTCAGCCTCCTTTTCTCCAGGCTAAACAGCCCCAGCTCCCTGAACCGATCCTCCTAAGACTTGTTCTCTAGACCCTTCGCTAGCTTCTCTGCCCTTCTCTGGAACCCTCCAGTGCATCAATGTCCTTCTTGTAGTGAAGGGCCCAAAACTGAACACAGTATTCGAGGTGTGGCCTCACCAGTGCCGAGTACAGGGACACGATTACCTCCCTGCTCCTGCTGGCCACACTATTCCTGATACAAGCCTTCTTAGCCATCTGGGCACACTGCTGGCTCATGTTCGGCTGGCTGTCAACGAGCACCCCAAGGTCCTTTTCTGCTGGGCAGCTTTACAGCCACTCCTCCCCAAGCCTGTAGAATTGCATGGGGTTGTTGTGACCGAAGTGCAGGACCCGGCATTTGGCTTTGTTGAACCTCATACAATTGGCCTCAGCCCATCGATCCAGTCTGTCCAGATTCCTCTGCAGAGCCTTCCTACCCTCAAGCAGATTGATACTCCCACCCAACTTGGTGTCACAGAATCACAGAATCACAGAATAGTAGGGGTTGGAAGGGACCTCTGTGGGTCATCTAGTCCAACCCTCCTGCTGAAGCAGGGTCACCTACAGCAGGCTGCACAGGAACTTGTCCAGGCGGGTCTTGAATATCTCTAGAGAAGAAGACTCCACAACCTCCCTGGGCAGCCTGTTCCAGTGCTCCGTCACACTCAAAGGGAAGAAGTTCTTCCTCAGGTTCAGACAGAACTTCCTGTGCCTCAGTTTGTGCCCATTGCCCCTTGTCCTGTCACTGGGCACCACTGAAAAGAGCTTGGCCCCATCCTCCTGACACCCACCCTTCAGATATTTATAAGCATTTATTAGGTCGCCTCTCAGCCTTCTCTTCTTCAGGCTGAACAAACCCAGCTCCCTCAGCCTCTCCTCGTAGGGGAGATGTTCCAGTCCCCTCATCATCCTTGTAGCTCTCCGCTGGACTCTCTCCAGTAGCTCCTCATCTTTCTTGAACTGGGGAGCCCAGAACTGGACAGAGTACTCCAGATGAGGCCTCACCAGGGCAGTGTACAGGGGAAGAAGAACCTCCCTTGTTCTGCTGGCCACACTCTTCTTGATGCACCCCAGGATTCCATTGGCTTTCTTGGCAGCCAGGGCACACTGCTGGCTCATGGTTAACCTGTCGTCCACCAGGACACCCAGGTCCCTCTCCGCAGAGCTGCACTCCAGCAGGTCCGTCCCAAGCCTGTACTGGTGCATGAGGTTGTTCCTCCCCAGGTGCAGGACCCTGCATTTGCCTTTGCTGAACCTCATCAGGTTCCTCTCTGACCAGCTTTCCAGCCTATCCAGGTCACGCTGAATGGCAACACAGCCTTCTGGTGTGTCTACCACACCTCCCAGTTTGGTGTCATCAGCAAACTTGCTGAGGGTACATTCTAACTCTTCATCCAGGTCATTGATGAAGAAGTTGAACAAGACTGGGCCCAGTACTGACCCCTGGGGGACACCACTTGTTACCAGCCTCCAACTAGACTCAGCGCCGCTGATGACAACCCTCTGAGTTCTGCCATTCAGCCAGTTCTCTATCCACTTCACTGACCACTCATCTAGCCCACACTTCCTCAGCTTCCCTGGGAGGATATCATGGGAGACTGTGTCGAAAGCCTTGCTGAAGTCAAGGTAGACAACATCCACGGCTCTCCCTTCGTCTACCCAGCCAGTCATGTCATCGTAGAAAGCTATTAGATTGGTCAGGCATGATTTCCCCTTGGTGAATCCATGCTGACTACTCCTGATAACCTTCTTTTCTTCCACTTGCTTGATGATGGCCTCCAGGATAAGCTGCTCCATCACCTTTCCCGGGATGGAGGTGAGGCTGACCGGCCTGTAGTTCCCTGGGTCCTCCTTCTTGCCCTTTTTGAAGATTGGAGTGACATTGGCCTTTCTCCAGTCCTCGGGCACCTCTCCTGTCCTCCAGGACCTCTCAAAGATGATGGAGAGTGGCTCAGCAATGACATCCGCCAGCTCTCTCAGCACTTGTGGGTGCATTCCATCGGGGCCCATGGATTTGTGGACGTCCAGATCGCTTAAGTGATCCCTCACACAGTCCTGCTCGACCAAGGGAAAGTCGTCCTCTTTGTAGGCTTCTTCTCTTACCTCCGGGGCCTGGGATTCCTGACGGCCAGTCTTAGCACTGAAGTGTCATCTGCAAACTTACTGAGGAGCATTCAGTTCCCTCATCCAGATCATTGATAAATTTATTAAACAAGACCTATCCCAAAACTGAGCCCCGGGGAATATCACCTGTGACTGGCCACCAGCAGGATTTAATTCCATTCACCATAACTATCTGGGCACAGCCATCCAGACTTTTTTACCCAGTGAAGTGTACATCTACCCAAACCATGAGCAGCTCATTTCTTGAGGAGAATGATGTGGGTAACTGTGTCAAAGACCTTATTTAAGTCCAGGTAGACAACATCTACAGCCTTTCCCTCATCCTCTAGGCTGCTCACCTGGTCATAGGAGGAGATCAGGTTGGTCAAGCATGACCTGCCTTGCATAAACCCAAGCTGGATGGGCCTGAGGCCCTGTTTGTCCCTCACGTGTGAGAGCACTCAAGATGAACTTCTCCATAATCTTCCCCAACACTGAGGTCAGGCTGACAGGCCTGCAGTTCCCAGGATCTTCCTTCAAGCCCTTCTCGTAGATAGTGTTATGTTGGCGATCCTCCGGTCATCTGGGACCTCCCTTGTTAGCCAGGACTGCTGATCGATGATGGAGAGTGGCTTGGCCAGCTCCTCCACCAGTTCCCTCAGCACTCTTGGGTGGATTCTGCTGGGCCCCATAGACTTGTAAGTGTCCAGGTGGCACAGCAGGTCGTTAACTTCTTCCTCCTAGCTTATGGGAGTTCTATTCTGCTCTCCTTCTCTATCTTCCAGCACCAGGGGCTGACTCTCTTGGAAATAACCGGTGTGACTATTAAAGACTGAAGCAAAGAAAGCATTAAGTACCTCAGCCTTTTCCTCATTCTTGTTGGCAATATTCCAGCCACATCCAATAAGGGATGGAGATTCTCCTTGGCCCTCCTTTTGTTGTCGATGTATTTGTAAAAACACTTCTTGTCATCCCTTACAACAGTGGCCAGCCTGAGTTCTAGATAGACTTGAGCCTTTCTAATTTCCTCTCTGCACAAACTTTTGAGGCCCTTGTACTCCTCTTGAGTCGCCTGCCCTTGCTTCCATAAGTGGTAGACCCTCCCATTTGTGCTGAGTCCCAGCAAGAGTTCCCTGTTCAGCCAGGCCAGTCGTTTTCCTTCCCTGTTGGGTCAGACTTCCTCCTTGAAGAATGTCCAGTCTGCCTGGACCCCCTTCTTTGCCCTGCAAGAATCTCTCTCAAGGGACCCTGTCAACCAGCATCCCGAAAAGACCAAACTCTGCCCTCCGAAAGTCCATGGTGGTGATTTTGCTGGTCCCCCTCTTTATTTCACCGGGAACCGAGAACTCTATCATTTCATGGTCACTAAGCCCAAGACAGCCTCTGACCACCACATCTCCCACCAGTCCTTCTCTGTGAGTAAACAGCAGATCTAGCCTCCTCTGGCAGGCTCACTTACCAGCTGTGTCAGGAAGTTGTCTTCCACACTCACCACTAACCTCCTAGACTGTTTCCTCTCTGCTGTGTTGTATGTCCAGTAGATGTCCAGTAGGTTGAAGTCCCCACCAGAAAAATGGCTAGCGATTGTGAGACTTCTGCCAGCCTCTTGCAGAAAACTTCATCTACTTCTTGATTCTGGTTGGGTGGTCTATAAAAGACTGCCAGCAGGATGTCTACCTTGTTGGCTTTCCCCCTCATCTTTACCCATAAACATTTGGCTTTGTCATCGCTATCGTGGTACAATCGTATACAATCGAAGCAGTCCCTAACATACAGCCCCACCCCACTGCCTCTCTTTCCTCCCCCATCGCTTCTGCAGAGCTTATAGCCATCTATCGCAGCACTCCAAGCATGAAAGTCATCCCACCATGTTTCTGTGATGGCGGACAAGTCATAGCTGTCCTGCTGTACAATGGCTTCCAGCTCCTTCTGTTATTGCCCATGCTGCATGCATTGGTGTAGATGCACTTGAGCTGGGCTAACAACCTCACCCGCAACCCTGCCATGCCATGCCTGGGCTCATCTCTACAGAGCCTGGTTATATCCCCTTCCCCTTCGAACCTTCCACCTGGACTTCAAGGTAGGCATACACAGGAGAGAGGTGGAGACAAACTCCCTCAGAAGCCTGATGGTGCCCACTGT
Organism: Opisthocomus hoazin; assembly: GCF_030867145.1. Lineage (NCBI taxonomy): Eukaryota > Metazoa > Chordata > Aves > Opisthocomiformes > Opisthocomidae > Opisthocomus > Opisthocomus hoazin. Next base: position 85,626,700 of record NC_134454.1, on the reverse strand, counting down.
TTTAATGAAATGAGTGAATAGATCTCTAAGGGATTCCATAATTTATTTGCACTGCTAAGTGCAAATAAAAGCCCCTACAGCAAATCTGAGTGGATCTTCTCAGACTTCTGCCGAAGCTCACCGCAAATCTCAAAGAGACCTTGAAAACTATCCCTAATGAACAACAATCATAAAAATTTAATTAAAAGAGTCAGCACAGATTTTGGTCTTTTTCCTAAGAGACAGGCAGTTGTTTGGTGCTGTTTCAAAAATGGGATGAAAAGGAGAATTCTGGGTCCTACTGGACATTTCCTCCCAACCACAATATTATGAAGTTCTTGGGAAAAAAGCTAACAAGATCAACAGCAGCTTGAATGCATTGAAATTTGAAAAACTCCAGAGGGTTTATATTTTATCTAATTATGCATCATGTCACCTAGGACAAAGAGGAATGTTGTGCTCAGCTGTGGAAATATTTCTGGTCACTAAGAAGTATTTTGGCTACTTCTCCTCCCCACAATCAGAAAGTGTCTTGTGCCAAGCTGAACCACTCTGTTTGCTGATACATTCTAAGTATATGCATATGGAGGGATAAAAATGTGCAGAGTAAAAGCACAATGAATTACTACTCAGAAAAAAGATCTCAAAGTCAGTGTTGAGTATCATTGACAATAGCATCTCATGATCAAAAGTGGTAAAAAATGTGAATAAAATACTAGAAATTACTAGAAAAATAACAAAAAAATATTAGTTGTTTTATAGGTCCATGGATTTTCCGTATTTGAAATTATTTTCAGAAAGTGTATGGGAGAATAGCACAAAATATACAGACTGAGTCCCATTTAAGAACATGTTAGGCTGCTGTCTTAGCAACTTCAAAATGAGACAAGCAGGGTCGATGGTTGGCTGTGACTAATGTCCATAAAATCATGAATGTTTTATGGAAGAAGTACATAGTAAATAATAATTAGTGTTTTCACAGTTAAAAAAAAAAAAAACAAACCTATAAGAGGGCACTGAATGAAGTTGTCAGGCAGTAAGTTTAAAACAAATTTCACGATGTATTACTTTGTAATAAAATGCATGGTTAAACTATTAACTCGTTGCCAGAGCATACTGTAGAGGTCAGAAATTAATTATTAGATATAGTCATTGAGAAACAAGCTGCTGCTTGGAAAGTTCATAAGACAGTGGAAAAGGGAGGTTGTACCAAGAGGAGGGTACTATTCTACTACCTCTTTGCTCAGATATAAATTATATTCCTAAACTTCTGCTATTAATTCTGGTACAGATAACAGGCTAGATAAGCCTTTGATTTGGCCTCTTATTCTTACATTTCATGTTGTATTCTTCTGCTCTGACTCCCAGTTCTAGACCTCCACCCTGAATGGGAAGTGGAAAGAGTGTGGATAGCCCAGACCTGATTGTGTGTACGTTCCAAGCCGTAAGAACCTGTACGATGTAGCAGGCTGGATGTGGTAGGATTTGGTTATTAGACAGTTGCAAAGAAATAAGTATAACACAGTAGTGAAAGTAACCAAAACTTGTTCGACTGAGGAAAAGGGTCAGTAGGAATACTCTGAGCAAAAACTATGGAAAATACTGTTCCTCTCAGAGGTTATTTTCATCACTTTTATGTATTTTAATGTCCTCAGTCAGAGATGAAAACCCATCAATGTTTTTTCAAGTCTAAAGTGAGCCTTTAAATAATCTGCTGTGGAACGTACACCACTTCTCTGGAGATATTTTGAATAAGTTAAGTCCACCCTCTTTTAGTGGAGCTCAGTACACAAGAGTTTTTTGGTAATCTTGTTGAGTACCCAAAGGTGCTAAGTAGGGATTTCAGGAACCTCGATCTTTCCTGACAAGTCATGGCTCAAGGAGAACAGATGAGTAATTAAACATCTGGCCTAGTCTGATTAGATTGTTATGTTCTTTCTATGAAGCAGCTAAAAATATTATATGTATTCTGTCATTCAAGTATGGACAGAAACAGCCATGGGAAACAACATTTCAGCGCAAGCAGAGCAGGAGAGCACAAAAATCTTGTTGTTGGAATGCCACAAAGCATTGAGTAGATGTGAACCATATCAGAGGGATGGCTTTAGTGACAAAATTCACCTTTGGCTCAGGAGATGGTGAACCCCAAGGTTATAATAAATGTAAGGGAATGCATAGTAGTAAAAAAAAGTGGTATTGAAGAATACTTTGCAAGGTGTTTGATAGAATATCTTGCTGGGGATATCAATTTCTGGTATATCTGGGAGGGAAAAGGTAGGACTGAGAGAAGCCAGCTGAGAAAATGATAGAACTATGAAATGAAAATATCTTTCGGATGGACAACACTGGGAATGTAAAGTTTTTTCATTATGATCTTGCAGTGTTTGCAAAGCTCTATAAACAAAGAACTTTTTTATTTTTAAATGTGTACCTAGGTAAACACTCTATTAAATGTGTCAGCATTAAGGTATTGCTGATCTTTGTGCAGGATGGGAAGATATGAAAGGAACTAGATTTTTCACTTGTGCACATTCTGAACATTAGACAAGCAAGAATACTTTGCAACAAATCAATACTTTTCATCCTCAAGTTTCTCAAAGAACTTCACAAAGTAGCTGTGTGTGTTTGGAAATCCTGCCACATACATCTAAGTATGTCCCCACCTATTTAGGTGGCAGGAAAATGGCCCATATTGCACAAACCCTGAGCAAACACTATGCTTATGTAAAGGGTCTGACTGATTGACATGTGGAGACCTTACCTGAAAAATATTTAAGCTATTCTTGCCCAGGAATTTGAACGCACTGAGCGCCAAATTACCATCCCCTTAGCAGAAATGGCAGAGCAGTGAGCATCTCCACAGCTCAACAAACAAATGAAAGTGTAGAGAAAAATAAATGTTTCGTCAGTGCCTCAAATAAAATATCATTGTCACATGTGTGCATGCACACAGCTTCATGCATGCAAAGAAGGAAGAAACACTGAATTCTTTTGTCTTTCAGTACGAAAATGCCCAACTGCACCATTCATCTGGCTGCCAGGAAGAGACTTTGCCTCTTGCCTCCTCAGTTCTCTTCTGGGTTTCACTGCTGGAGAGCAGCTCTGCGGAGAGGGACCTGGGTGTCCTGGTGGACGACAGGTTAACTATGAGCCAGCAGTGTGCCCTGGCTGCCACGAAAGCCAATGGAATCCTGGGGTGCATCAAGAAGAGTGTGGCCAGCAGGACAAGGGAGGTTCTCCTTCCCCTCTACACTACCCTGGTGAGGCCTCATCTGGAGTACTGTGTCCAGTTCTGGGCTCCCCAGTTCAAGAAGGATGAAGAGCTACTGGAGAGAGTCCAGCGGAGGGCTACAAGGATGATGAGGGGACTGGAACATCTCCACTACGAGGAGAGGTTGAGGGAACTGGGCTTGTTCAGCCTGAAGAAGAGAAGGCTGCGAGGGGACCTTATAAATGCCTACAAATATCTGAAGGGTGGGTGTCAGGAGGATGGGGCCAAGCTCTTTTCAGTGGTGCCCAGTGACAGGACAAGGGGTAATGGGCACAAACTGAGGCACAGGAAGTTCCGTCTGAACATGAGGAGGAACTTCTTCTCTCTGAGGGTGACGGAGCACTGGAACAGGCTGCCCAGGGAGGTTGTGGAGTCTCCTTCTCTGGAGATATTCAAGACCCGCCTGGACAAGGTCCTGTGCAGCCTGCTGTAGGTGACCCTGCTTCGGCGGGGGGGTTGGACTAGATGACCCACAGAGGTCCCTTCCAACCCCTACTATTCTGTGATTCTGTGATTCTGTGATTCACTAATAATGTGTCATTATCTGTAAAGATTATATAAAGTGGAACTATTTTTGACATCCCACTAGCCTATCTTCCAAAACAAATTCCTTCTTTTTCTTCTCACCTCCTTGATGTATGGAGTACATGTTGTAACTAGAGGATGGTGAAGGCTGCTTTCCTAAAGGCTAAGATGAATCCCAGAAAAACTATGGATTACAGTAAATTCAGGGTATCAGGATAGCCTGGACTGGAGTGCTGTGTACTTCTGGTTATCTCTGACCAAGGGAGGTGATTGAAGTTCAAAAGTGGTGCAGAGTAGGGCTTCAGGACTAGCAAAGGTACCGGAGGAGCTCTCAGAAAAAGGAACTATTAAATGAACAGAGATGAAATCTCATGGGATTGCTCAGCCCAGTGAAAACAAAAATGGCAGGGAAACAACTGCAGTCTCTGAGGAGCAAAGAAAGAGAACTGAAAGGACAACAGTTACACAGGAAATGTGTATGAGCTGACCACACATAAATTTTGTCTAGAAACAACAGGAACTACAGATAAGAAAAGGAGTTCTGGAGTACCCTCTGACAGGAGAAGGATGAGACCATCACACACTTAGAAAGGACTTGCTGAGGGAATTGCTGGCAGTGTAAGAATTGTGGCCATTGTGACCAAGAATGTCTGATCTGGTCTTCTGATCCACAGAGGACATCTAGCACTTCAGTAAGATGGGCACTGTGCATCTACTCAAACAGGTTTCGCTACTGGCAACTTCCTCTTCAATCCCTCTGACTGTCTGTCCCAGCTTGTAAAGATCTTTGGAATTATGTCTGTTCACTTAGAAGTGTAGTTAGCACCTAGTCCGTTAGTCACCCTTGTTTTAAGTACTACGTTAAAAGACTACTGTTAATACTGTAATGATCATTACACTGAACTTAGTAGAGAATCAGAGCTTAAATTTTCCAGGTGGCCCTAATTCTGACCTCCTGTGAAAATTACTTGTAAGTTTTAAACTATAAGTCTTAACTCTCTTTTTTTTAAAAAAAAGCTCACTCACAGACCAAGTTGCTAAATTTTATACATGGACTTGGCAGGTGCCAGTAGTCATGTTTCCTTTCTGAACTTGGGAAAACTCACTTTTCTGCACTGAGCTGCAATTTGTATCTTCTTTGCTCTGTGTACACTTTTGTATTCAAATAGTGAATATGAGCAACCCACAAGGCCAGACATTTACTCATTTTCAAGGAGCCTTATGACCTTGCTGCAGGTTCTCCTTTCTGGTTTAGGTGACAGCTGGATAGGGAGCATCACAAGGCAGACTCACTGGACAAATATTCACTGCTTGTGGACCCGCAGTCACAGAGACAACTTCATTAACCATATATAACAAGCATTATAGCTTGTTACACCCAGGAGGTTCCTAAGGGAATATACCTCTGCCCCAGGAGGAACTACTCCACCCTCTTTTCGTTCAGAGGTGGTTGATCTTGCTCTGAGCTTCTGCTCCTGAGCCTGTACTGGAATGAGAGCAAAAAAGTTACTTAGTTCCCCTCAAAACTGGATCATATGACAAAACCTGTATGAAAATAGGTCAATAAACAACGTGCAATTCTAAGCAGTCAGCCGTAAAAAAGTAATTAAAGAGGTAGTCTAAATCACCACAAAGTGCACAGAATTTTAAATAGATTGTCTATGTGTATTCCTGTCCTTTAGCTAAGTCATTCACAGTCATTTGTTGGTTCTTTTAACTACCTGAACTTGCCTATTCATACAAACACAGAGATCAAATCTGTTCTCCTAAAACTCTTCACTTCAAACTTTCTGAGAGGATGGGAGGAGACTGAAAATAACTGAGCTGCAACTTGACTTTCCATTCTGGGAAATCTGTTGCCCGGCACTGGGTCTTCAGGATCTGCAGCAATGAAGGATAATAATTTGCTGTTCTGAAAGATCAGCCTCTGAAATGGTCTCTAAGTACTCCAGGATCTGCCCTTCATCCATCTGGCCATGCAGATGTCATGCAGATAACCTGCAGACTTAGTCATAAAGGCAGATAGTGATGTATTGAACTTCTTGCTGTGCGTGGGCCCTGCTTGCTGGGGCTCTTCTGTTAGCAATGGAGGTGAGTCTTGGACCTACAAGAAAGCTGGAGAGGGACTTTTTCAAGGGCATGTAGTGATAGGACAAGGGGTAATGGCTTTAAACTAAAAGAGGGCAGATTTTGGATAGATATAAGAAAGAAATTCTTCAATGTGAAAGTGGTGAGGCACTGGAACAGGTTGCCAAGGGAAGCTGTGGCTCCCCCCTCCCTGGCAGTGCTCAAAGCCAGGTTGGATGAGGCTCTGAGCAACCTGGTCTGGTGGAAGATGTCCCTGCCCATGGCAGGAGGGTTGGATATAAAGGTCCCTTCCAACCCCAACCGTTCTGTGACGCTATGATTCTACAGTTCTATGATTAACTTGAAAATTGCCACTGGGTCAGATACAGATGTTGACTGGACTAATGGCAGGGTTATGTTCAAATAATAATTTTCCCAGTCGTTTAGCAGTGTCACAGTGTCCCACACTCTCATGAGTAGTTAACTTGTGGGTTGTCTTCAGCTACTGTTATTAATACAACAGTAAGTCAGCGAACATCTGTGAGCATCCATAACTCCTAAGTGGTGGAAGATGACAAGGTATTTTCAGTTCACCTCCTTCATGTATTTGTCCTTGCTTTGCTTTTGTTTGCATTTTTGATTAAGCTGTTCTCCTGGCATCAGTTTCACTCTATTCTGTTTTAACTCACCACAGGCCTCCTGTCCACACATAAACACTCTTTTAACCTGGTGATGTACTTTCTGCTCTGGCCACTTTGGGGTTAATCCGGGATGTTTTTGTCAGACAGTAATTGCCACAAAGCCTTCCCCAAACTTTACAGACATGGAACAGAGATTTTTCAGTCAGTACTGTATTTCTGCTGGTTGTAATCCACAGCAATGCACCTGGCTGCAATTGCAGTTGGATAACTAAAGCTGACTGATGTGTTTCACTTAGTGGGGACTCCACTTGTTTCATTGTAAAGACTAGAGAGTGATTCAGCATTCACAAGAAAATGGGGCAACAAAAGGTTAGCTGAACAGTGTTAGGAGTGGAGCCATATCGGGAGCAATTGAAGGAGGAAATGATCTGGATTTATTGTCTGCATTAAAGATATTGTGGGTCCCATGGATACCAGGAGTGTCATGGAGACACAGCTAATAGGATTTTTATTGGATTATTGTTGGGCTGCTGCACCTGCTTCTGAAGGGAATGGTGCAGTTGGTTTTCCGGCACAATCCTTGAACAAGTAAGCAGAAAGGAGCTACGGGAGCTGGAAACTCCAGTATTAGTATTTACAATTGCCTCAAAGCTATTTCAAGCAAGCCACCAGTCAGTGAGTACCCTTTCTGTCATTTCACAAATGCTCTTGCACAGAAAAGATCTTGCTGAAATGAGTGAAGACACTAAGGACCTAACTTACAAGTCTCTACTCTCCATAGTCCAGATCTAGCTTCGATTTTACATGAATTAACTTGAAGGAAGGTTGCATTTTTTTATTTTTTTGTTTAAAGGTGCAGTTTTGATTGCTGTCATACTTCTGTTTTTTCATGGTAACATTTAGCAAATCATTTGGTCCCTCATTTCCCTGTCTCTGGTGTGTCAGATAACAATAATTTCCTCCTCTGTTGTCTGTTTTGAAGCTCCTTTACCTGCAACTGTAAGTACGACGAGATTTTGACAAAGGTGCAATGCAAGTGCCCTTTGTGGTCACTTCTACACCCACAGATCTGACACACAGTTTGCCTCCATGCTTCACATTCAGCAAACCATTTCCCAGCTTCTCGTGTTCCTTTTTGTTTACTCAAAACAACCAGAGCACATTTTATCCAACGGAGAACTGAGCTGAAGGGGAAAAAAGGGAAGTTTCCATCACCATTTCATTTTCATTTTCACCCCTGGTTTCTAATGAAGGTGAACATCAGAGAAACTTGGAAGTCATCTGAACTCAGGTCTCCAGCTAAACACAACTAGTGTTGATTTAAGGGTGTCTTATTAGATTTTGAGTAGGTTGTAATCTCATGAATTGTATCACATTTCTTTGTTCAGAAGTTACTTGTAAAGGGAGTCATATTATTCTGTCCAGGACCTAATCCAAAGATCTGTGAAGTTAACGGAAGGAAATCAATGCAATCTGGATTAAGACACAAAACATCTTTTATTGAATAATGTTGGTCTAATAATTTATTCACAAGAACCCATTCCTAAGATCACCCAGTTTCAGAGAAGTTATGCTTCAATATATATCTACAATATGTGTTGTATTTCTGTCCCCACATATCAGCATGTTGTCAATTTTTTATCTACATTTTCTTTATAAAGACAGCATATCCTGGAATTTTTATGTGTTGTGAATATTTTACATCTTTTACTTTAAAGGTATTTTCTTAGAAAGAGTATTTTTACCAGTTGAAACTTGTAGGTAGAACACCAAGATTGTGAATCTCTGAAGTGAGCTACTTTAACCTCCAAATGAAAAATGACCCATCATTTTCAGTTAATATTATCATTAATGATTACAGTCATCTTTGTTTTCTTCCATCTTCGCTTTTTACTCTTCTCCCTTAGTCGTGGTATTTACTTGCCTATATACTAGTCTCTTTTTCCAGCAACTTGACTAACCCTAAGGATGTTTGTAGCTACCTCTAGTGGTATTTTATCACTTATTTCTTTGCCTGAACTTCCTAACCATTTCTTTCTCACTGAATCAGTGACTTTCTCAGCTTTCTGATTTCTTGATTATTTTTTTATCTTTTTGGTCCATCACGCTCTACTCAATTTCTAGTAGCCAGTTCTTCAGTTCTCATATTTTTGTTCCCTTACTTTCTTTTTTTTCATGTATTGTTAGACTAGCAGTCAACATAGTATGGTATGCTGTGCATCAAGAGTGACTAATTTCTGATTCAGATAATGAATTTAAAGAAAGCCTGTGGGTGAAAGGGAAGGCATATTATTCAAAATATGTCTTGTGTTGAAAGAGATATGATTTCCATTCCAGACTTCATTTAGAGGTTGTAAGATGTCTTTGTGATCAGTTCCTCATCTCCAAGAAGTATATCACTAACAGTAATACTATGCTGGAGATATAGTAAAAGAATTTGAATTGCAAGTGAAAAGATAGAAGAATAATTTTCTTAGATAAGGCAAATCATTCCAAAATCCTGCTTGCAAGTCAGCTTTAGTTTCTCATTAATGTACTACTGCTAATTCAGGTGAAAATCAAGTGCAATCTATATCAACACACTACCAGAATTTTCCCTGATGTGCTATCAGCCATTGACAAATAATTGTTCCAAGTACATCCTCAGAAGAATCTGGGAATTTATTATGGAGAAATTCTTCAAAGAGAAGCAAGAACCTGGCTTTCTACACGTATTCCAAGTCTGGTCCAACACTTCTGCTCGTTTGTAAAGGCTAATAATAACAACATCTAAAAATGCCCTCCTACTTTGTAACTTGGCTTGTCTTAATCTTAGTTGATTAAGCTACACGCACTTTAAGATGCATTTCAGAAGTATACTTCTGCACCCAAAGAAGAGTAATTCGTAAAATTTAACTGAAAGTCTTTAGGTGAGGAAATGCCGATTTTGAAATACTGTCAATGAGTATAATCTACCATTTCATTTGCACACTGGCTTTTGATGACATTTTTGTCTACACAAAGTATAGCTGTGCATTTACAACCTGAAAATAATAAAATGTTATAATTAATAAAAGTGAGGGAAGACAATACATTTCACCATAAGGTAGGTCAAATAATTGCCTTATGCAATTATTTATGCTTTATGAATATTAAAGTAGCCTGAAGTTACTAGCTCAGGGATCTAATGCTGAGATTTTTAAAGCTAGGCAAGGCAAATTTTAACCTTAACATTTTTCTATTGCAGTTCTTCTACCTGTAAAATGCAGAGAGTCTAAAATCTGTTCTCATTATCTCACTAACATGCACAAAATATCTAAGGGGCAAGCTTAAAGATGTGATAGTAGAAGGCAGTTTAGAGCTAATTAGCCAAGAAAGAAATCTATCCCCAGTTTACTAGAGGAAAACAGGTTAACTAGATAAAAGGAAGAGGGCAAGGTACTAAATTATCCCTCAAATGACCTATCTGTTTGGGCTATGACATGACTAGGATATGGATTGTATCTTTTAATGTGCCATCTAACTCATGCAAGGCAGAACAAACACATAAGTTGTCAGCATTTAAGTTGAAAAAAGTTAAAATATATCTGTAATCACTCAATTACACAGTTCTGGGACAAGCTCACAGAGTTCTTTTATCCGCAAGGACATGTTTGCGAAGGTTGGCACTAGTGTGGATATACCTGTATTTCACTCCATCACCTAGTGCTCATGCACCCCCTGTGCCTCCAGGCACTCTCTCAAAGTAGGTAGTACTAGAAGAAGTGGAAGGAAAGGGTTGAGTACTACAATAATGGAAACTAGGCTCAGAAGATCTGAAGAGAAAAGACAGATTGTCTGTAGTCCATGAAGTGACCTAGCTCTGATTGTCTGTGAAGTTACTGCCTGTAAAATCTACTAGTTTAATATCTCTAGAGAATAGTTAGTTTTATTTATTGGCCATTCTGGAACCTCCTACAAAAAGAGCAGGAGAATCCTGCCAAAGTGTCAGCTCTGGTCAGGGACACAATATCACAGACTGAAAAAGCAGTATCAGAGATATTCATTGTGAACAACAGACATTATATTGACACAAATATGATTAAAAATAAAAGTTAGTTTTGGGTTAAAATTTTTGTCCTTGGCTTTCTGTTTTCTTAGCTGAAGTTTAAAGCTTTGATAATTTCATTCCTGTAATTCCAATTATAAACAATAAAGCTACTACTGGAAAGCATTGACTCATAACATTCACTAATATTGCTCCTGAGAGAATAATAGGGTTATTAACAAAACACAGTCATCACATCTATGGTCCTCTATGGCATCAGCCCAAGCTTTGTAAAAGTGTGTTCCTCCCCAGGGGTTGTGAGCTCATTAAAATTTCTACCAGTTTCCAGGATCAAACCCTTGAGTTCAAAAGGTTTGTCTTTACAATTGGATGCCAATTCCAGTGCTCCTGTTCCTAGGTAAGAACGGCCAAACATCTTACTAGTCTCAGACATGAAGTAGGATATGCTTCCAGAGTCAATACTAATAATGCCCCATAAAAGACATGATTCATTTCACCCAATCTTTTGACAGCTAAAAGAAAGACACTTATAGAGCAGTTTATTCCATCCCAGCAAGATGCCTGTGAAACTTTGGATGTATTTTCCTCCATGAAGACAGAGGGACCCGAGATGTCAAACTCTGAATTAGACAACTAGGTACTGAATCTAAGGTTAGGTGAGAAGACCACCAACCTATAAGAAACACTTCAGATAGCTACCGGTGTGGAAGGAGCCATTTGTCTCACACATGCCCTTATTTCATTTATTTATTTGTTTTGTGAAGCACTGTGTTTAAGTGTTCAGCTGGTGTAAGATACAGCAGGACAAAGGTTCATGACGATAAACATCTATGATATGTATATCATAACATGGATCCAGAACTCTCTCTAAATTTGATAAAATGGCAAACAGTGTGGTCTGTGCAATCCCTCATCCTCCCAAGCATGAGAACCTGTACCATGCTGTAAAATCAGCCAGTAAACCAGTTGGCCAGTGGTGGCCATAGTGGCGTTACCTCATCATCAGGCTCGGCCAAAAAATAATAAATTGATAGAAGTAACAACCACCACGATTTTGTCTGGTGAAATGAATACAGTACAGATATGAGGTGGATTTAAACAGGTTGTTTAAAAAAAAGAAAATTCCTCCTTATCTTTGTCATCAGATGTGAAGATTCAGCTGACACTGTAAGATATTTCTTAGAAAATGGCAATTGTGTTAAGAAATCTCATGCTGAGGATAGATTTACTAAAGATCCAGAAAGCTTCATGGACACTTCAACAAATATAGGCAAAATATTTACAGACCGTTGCCCAAATTTTAAGGTAGCATGTGCCATCTCTTTTGAGAACAAAGGTAATGGGTGTAGATAACATGGACTGGCATATAGATACGCTTTGCAAAACAGTCATGTTTCCTCATCGTTTTGTTAATTAAGAAACTCACAACTATGCCTTTAGTTGTTTTAATTTTAGTATTGTTAGAACAGTCACATCTGAATGTTAGATGGCATGCCTGACTCATAGACAGTATGTAAAAGACACTTGAAAAAATACAAAAAGAGACATATGGAGGTGACATAATTAGGATCAAAACACAAACTGTCTTTCATACTAGATTTGAGTAACCTCTGAACTTTCATTTCTGTCACTAACTTTAAGCTGTTCAACAGTTTCTCTGAGATCTATTTATTCTTTGCATCTGATTAGAAAAAAGTCCATGTAACTATGCATGCTATTAAAATGTTATCATGGATCACAGAATCATAGAAGCATAGAATAATTTGGGTTTGAAGGGACGTTTAAAGGTCATCTAGTCCAACTCCTGCCTGCAAAGAGCAGGGACATCTTCAACCACATCAGATTGCTCAGAGCCCTGTCCCACCTGAAACTGAATGTTTCCAGGAATGTGGCATCAGTCTCCTCTCTGGGCAACCTGTTCCAGTGTTTCACCATCCTCATTATAAGAAATTTCTTCCTTATAGTCCGTCTAAATTTACCCTCTTTTAGTTTAAAACCACTACCACTTGTCCTATCACAAAAGGCCTGATAAAAATTTGTCCCCATAATCCACTGTGTAGTCTTTAATATGAGAATATCTCAGGACACTTATTGACAGTTTATTCAATCACTATTATAGAGTCAAATAGAATATTTTTCAACTATCTCATTTTGGTCTTAAAGGCAAAAAAGCACTATTCTGTGTAATGTATGAGGAATTGCCTTATGCAAAGAAATAATTCTGATGATGAAATATTTCCTTTTCAAAGCTGACCCTCAAATTCTCTGAGTTCACAAAACGTCAGTTGTATATGTTTTCCAGTGGTCACATAAAATCTTGGTCTTCAAAATAAGAACAGTCCTATTTTAAAGTGTTCTTTAAACTGCAGAGCAATATCTGTCATATATGTTCTTTTATTAGAGATGTCACTACTGCCCATTGAGCAGCTTTTATGATATGTAATACTAAAACCATGTAACTGGCTGAATACTTCTTGAGATCATTTTTTGAGCAAATCGCTTGATTTTTTCAATAGATACATTCATAGAACAGTGTAAGAGAAATTCTAAGATGAAGTCTTATTGTTGAGCAATAGACGAAATGGTTCAAATGAACGAAGAAGTTGTCTGGTTTCTTTGCTTATAGTCAGTATGAATATGAACTCATTTTCAAGTTTAGAAAGATTTGGTTGACTCAACCTTCCTCTTCACCTCACCATTATTTTTCACTTCACACTGCTTCTTGCTTTCAGAAGAGTAAAAATACATGCACATGTAAATTCTGTAAAAGTTTTTCAGACTGCATATTCCCTTAGAAAACATAGGACTTTCAGCCCTACTTTGAAAGATCAAAAAGCTCAGCTAGATGACAGTTTTCATCCATGTCTACCTTTTACCAGATACACTCATTTATTCTCCTACCTCCTGCTTGCATGTTCAAGGAACTATCAACAGGGTTATTTTCTCTCCCCAAATACTGATTTCTGCTCAGATGAACTCCTTTCTTTCCACATTCAATTAGAAATATGGATATGAGCTTAGCTCTGCAGCCATGTGTTTATGACCATGTGTGCCTTTACATGCATTCATTGCAAAATGTGCTTTGACAGCCCCCTGCTAAGGCTTTTCCCAGATTAAGGAATCTTAAGTAGCTTTGGACTGCTTGACCCTGCTGGTTCATCATTTATGATGTTCAAAATTGTACTTGGCCAATTTGACTTTATCTAAACACTTAAAAAGAAATCTTCAATTAAACATCATACTAAGTGACACTGACAGTAACTCTTTTACCAATATGGTGTGGTTAAATCACCATCAGATGCTGGGAGAAGTACTCTTCCCTTCATAAAACAAATCAGAGACCATCATATTTGGAGCAGTTCTTTCTTAGAACTCATTTTTCACAACCTTGAAAGGAAAAAGTCATCAAATATTCCAGCAAGATTTCACTGCAGAGTTTTGCTTGGGATGTAATTTCTGAATGCTTCAGTTTCAATGGAATGAAAAATATCTTTATATATAAAAAGGAATGATACCTTGTTTTTTCAGTATCAATCACACAGAATGCTTTATCATTTTAGTAAATGATGCCGTATAATCTTTGTGTCTCATCAAACACCAAAGCAATATGTTCACTGGGAGATATTTACAAGGGTATCCAGGCTGAATTGAGATGTCTTCTAGTCCTTTTTCTAAATTGTCACATTTACTGCCTGCTGTATAAAGGGGAAGCCACCAATTGATTTCTAATTCCACAAACCCCAGGGTGTAAATGTGATTAGCGGTAATTGGAGAAGTTCAGCAACTGTTAATTTCTCCTCTCTTTGTTGTTTTTCCTATTTAAAATATTAACGAAATGTGTATGTAGGCCAAGACTGACTCCAATGCGGCTGAACAAAGGATACATATTTAATCAGAGCTGTGGGACCCCGATGCGGTTGTCTGAAACAAATGTGACATGTGCTTCCTCTCAAAAAAAGTCAGGCAGCTAATAAACAGCATCAGTATTTTGTTGTAATGTTCATTGTCTACATGATGTTGAGTTTAATGGCATTACGCTATGCAAAAAAGCCTGAAGTACACTGCTAAATTTGTCTTTCCCAGTTGACTGTCTCTGAGGAGATTATAATGCAAGTGGTGGCTTTGTTTGTTGCAAGCAGAAGTGTGCAAATGTTCCTAAGTTTTAAGTTGTAAAGGAAGGTGGTGAGCAGAGTCATTAACCCCTGCATGGCTCAGCATCTGCTTAGAAAGAAGCAGTTCTACTGAAGCATCAAGTTATTATAAAAAATAGCTTTTCCTCTCTAACTGCATAATATCTCATTTATTTTTATCTAGACAAGGTTGTCCCCCACCCATAGATAAAAGGTTTACCAATACTTTTTAGCAAGGAAAGAGCACTTAGTTTTGAGTCTCAAAAGGAACCTAGGTTTACCTTTAGTCCCTAATTTTAAACATTTTTCTTTATTGAGCCAGAAATAGGAGAACTCTCTGCACAACTATGTACAGCTCTACTCAAAACGCTTTGAGCATATCAGGAAAACAACTGAAAGTTTTGGTTAGCATAGCATGGATCGCTCACTCTTAGATGGCTAAAACTAAGTGCGATGGATCTCATCTCCAACCCTTTTGAAGGAAGAATCTTATCCGGGAATGTCTGAAAAAAAAAATCATTGAGTTAATACAGAAGCTGGTAGACAAAGGCAAATGATGTTCCGTGGGAACAGTTCTTCCCAGAAAAGTCCTGAGGGCATCTTCCCATTGAGTAGTGGTGGGGCTTTATGGGGCTTATTTGGAAAACTAAAGACCACAGTAGTGGTAAACGCCTAATTCTATTTTTGAAAGGCTAGGAAATTAACACAGGTAGGCATATTCCTGGGTGGAGTTTGTATGTTTATAAGTACCATCCTGAAAGTTCACAGGTGTTACAGAGATACTTCCCAAAATATGTTGGAAATGGGACCCTCCCCAGAGTCATCTGGCCCTGAGTTACAGAGCTCAGCCTGGAGATTTACCATGATGTCTATCGAACAGGGAGCCCCAAAACTTCCATTTACCTGTCTCACAGGACATCAGTAGTAAACCAAACCTCCTTGTAATAGTGCCAAAATTTATTCCTTAACAGGTTTTACTCCTATAGGAAGAGAAGAGAATGAAAAGGCTTTATATAACTTGGCACTCACATTATCTGATGCTTAAGTGGGAAACAAGAGTTCTGGGTGTTCCAGTGCAGAAGTATTGATCTCACAGAGAAAATTCCAGTTTGGGAATATCTTTCCTTCTTGGATTTACCCAACAATTAACAACTTTATTAATAGAATCAGACCCTATAAGAATAACTTTTATATCTACCTGATGCTTGTTGTCTGCTCTGCTTTGATGAGAGCTAAGGAAGTTTATGAGATAGAGCATAGACAGGGTGGCCACAGCAATATGAAGATTCAGCTGGCACATGAAGGAGCACAGAAAATAGATGTGTACCTCATCGTGAGAGGGAACAGTTATCTCCAGACTCCACTTCTGCCACCTCTTGATAATTTATAAATTAAATTTGTCATTTATTCTATTTTTTTCTTACTGGAAAACACAACTATTACCTCTTTTTCAAAGAAATGTCAAAGTCTCATTGTCTTTTTGCTCACTTGACCTTAACCAAGGTCATAAGTATGCCAAGCATCATGACGAGAATGAATCTCCTGGTTTCCAGTATTTTGAATTATGTTTGGTATTACTGGTCTATTTTCTTTTGGCAATACATCCTTGACTTTAAAACAAGTAGCTATTGTTGAAATATTTTTAATATATTATGAGATATATTAATATAGTATTAATATTATCTAACAATATAATACAGTAATCATGTAAAAATAACGTATCTATTATCTAGTATATAGTATCATTATGTTTGCGATATGCATTTATACAAATTGTTTTTTTAATTTTAAAATATATATTCTTTATGCACACACATATATAACCACACATGCACAGATACATATTTGCAACCTGTCCCACAGAACAAATACTGAACTTGGGAACTAAATTGCTACAGGTGGGACAGCCTTCCCTTCTCTAGTAAAATCCAATGTTTGCTGCTATTTATTTAGTGATAAATATTTCTAGGACACCTTTTTAGGTGTAATAATACAGCAATTTTTTCCTTCTGTTTTCTCTGGATTACATCCCAGATACAGAGAGGCTCCACCATACTGAAAGTCAGAAACTGGAAACATGGACCTTTGTTGTTTTGTTATCTCTTATAAAGTAAAATGGATTTGTCTGAGAGTTTTGTTTCCTCTTCCAGCTGCTGTTAAAAACAACTTTTGGATGGGGTGTTTTGTTCCAACTACATGCTACACAGCCCTGTTCTGCACATGACACAGCTGAATTCCAGCATTTCAGACACCGCTGGGCACTTTTTCCCTGGTACAATTGGTGTACCTTTCCTTAGGCCCTCCAATACTTACTCCATGCACAAACCCACCTGAGACCTGGACTGCCTTTCAGAAATATGTTTCTCTTTGCTGACAACTGGAATCACTATACCTAATATGTTTAAATGAAGTGAATCAAGGTCCTTGCTCTGCAGTTCTCAGAGAAATAAATATGCTCTTAAGTCCTCCTCTGAACAAACCTACTGCAGATTTCCTCCCAGAAATAACTTCTGGAAGAAGTGGTACCATTGACCTCATTAATGGGCAGCTCCAAAGGCTGGATAGTCACTGCAGGACCTCCATACATTCAAGGAAAGAAGATAAGCATCTCCAGAATATGAGTCAAATTACAGGACTCCATATATCTTTCTCCCTCCTCTTTGATTCAAGAGGGAAGCCTAAGCAAAGGAGTGGTTGGACTCAGCTGGCTTAGCTTCAGACACATAAATCATCTGTAGGTATTTACATCTGAGTTTATCCCTCCTAGGTTGCTTCAATATTTGGAAGAGGGCTTGTCAGTATAGTCAATGGAGTAATTCTTCGTCTCATGAAATACATATCTAACTCTGGTCATATGAAAGACAGTGCAAGCTCCATTAACTACGAGGACTACATCTCTGGGGCAACAGATTTGGATGTGAACATCTACATGGTAGATACCCGACGTGGGAGAGAAGAATCTGACCCAAAACTCCCAGATCCCAGATGTAATCTTTTGCAAAATAGAACTCATTATCATGAATTTTGTTAAATCCCACTTATTTAAAAATTTTTTAAAAAAATAAAGAAATAAACCATTCTGTTTTCATATTTACCCTTTTTTCCAGATTTAGTAGAAGAAGGAAAAAGAATGAGGAAGGCAGAGTAAGAGGGAGCTATTTTTCACAGAAGATCTTGAAAAAAACAACTGTTTCTCCTTTGATGAGGAGAAAAATACAGTTCTTCACTGGATACTGTAGTAAAGAAGTAAATGAAGTTCATTGAAGTGAAATTATAACAAATCCCACTCTTTGTAGAATAGTACCCAACTGGAAAATATATAGACATGCCGCATGAAATACTGTCCGTGTTACATCAGCAAGAAAAATCTGTTACTATATAGTTTCCAGAGTCGGAGGTTTGAATTTTTCTGCTGTCTCCTTTTATGTATCTCTCTGTCCTCATTTCTGTCTCTGACATTAGCCATTATACCCCTCCACTCAGTTCTCTGCCTCCATCTATTGTTTCTCCTTTCAGGAAGTGCTCTTACTAAGCCTTTTTGTCATGTTAACCTTCAGCTTGATTGGAGATCTCTCATAGGAACTCATTTTTCTTCTCTACTGAAAAGGCATTTCTAAACAGAAAACATGCAAGAAAACGTAGTTAATAAGGATGCTGAGAGTTATTCATATCTGAGTCATTGATATGTCTACGATGCCAAACAAAAGAAGTCAAGGACCAATTTCTGTCCCACAGGCTATGTGACAGTGACTGGCTCACACCCACACCGCTGCTTAGAGATCTCTGTCTTGCCAAATTGCCTTGTAGAGAGTTCATTGCCATGGTCCAAAGCTGAGACAAAAGAGAGCTGTCACTTAGATGGCTTTAGTTCTTGTGCTCCCTTTCTGATTTATTTCAAGGTAAATGTGAACCCTGTGTCTCTTACACAAGTCGGCAGTAAAGCTATAACGAATAACATGGATTTTTAAACCTAAATTATAGAGAGATGAACAGCACTTGGTTACACCGATCATCATAGTAAGTCAGAAAACACCTCTTTCCCCGTGTGTCACTGATACACTGTTATTTGTGCTTTTAGACTGCTGTTTAGTTATCGCGAACATAGGTACTACATAGATTTGTATGCAAATAATTTTAGAAAACTTGCACTTCTGCAAACATTTGGCTCATACCCTTGGTCTGAGTGTTCACAGAAATGTCAGACTTCAAGGCTGATAGGATAAAATTGTTCAGACACAAAGTCTTGATAGAAAAGAAATGCTGTGCCTTATGTAAGATTATTGTGATGAAACTTCTACTTTAGAGCTCTTCAACTCTTGTTACAACTAATCTGTGTCTTTATTTCTTAACTTGCCTATTTTGTCTCTTCTTACAGCTTGCTCCACCCACATTTTCTCCCTAGAATAACCATAAAATTGCATTTACAATAAATTTGCTATGCTCAGATATGCAATTTAGGTTCTTCAAGTGAGGCTGCCTCTTTCTAAAAAGAGAGGTCTCTCACTGCCGCTTTTTTTACCTGGTATACATCTAACCCTTCTCCTCCAGAACAGCAAGCATCATAAATGTGTCAAAAACATTCACATCAAAACCATGTGATGCGAGTTGTTGTTTTGACTTCTGCTGACACCTCCTGTTCTCTTTCACCCGGATGTTTCCATGAAGTAACACAAAACTTTTTCTTTTTTTTTTTCTTTTTTTTTTTCTTTTTTTTTTTCCCCTAAGAATAGAAACAGGCATTTCTGTTTCTAGTGAAACTGAAAGTCTTTGCTTCCTCTGTTACTCTGTGTTTGTGTGTGGGGGTGCTTTTTTGCAGGTGTGTTTTTCTTGACTGAAACTGTCTTCAAGACCTGGGGAGGCTTTTTGCCCAGACATATCTTTGATTCACAATGAACTAGCTATAGATTTTCAGTTAATGCAAACTCTATGTGCATTTGCAGATATTTACTTGAAACAGATTGCTCCCCACCAAAGGAGATCAGATTATCACAAGCTAAAAAGTCAGTATTTTGTAGGTCAGAAAGTGCATTTTTTATGGCTTTTAAGTCACAGAGTGTTAAAGGTGTCTAGACACCTAATTGCAGTTGAAGAAATAGGCTTTTAAATAACTGTGGAAGGATAGTTCCAGTGATTATTGACCTAAAAGTTCGAAACTGCAACATTTATCCAAGGCCATGGATGCATTCAGCCATGACTTAGAAGCTCAGGATCCTGCTGTCAGGTGCTGAAGAAAGAGATGCGTATGAAAGCTTCTGTGGCCACCAGCAAGGACCTGCCTAAACCAGCCACAGTGAATGCCAAGGAGAGGACTTCGGACTGCCTCTAAGGACAGGTAATCAGTGAGGCATCTAACTAGGGATCTGAAAGGAAAGTCTATTTTTATTCAGCATTTCCCACACGACTCCTTCCTGAAGTCAGAGTGCCAGCCTGGGCATCCTGTAATCTAGTAAATTGAATAAGGCTGAGGATGGTCATTTAGCTGCTGAAATCTTTTCAATCCCTACCCATACCTCATCTGAAGGTAAGACTTGATTCCTGACAGTCTTTGTCTCAGTGGAGTGTCCTACCCATGAAGGTACTGCAAGTCTGGGGCATGTCCACCTCTCTTCTCCACATCCTACACATTCACTCCAGTCTGCAAAAGAGTATGTCCTAAAATATTTCTGGTAATTATTTTCATAACATGAAGACCAGGGGCAGATCACTGTAACAATCTAATTGAATGACAATCATTTACCCAGGGTTTCCTATATTAAAACCAACACCTTAAATTAAAGCAATCACACGTAGAAGGAAAGACACATTAGATTTAAAGACTCTCATGACGGTAAATCCACCACATTCATTGGCAAAGCAGTTCAAGTGATTAATTGCCCTCACTGTTTAAAAAATTACATCTTGCTTCCTGTTTGAATTTTCCAGGGCTATTTCAATTGTTTCAGTCACAAGTTTCTTAACTTCTAGATTCTGGCCACAACAGGAAACAGAAGTGCCAAAATACCATGAAAAAATATTTTTGTCTTGTTTTTCCTCCCTCAGAAGGAGAAGGAAGCAATGAAACTAGTGAAAAAGAAACTAGAGATTTGCTTAGTCTGGACACAGCTTCATCTCTAATCAGTCTGCAGAGGCATTGAGATAATCTCTTGTTATCAAAACTGTTTCAACAGTTTTTCTCCGAAGTTTCTGAATCTAAGATACCCACTAGGTAAAGTAGCTCATCCCAGATGAATCACTGAAACTATGATTCAAACAGTGTTAACAACTGTACTAATTCTTATGTACTTTTCCACTGCTGCTGAAAGATTTGGCAAGTCTCACAAGGCTGGGATTTATCAGAATTCCAGCACTTTTTGATTTGGGTCTAACTGACACACCGTGTTTTCTTACACCATTTAACTATTAATTAATGTACTTTCTTCCCATTTGATTGTGAGGAAGTTAGCTCTGCTCTGGGCACATTATTGTGTGGTTTCTGACTTTCTGCCTGTGTGTATCTCTGCAGCAGCTGGCAGGAAAACATGCAGCATGGGCACTTAGTGCACCCAGGGAGAGTGAAGCATGTGTCTCATCTGTCCCTGAGCCAGGGTCAGAATAGAGGTACTTGGCTATATCATTTCTTTTATTCTGGCTTCTAAACATCAGGATCTGAGTTTAGCCTCTCCTCTAGGGAGTGTTGTAGTGTCAGTTTGGATTCAAGTGTGAAATTCTATTCATATGTAACATCACCCACAATATTGGAATTGTTAGTAAGACAAAAATTCTTGAGGTTTCTTATGACTTTCTTGCCTCATTCCTATCCTTTTAATGTGCTGCTTTAACAACAGGATGAATGTATGTTGTGCATTTCAGTTTACACATGGTTCTACCATTAAGCACCTGGATTTGAAGTAGTTTCTTCCCTGAGGATTTAAATAAATGCATTGCCCCAACTTCAGGATCCAGGTTATTACAAGTTAGCCATGTGCCACCGTAATTTTAGCTCAGAGAATGGTGTAGCTGTTTGTACTGTAAACGCCTGTCTCTTGTTGGTCATAATAAAATAAATCAGCTTGTATTTCTTAAAAGACAAAGTCTCTCTGTGTATTAATTTGATTCTGCAAAAGAATACATCTTGCCAGAGCAGTGAAAACATACACTAAGAGAACTGTCAGAAAAGTAATTTATGTCAGGAGATTGACGATCTTTTCCTCTGGATTGCATGGCTTTACTTCTGTTTAGAAACAAAGCACCCTAGAAATGCGTACTCTTACAAAATCATTTGTTGGCAAAATCAATTTGAAAATAAACTCAGATTTCCAGTGTCTTTTTCAAAACATAATCTAGTACTGACGTGATTTGCTGTGATATTAATATATAGACCTTGATTCCCAGACCAAATACCTGTTTGCATCTTGAGTTTAGATGCATAGTACTACATATACAGGATATGTACTCAGAGGGACTGTGTTCCTTGCAGTAATTTGTAAAGGCTTTTTTATTATTAATCTGTAAATGTTATGAAAGTCCAGTAGAAAAGAAAGGCACAGTAAACTAGATACTGAAAATACGACAATAGTAAACTGGAAGTTAAATGGGAATACAAAATGGAATTTGGACTGAAATCTGACATTCAGCTTGGAATTGAGTTTAGTCCCAATATTGAAACAGTGTAATTTGCAAAGAATTAATTCATGCCCTATCATTTTACTCTCTAAAATCAAGACTGGTTCTTTTACATAAGATATGCCATACTGACAAATTAATGATTTCATATTTTCTTTTTTCCTTTTCACACATGAGAAGAATTTATCTCATATAATCCAGGAATCTCTAGGTAATCACATGTAGTTAGATAAATTTATGCCACAGGTGAATGTTGGTGATTATAATAGCCCTTTCTGCCTTGAAAACCTATAAAATTCATGAGCTATTATTTTAATTCATTTTAAATAAGATGTGCTAGAATATACCCTTTGAAAAAACTTGTGCATATAGGACAACGTGCAGCAAGTGAACTGGCAGCTATGCAGCTGTAGAAAACTCTTTTAACATCTTATTCTTTTGGACAGGGATGATTCATCAGGAATCTTTGGGATTTGCAAAGTGTTGTGTTTGTGTAAGAGAAAGCAAACAAAAATCCAGAGTGCTTATTCTTGTCAGCTTGCTGCTTATAAATGTTTCTGTTCTGAGGATTAGGTTTTGGAAAGGAAAAACATAATCCCAAACATTGTAGTGAGGAGTGCGACTTCAAATACGAGCTCTGTAGTCACCCTGAAAACAGACTGTGGAGTGAAAGGTGGTGCCATCCCAACAGCAGAGTAGTTACACTGGCGTCTTTTCCATCACCGGTTTTCTCAAAGGTCATGGTTCATGGTATGTGGCTTGATGGCTCCAGCCAACTGTTTTTCCACATAGCCCATTTCACCAGCTGTCAGGCTCACAGCAACCAAAACATTAGTCCTACGCAGTGTTCAGTTTTAAATTCCCCTCTTCTTAAAATTGCTCATGGACTGATTTGATTCAAAGGAGTGCATCCTCACATCAAGAAATCCTGCCCATGGTTTCTTGCATTGGTAACTGGTGGTATCTCAGACATACTCAGAAGTTTGGAAGTGACCTCACGGTGGCTGAGATGAAATCTCAGCTACTGACATATTGATTTGGCTTTAAAAAAGTAATAAAGCAAACACCAGAAACTTATAGCCAGAAATAAGCATACAAAAGAGAAGAGAGTCCCTTCCATTCCCCTTCCAAGCCCTCTGGCCCTGGAAGAGCCTATGGTTTCCCTTCAGCCCAGGTTCTGTCAGCAAGTCCATCACTGCGCTCTGACTGTCAGAACTCACTTGTGGGAAATTTTCAAGCCATGCTTGTTTGGTTTTCCTCTTCCTGTTTGACTTGTATCTTTAAATAATGTGGTTACTTCACAACAGCTTATTTTTTAACAGGGGCATAGGGCATATTTTTCTAGCAGATAAAAAAACTTCCCACAATTTGCCTTGTGTTATTTCCCCTTTTGAAGGGAGAGCTGATAAATTCGGGGTAATATGTAATAGATGCTTTCCTGTTTTTACTTATTGGTCTGTCAGGCTTGTCAGCCAGAAATTTATTAGCTCCTTTTGTGGCTGTAAAATTTAAACAAGCCAGAGTAAGCAGTACCCTTACCCCAAAAAGTAAGTGTGAAAACAGTGCTTTTGTTGGATCCTGCTCCAGAGAGCGGCACTGGAGAGGGACGGTAGGTCTTTTGCACACCAACAAGCTCTTACCTACATACCTACCTTCACTTTTAATGTTTATCCTCTCATTTCTCTTCTCTGCTATTCTCACCTTCTGAGTAACTGGGAAACCAGAGAAGAGAGCGCAGGCATAGCTGCCGGCCTTATTTTCTTTCACCTAAAAGTGAGTTGACCTGTCTAAGTAATCACTGAAGCTTCCTCTGTAATCAATGGAGAGATCTCCATGAGCTGATCTACCACGTTTATTTCTGCACAGGATAAGTTATCCTCTAGATCTTCTTGTCTCTTCATTGCAGCTAGGGAAAGCCCAACTCTGGGCCCTCGGCTGTTCAATAATGACTGCATTTATCCAAAGTGAACAACTCAGATCTGGGGAGAGATTGGTGTTTGGTTGTTTTACTTGCTTATTTGTCTGGAATCAAAAGTCTTTCTTACAGAGGGAGGATGGTGAGTGACTATTTTCTGGGTTGGAAGCTGACGTGATAGTGGGTTGGGGACAAGGAAAGGAAGTAGTTTCTGTGGCACACAGGATACGTGACACACAAAATGGTGATAGGAGAGTAAAAGGGTGCTACAGATGTCTTTGCTCTGTGGTAAACCAGCTTCTGAGTACTCTCAAAGCCCAGACAGGAGTTAGAGAGTTGACTGAAGGTGGCAGAAATTCTGCCTTGCTGAGCTGAGTCATTAAAAATCTTGCAGGAGTCAGAAGCTTTTGAGTTGAATTTTCCCCTTTTACGCAAACACAGGGAAAAATGCTAAAGTCCGCTTGCACTTCACAGCAGCCATCAAAACTTTTTCTCACCTGGAGTTTCTTAGTCATTTCAGACTTCTGCATGCAGCAGGCAGAAGGAAGCAGTGGTCCTGCAGAGCAGCTGTGGAGGTGGCACTGGTGTGCTGTCAGACTCATACCCGCTGGAGCAGTGTCAGTGGAAACACAGAACTGGCCAGGACAACTGTCCTGCCAGCTGGGTGGGGACTGAGGAGGCAACATACAGGGCACTTTCTGTGGCTGGAAAACACCGTATTTTCTGTGCTACCCAAATAATACCTACTTGGGCTTCAGAGCTTGCACTTTACATGGACATCAGCTTTCTTCTACTGATTTTGCAGCACAGGATTGTGTCCTAGTAATGTAAATTGTCAAATGCATCCCTTCTTCAGCCTGCAGATCAACAGAGCAGAGTCACACACCATAAACTGCACTCCACACAAGAATTTTTTGGCACTTTTGAGACATGAGGGGATAAAGAGAAAATAAAATCTTCATGGCTGTATTGAGTCAAGTGAAAGGTCTCTCGTTATTAGCCTCCTGACTTTAACACTGGGTGGTAGCAAATGACAAGCAAAAGTGTAAAAAGCAGAGTATCCCCCAGAGTATGATCTTTCCTTGGTGCGTTTTATTTTTGGATCAGATACACCAGTGCCAGGCTCCAACAGTTGTAGTAGAATCTGGGCAAAAGCTATCACCCAGAACACTGTCCTGATTCAAAAATACATATGTATTGCTCTCAACACAAACGTCTGCCTGTTCACAACATCACACCCTTTTGGAAACTAAGGTCTTTCCTTCCACAGCTTCTCCACCTGAGTGCACCCAGACTGAAGATTGTCTTGTTCAGCAGCTACTGTTGCTCTGAGTTCAATCAGTGTAGGCACTACACTTCTTCCATTTTGTTGACTGTGGATCCTGCCGGTATCAGCCCTGAGAAAAACAGCAGAAGTGGGCCAAACATTTGTCCTCTTTCTGAGAACTTCTTGGAAATCCAGACCATGCCATTTGCTTCACCGTTTTCCATAATCAGTGGCTAATATGTTTCCTGTGCCATTACTATATTAAGGGACTGGCCAGGAAGTAACATCTCTCAGATTTTCTGAAGTAGAGAATCACTGCTCTGAAAAAAAAATCATCTACAGACTATTTTATATTCCAAGCAGATACTTATAGGAAAAATTAATATCGCTTTATCCTGGAAGGGTGTAAGGAAATGGAAGCACAGTTTTTCAGTGTTAGAGAAGGAGGAACCTCTGCAATGCCACTGTAATAAACATCAAAGTATGTTAGAACTTACTTTCCATCCCTACACCCAGACGCGAAGTCTATACATTCTGTCACTACATACCTAAAATGAAAACACTTTCCAATCCAAAGCAGGAAAGGCCTTTGCTCCTTGTTCGGCAATTAAGAGGTTCAGTTGTGGAAACATTGTACATTCTTCAGTTTCAAAAGAACCTAGTTCCTTGTGGTGTCCGACATTATAAAATCCACATTAAAAGGACAAGGCTTACAGAAACAGTGAAGTCATACATCTGAATGGAATAGCACCATAATCCATTTCTATCATGTCGTGTTTTCCAAATTACAGCTCCTCATAGTTGTAGATTGAAGGTTGTATTATTCTATTTAGCTAAAAGCAAAGAACTTCTACCAATTTTCCACCAGCAGTTCCTAAATCACCATAAACATAGAGCTTATCTAGAGTTTTGTGAATATATACTTTTTCAATTTACTGGTCAACAGAAAAACAGCCTAACAAAACACTGTCTTTCGGTCTAAATTAAATATTTCAAATGACCTATACCATACAATTTCCTTTTTCTTTTTCATTTCATTAGTGGCCTTATGCCATTTTGAAACAAAAGTATCAAAACATTTTGTTTTGAAACAGTTAAAAGCTTCACTCAGAAGTTTACCACTTTCCGCACTGAACTACTTATTCCAAAACTGTCGAAGTTATCAAGATGAAGTCAGGCTCTTTATGGAGGTGCTTGAAGTATGACTATCAGGCAATGACCATAAGCTAAAACAGGGAAGGTTCTGACTTGATCAAAATGAAATGTGTCTCAGAAAGAACATTGTAATGAATTTGCTGGGAGGTGACAGCACAGCAGGAGACAGTGTGTCAGAATAGTTAGGACCGAATTTGCTGCTCTAATTTCCCTTTTGTTTCAGAATTCATGTCTTAAGGAATCATCAGCAATATTTAGATGGGAACTGGTCAGAGGTGCAGAGGGCTTAGGCTCCCCTTCCAGGAAGGGGTTGTTGTTTTTAGGTACTTGCACTGGAATATACTAGGACTTTAAGAACGAACAGTCTTTTCTTGGATGTGGTTAAAGCTGGCTAAAGAAACAATGTTGATTTACTTTTTTTTCCTAATAAGAAAATTGTACTCAAAGTTTTAGTCTCAAGAACAGTTGTTCTTGTACTTGTTACAGCTAAAACTGCAGTTGTTGTAAAGAACATTTTCTAAATCACTATTCTTCCTTCACAGATTGCTGATAAAAAAAAAAAAGGTTAATATTGTTGTGTTTTACTGCACAGGAATGAAGCAGCCTAAATGGGCTTCTGCAATAGTTACTGTCTACCTAAGCAGCTTTGGGTACTGAGTCAGACAATGAAAGCAGATAACTAACATTCAATGGAGAACATTCACCAGCCAAAGCATGTCATTCTGGGGGACCTCAACTTCTCACTCGCTGACTGAACTGACTCTTGTCTGGTACCAGCAGGTTCCAAACTGACCTTATTACAGGATGAGACAACTATGTCCTGATTGTTGCCTTCTTGTCAGTCCTGATGTAATCATTTGGAAAATTATAACATTATCAAGATAATGATTCTAGTAAAGGAAAAAAACAATTGCCATTTTACAGAATTAATTCCATTCTTATGACCAACAGTGATTAGTCTGCTGGCAAAATATGGGAGAAAAAGTTCAGCTGCTGCAAACTAGGTGGCAACTCACCATATGACTATTCATCCTCCAACAAGACAGAGCCTTATTTATAGATCCCCAAGACAATGTTGACCAAACTAACAAGTTTGGCCTTGTTTTTGTTTTACATGTACTAAGATGAGAGTTTGCCCAATGGTGCATGAACTTAGATGGAGAGTTTTCAGGGCCCACATGGCACTTGGTAGCATGGTACAGATGCCATGGCTCCAGTCAGTGCTGATTTCGGGAACACTTTCTACCATGACGAGCTGGCATTCCCTTATTAAACTCTAAGCCCTAGAAAGGGAGCATGAACCATTTGCTACCTCTTGTGCTTCCCCCTTGTGTTTTGCATATCAAGTTGTTTTCTTGCGTTGTGTGCCTAGAGCATGATGTTTCATTGGGGAGGGATTAAGGCCATCTGGTTGTTACCTATCTACACACATTGGACCTCTAACATTCTGTGATTCTGTGAATCTGTGAAATAAACAACGAGAAGAATATACGGGAGTCCGGGATGGTGGAGTAGATAAGCCAAAGAGCTGGGGAAAACACGTAA
The DNA here is from genome assembly GCF_030867145.1 of Opisthocomus hoazin. Lineage (NCBI taxonomy): Eukaryota > Metazoa > Chordata > Aves > Opisthocomiformes > Opisthocomidae > Opisthocomus > Opisthocomus hoazin. The sequence continues at coordinate 85,598,576 of NC_134454.1, read as the reverse complement.
CCAGAGAGATGTCACAGGAGCAGGGAATTACTTTGCAATATTCTGATGCTTTTTCATTACTTCCTGTAGTGCAATAAGACTGCATGAGTCATCACAGCAGCAAAGACGAAATTTAGGACGTCTTTGAAATAATGACCCTTCACTGCCTACGCTAAATGCGTTCTGTTTTCTGAATAAGGGCTGCTGATTCAAACAGTGGAAGAACAGAGACTTTAATCTTTGTCCTAATACAGGATCATCAGGGCTGACATAATGACATTTAGGAGATAACCAACTACTGGTGTCCTTTGTCTGTTAATTCTTAGCAGCCACACTACAAAGCAGGAGTTATGGTTTGCTTCTGTCTTCCAAGAGAAATGTAGTAGCAGTCACACTTCCTAATATATTCCTGTAACTCTAAACTGATTATTATGGACAATAATTACAGTGATAGGGTCAGTTACAGTTCTCATAACTGCATTTTCATAAGCTAGCATGCATTCATTAATGATGTTAGCCATTAGCATAGCATATACCAGCTATTGGAGATGTCAGGGGGAAGGTCTGCATGCAAATCACTGGGAAAATTTCAAATTTTTTCTTTTACACTCTTCATCTTCATCCGCATGGACCCAATTTTGTTATGAGGGAGCCCGAAGTTATATTTTAATAGGGAGTTATACCTGGCAACCAAGTGTCTGTGGAGCTGGAAAGACCAGAAAAAGCTGTCAAGGAAAGCTGGTGTTTGGCAAATGATGTCAGCCACTAAGAATCTTATAAGGCATATGATCAGAGTTCCCTGACTGTGTGCCAACAACTCCTGAAAAAGACCAGCTGCCGGCCATGAAAAAGAGCATGGCTCCTGGAATGGTGGCTGAGAGCTAAAAACTGCAGCAGTCTTGGGAGACGCAGACCTTAGAGCCCTGTATTTGCTCAAGCACCTGCAGAACATCATCAAAGAGAAAGGAAGAAAAAGTGGGGAAAAAGAGGAAAGAAAAAAAATAAAGAGTATTAAAAAAGGTTTTTAGGACTTGCCTGGGGCTTGGGGAGCATGAAATATCTTCCAGAATGGATCACTCTGATAATGAAACTTTAGAACCCGATTAAAGCTCACAGCAGTGGGGAGAGGCAGCTCTATCAGCTCACAGCTGCAGCTGAGCCTGGGAGAAAGGAAAGCGCTGCCGCAAAATCCACCCAGGGAGAACGCAATACAGGGAACATCTGGCCCACCGGAGGAATTAAAACGATCAGCTGGAGTGGCAAGCAGCGGAACGCACCTGGCAAGACCCAAGTGTAATTAGGTCAAAGCATCATATATCATATACACAGATACAGGGCAAGTCCAGCCCCCTTCAGGCTGGGAACCCACAGCACAGCAAAAGAAGGAAAAATGGGATTCAGCGGCATCACTGTCTGGGAAGGGAGGGAGAAATCTGAAACCGGGCATCTTTTTGGTACATGAAGTTTACAGGAAATGTTAAACAAGAAATCCACAGAGTAAAATCGTGATTACGGTAATGCAAAATACCTCTTCAGGAAAGTAGGAAGAATAAAAGTTTGAAGGTGAAGATAGCCTACATTTCCTGAGAAAAATAAAAACATATGTCCCTTTCGAAAGTGAGTGCAGCAGGATAAAACAGTCCTGAGAGAAAGGGCATTTGATGTTTTCTTCCCCCACCTCTTTTTTTTTCTTGCAAGATTCCTGGCCTTCTGAGGAAAGACACAAAAGCAGAAATGCAGGTAACATGCGGTGCTCACCGGGATCTCTAAGGCATATTTAGAAGGAAAGAATTTTCAGAAAACTGTGGACTCAGAGAGAAAGAGATGACATTTTGTGCTTAATGAATCCAGAGGCTTCATATTGATTATTTGCTCCAGACGGAAGGGCAATTCTGAATAAAGGACAAGCAGAGGGGGGTGACTATGAGTATGCATTCTGAAAAATGGTACCTCTAAGTATTTATGCATATGTACCATGTCAGCTCAAGCTATTTAGAATGACAGTGAACATCATTAAGTCTCATTAAATCCATAGTCCTAAAAACCAAGGACAACCTCACACATGTGAAAGTTCAGGTTTCAGCTTTCTTTGTGATAAGTAAAGAAAGTTAAATCATAAAGTGAGAGATTGAGGGAAATCTGAGGATGGTTTTCAATGCCTTATTTTTTGCGAATAGTCAGAAAGTTGGAGAGCTCCCAAAAGCATCTGTCACAGAGTTTAACTGATTTAGAACAAAGCTCAATTGGTCCGGACAGGAATTGTCTTAGAAGTTTGGAAGAAATTTGTTTTATTCTCCTATGCCATTAAACTAGTCCAATAATGGATAACGGCAGGGGCAAACTTTTGGGAAAGGCGATCTTACTTCAAAAAAAAAGCTTCCCCCAGACTGCTGTAGAAACCTGGACCCAGGGGCCTCCGTTTTCCTCCCTCCACCCTACCCAGGAACTTTACACAGTTGAAAAGAAATCTAAACAATCAGAGGGAGTTTTGGCTAGGAACGCCGAGAGCTGGCAAGGCCCTGCTCTCTCCCTAACTGCAGTTGTTTATGATCATTAAAGGTAGTCTCTCTAGGAAAAAAAAAAGGACAAAATGTGGAAGTGCATGAATCATACATTCCAAACAGTAACACCATAAAATCACAGAAGTTAGGCTGTATGATTTTCCTGTCCTTCCCTCACTTCGCCTCCATTCCCTGACTTAAAATAGAGACGAGAAGGCTGCAGAGAAGTGAGACCAGGGATTAAGAGACTCAAGAACAGAACCAGTGGAGCTGATCTGAGATCTGTAGGCAAAGCAAACAGTGAACAGCAGAAGAAATAACTATAGCAACATGTGTGTGTGTGGGGGGAAAAACATTACAAGGGTCACAATAGATTTATCTAAATTTATGTAGGATCACTTGTTCAGCTCTGCGTCTCAGACGCTGAAGTGATATTAGGATCTCACACATGCATTGCAAGAGAGAATCCTCCACCTGCTTGCCTAAACAGGCAAAACAGAGGAAAGAGGAGAGGAAAAAGCCAAACAGAAAAGACATGTGTGGCCCATCACTGTTCAGGGGACAGAACAGCCTGGAGCCCTACCAGGGATGACAATTCAGTTTTGAGAACGCTGTGCCCTAGTTATATCATAGACCGCTGTATTGACCAGTTCTCTCTCTGTGCACATGTACTCTAACTTCCCAGGGATGCTCATCACCAAAAAGAATGCACAAGTTTATCCATTTTCACATTTTGCTTTCTGGATCTGTATTATTCTGATTCAAGTATCAGTCTGTCGGGGTAAAATTGAGTTAAACCCAAGAGTAACAGCAATTCTAGGGATGGCTTTTAGTTCTGTTTTAACAATTTGTCATCTTAGATTTTCAAGGATGTTTTTGCTACAGCTGATGATATTTAGGTCTGAGAGACTTTAAGAAACAAAAGAAAATTAAGCACAGCAAATGCAAAAAGGGGAAGCAGTGTTTTCTCATTTTGTTTTCAGCATTTCTTTACCTATTTGGAAAAATAAGCACACCAAGCTCAGTGAAATGTAATCTCCAGTTGGCACAAACCATCACAGCTTCACTGAAAAGAATGGAGTTTACACCGACTGTGGATCCAGTTCAATGAACAGAAAACCATGAAACCTTAAACTCACTAGGAAAATGGGCAAAGTAGTGTAGTGTTCTTGTCACACCCCTGTCCCAGCGGGTGCACGTGTGCTTTCATAGAAGTAAGGAATATGACTTTCCCTCAGAGGAAAGAGAAGTAGGCTTGACCAAGCAACTCTGATGAAGAAAGCCAAGAAGCTGTCAAAGACGCAAAGAAGATGTGAAATAGTCATCAACATGTGAATGATGGTTCTTTAGAAACAAATCCTTTGGAAAAGGCAAATTTTACATTTTCCATGTTTCCTTGCCATTTGCAGAACTCAGCCTAAACTCCTGTGCTGTTTAGTGGAGAGGTTTCATGCAATTAGAGGGTAGATGATGTTCCTATCATCTCTACACTTCATTAAATCAAAATGACTGTGGAAGTTAATTTTGAATAAACCCCTAGGTTAGAAGTGCCAATTATGGAGCCTGATGAATTAGGGAATTTTAGAGTCAGAAGAGCCTAATAAAGGAAAGAACGTCTGCGTCCAGCAGCTTGTTGCAAGCCCTAATACTGATTTGGCATGTGATCTTGGGATAGCCCCCTCACCTTTCCATGCCTTCGTTTTGCTTTTCCACTCCCAGTGCACAACTCTGTCAGTGTTCTCCTTTCAAAGTAATAAGAAGTCTAATGAAAAGCGAAAAGCAAAACTGTTTTGCCTGTTCCTGCTCAAGAATTTTAAGATTTTAGATAGAAAACAGCGGTTTAGAATGAAATTTATAGTCTAAAACCTAATCTTAGGGTAGTTAAGCTACCCTGAGGCTTATATCAGTATTTCAAATTGTCCATTTAATGATATTTTGCATGCGCAGTTTTGTTCAAATAACCATACTTTCTGCAAAGGCAGAACAAAATCTCATAGCAGAGATTTGGGTAACCTGTAAACAAAGCATATCCACGTCCAAAACAACAGCTAGCATCAGAAACATTATGACAAACCCAAGGCTCATCTTCCTGTTCTGGGCACAAGAAACATAAAAGTTCAGTGACACATCCCAAAATACAATGACAGCCTACCAGAACAACTGCCTGCAGCACCTGGGCTTTGGGCTCTCACGGAACTCACAGCAGAGGCAAGAAACGGCACCACTTCTGACTGAAAGCTGAAATCAGGATGCTGATAAGAAGTGTTGGTCAATGTTCCATGGCAGAGTATGACTTTTAATAGTTCCCCTGTGGGGACCCGAGAATATCGGCGAAGGTGAGGGCACATATGCAAGAAAACGTCCTTGAGGACATCTGGGAACATGAGCCACAGCAGGAAAAACATTTTTGTCCCTATGGTAGGGCTCTCGATTTTGGACTGTACACTCTTTTTCCTCTGCGCACCCTTGTTTCTCTCAGGTCCTATCTGCGTCTTCATAGCAATTCTGGGGATCAGGCCCTGCAGCAAGGATCATGAGATGATGCAAAGATGGGCATCACTAAATTGTGTTGATCAGCGCATGGTCAAAGAGGGAGGAACAGTTTGAGTCCAGCTTATAGAAGAGCTTAGTGAGGTGGGGAACGGGTGAAGGTACTAAAACGGCAAAGAAAGTGAGCATAGAAGAGTAAATATGGATAATGTGTTTAAAGCTTAAATCAGCATTTTATTTCTCCCTCATTCATTCTACTGCGACTGCTGAAACTACCAGCCTTATTTTATTTGCTGTCAGCGGTAGCTGCTGATGGGAGGATGAGGTAAAGATCCCAGTCGCTGTTTTGTCAAACAGAGTGCACTGGTGTGACACAGCTTGGACAAACCTACCAGCAGGGATGTAATCTGCAGACCTGTGGAGCACTTCTGTTCTTGCAGCATTGCTTTGCTTTATAAACACTACAGCACTGGTGGGAAAAACGATAAAGTTAGCTGGAATTGGAAAGACTAATTTCTGATGCAGGCAAAATACTAAAACATCAGTAATTCTTGCTTTTTAAAAAACCTTTTATGTTTCTTTGTTCGGAGCGTATTTAGATCAGTAATGCTTATCTGTGTGTCTTCTGACAAACAGTTTCCTGTGCCAATATTACAGAGTCCTCTGATATGCACATTAAATCTAAATTAGTGTATTTAATGTGTTAAACTGCATGCAGCTGTCAGCTGATCTGACACTTATCTCATGTACCTGATATACTGCCACCCACTTCTTCAGCAGAATTGCAATTGTGCTACACATTTAGTATGGAGAATAAATGTATTTTATATCATGCATTATAAAAATTCTTATGGCTACATACACATAACTGGAGGTGAATACACCACAGATGCAGTGATTGTATTCAGGGTGATCAGTTGAGATTAGCTGGGTTTCTGATGTGGACCAACACTTTGTGCCTATGTTTAACGTGGCACACTCCAGTCTCAGAGCACGAACTGCTTGTTAGGAAAGTGCATAGCCACTTCTGGAGACCTGACTTAACAGCAGGTAGCCTAAACCCTGCCCAATGCAGCAAAGAGATACCGTTGTATGCAACTATACTTGCAAAATTAAATGGCTTATTTAATGCAAATTTGAATACGGCCATCACTTTGAGTGCCAGGATGTGATTCAAAGTAGCACTAAACTGAAGTGACAACCAAAAGCCAAATAAGATCTAATCTCTGTAACTGGATGACTTTGGTTTAAACTGTGCCAAAGCTTAATTTGACAAAACCGTATGGAAGCACTAGGTAAGGAGTGCATGGGACATTGTGCTTCTAGATTGGGACAGACCTTTAACTGCTGAGGGTGAGAACAGAAGACTTGTGATGTTGCCATTATCTAGTAGGATTACCTTCGACAGCTCAGCATGAATTTTTGCACCAGTTTCCTACTCTTATTGAGGACCATTATGCTATTATTATTTATAAATCACTTTGAAATAAACTTTTGACATACACTGTAAAAAGTTGAATGAAAATTACTACAGATTTTGTAGACTGTAGCTGATGAGAATACCAGAAGAATATAGATCTCTCTGCAGACGTAAGGACAACATGTGTTTGGGATTTCTCCATCCACTTTGAGTTGCCTGCAGCAGTTAGTAATTCAGTGGCACTACACTAACAAAAGAAAAGGCTTGCTACCGAGTCAGAGAGTCCTCAAAGAGAGGTGTCATTTTTAGAAATACTCTTCTGCCACTCATGAGAAACCCAAGGCAACCAATGACAACCAGGAGCTGTTTTTCTTGGGACAAAGAAAAGAAGGTATGAGACTTGCAGCAAGGTTGGCCAAGTTACTTTTACAAGCAGATCTTACAACAAAATGCGCATCTTGCACACAGCAGACAAATTTTTTCAGTTAGCCTTTCAAACTAAGCACATTTGGGGAAGACTGCCTTAGTGACTGCCAAAGGAAACAGAAGAAAACAACTGTCTTTTGTAGGTCAGATGGGAAGGAAGGTACCTTTGCTCAGAAATGTCCCTACCTCCCAAGCGCTGCGTGTCTCAACATCAGGATAATTACTAGTGGATCTAAGAGTAGGAATGTCTGTTTACCAGCACCTTCTATGTAATATTATTTTATAATCTTTTACAGGTTACAAAGCATGGCAGAAGTAAAACTTTTGACCAGATTGAGATGGAAAATTCAGCTATTGACACATTCAGTTAAAAACCGTAATTTACCATAACCTAACTGAAAAGGGCATCTGAGTTTTCCAGACATTTTTCCTCCTGTAGCAAAGGGACTTGAATCACAACTGCTGACTAAGTAATGGGATGACATGTTCACTGGGATGATGCCAGCGGATACTTTCAGCCTGTCTCTGTTGACAACCATGGCACAGACTCTCCATGCACAAAATTTGGATATTCCCTTTGACAGAAAAAAGTGAACCTTAGGAGAATAGAGGAGTGCTGAAAAGGTTTTGAAGCAATGGCACAGCTCTTCTCTCACTTTCCCTTTCTCTCTCATCTCGCAATGGGACCTTAGTTACAGACCCCTCCTCAGTTTTTTCAAAGGAGCTCCCTTCCAGTTCAAGAGCTGTTACCATGCTAAGGCTGAATCTATCAGTCTAGCTGACACATTCCTTTGCATGATTTATGGGCAGTCCAACTTACAGTGACCTTGCTCTTCCCATGACCTTCACCTGTACTCGAGGAGTTCCTCTGAGGATGTTGGAGGTTGCAGAAGTCACTATCACCAGAATCTCCTGCAGGGTTTGGGCTTTGGGAACCCCTAGCTAAGGAAAGAAGCAACATCAATACTTCTGCTTGCAAAACGCAACCCCTCCTGTTCATACCAATGTACCCATATTTCAGAACATTCCTTCATTGATATCACTTTTTCAGTGGCCCAGATAACCACTGCATGATGGAGGTGGGGAGCAGAGTCTCCCCTGATCTGTGTGAAGTGGGTCCCATCCCTTACCCAAACACGCAATAGTTTTACTCAGCCACGACACAACCAAGCTTTTGTTTACTAAGAAAAAGTTAGCCTGGCCCACTCTGGACCCTGTAACTGCAAAATTTCAAGACAACAAAAGACCTTAGACTCTATTTCTCCACAATTATCTCCACAATAATTTAAAAAGTTCTGAAGTGTTTTCCAAATGACAGCAACAAACAATGTGCCATTAATCACAGTTGACAAGTTCTACCGAGTAGCCTCTGATTGATCCTGATGTTGTCAAACTTTCTTTTTCTTTTGACCTCTCTCTGACTGGCATCTTTCTGCAGTGCTTTTGTGACCTTTCTGCTGTATTGATCCACACAAATAGCAGGGAAGTGAGCAGTTTCATGAGAGGGCAAAGTTGATAAGAATAGGTCAAATAGGAGGTTACTGGGACCTCCACACAGCACCATTTTAATGATTGATTAGTGGGAGTGTAGAGGAAGAGCCGAGGACACCAAAATTAGGAATTGATAAGGTCTCAATCATGAGATTCTTATAGTTTCTTTTTATGGCTCCTATTGAAGTGTCTTATCGTGTTGGGTTGATAAGTAATGAGAATAGACTTTGTGTTGCACGCAGAGATCTTTCTTAACAACAGGTTTATTGAAAAATCTGGCAGATGCATGCAATGAGTTTGATGACACCTGTTCTGTGGAGGCAGGGCTTGGCATCAGAAACTGCCTTTCCTTCAACACAGCCTTCACAGACTAAGTGGCCCCAAGAGGTGAGGGTCTCCATCAGCAGGGAAGCTGCACGCCCCGTAGTTCTGAGGTCAGGACTGTGAGTGGCTGCACACTTTCTGGCTATCTCACATCATGCTGCAGCAGGACTGCTAGATGGGGAATTGTCTCCAGCACAAAACTTCCTAAGACAAATATGCACAAACTCATAGTGAATTACCAAAGTCTTCAGATGAACTGATAAAGTCCACCCCTAAGGAGAGGACTGGAATGTGGGAGTGCATAGCGGGGTGAGCCAGGAAGAGGGCTGGCTGCAACTGAATGCGCAGATATCCCCAAGCAAAAGGAAATGCTCCACAGAGACAGCTGTGACAGCACAGAAAGTCTTGCTTTATTCCATTTTCCTCCTTTTCTCGACATGCATCACTCCAGAAGATGTGCTGTTCAGAGGTATATGTTAAGCAAGGAGAACAGGCTAGCTGAGAAATAATTTGCCAGCTGGGTATCTGAAGATTCGATTTTTAAACATTCTTTCACTTCAGACCCCTGTGTGTTTATTATGGAGAATGCATACGTGAACACGCAGTTGAGTGTACCACTTTCCTGAAAAGCAAAGTACTTTGTAAGCTTTGTTGGAAATGGCTGGGGCTATTAGACTAAACTGTGATAAACCAGCTGCAAATTTTTGGACATTTTGAATTCTGTTGCAGAGCCATTGTTGTTATTCTATAATGAGTATAAAAATGACTTCAGTGCAAGGATATATGCACAGCACTAAGAAAATGTAGTCCTTCAAAATGGAAAGGGCATGTTTTCTTTAATCCATCTTTATCCCTGCTTGGTGTCTAACACTGACCAATGCCTTTGATACACACTTTACCACAAGGTCCATATTTAGGTATCAACCCACCTAGCCATACTGGTTTTTTTACTGAGATAGCTGGTTCTTAAATTCTCATAATTTCTTCCCATTGAACAAAAATATTACTTCAGGGGAAGCCCTGAAAATTCTGAGGGGAACAAAAATGAAGACTACTGAAAAGAAACATTTTGTTCATGTCTATCTTGAACCCCAGCTGTGTTTCTTCCTGTCAGATGAAAATATTTAAATTTTGTCACCAAAGTTCAATCAAAACTCAACAAAATAAATTTTACCTTTCAGTTCATCACCTTACTAAGGATGTTATTGAAATTATCAGTTTTTTGCAAAACGGTTCCATTTACTCAGAAAAGATTTTCAGCAGGACGTATGCCAATGCTTTTTAGAACAGATCGCAAGGTTTGATTTTTTGAACATATATTTGTGTCAACAGTGCTTCTAGGGTGCTAAAGCTGCACCTTAGATCTCTCCTTGTGATGGCAGGAGACACTATCCTTCCTCTTTGTTCCTACAATGGTGTCTAAAGCCGATACTGTTTTTATTTCCTTTCTTGCACAGATATAAGACCTGCTATTATCACTCTCCTACTACAGGCATGTGGTTGAATCACTACCTACTCTGTCTAGACACAGACTACCAATTTATTGGACCTTTCTGGTTTGGGTTTTTCTGGATGCTCAATGGAGATATACAAAATGAGATTACATTTTCAACACAACCCAGTGTCCTAGGGAGGAACAAGTCCAAAGTCAGAGGAGTACAGTGGTTTACTTAAGATTTATAAGCTGAGTTTTAAAGAGAATAAAAAGGAATGTAAAATTTTTTGACACTTTGAAGCTTGGAAGCAAAACTGCCCTTATGTCTGTACTATAAATGCTAATTACATTCTACTATGAAGTAATACAATTATAAACTGTATCATACATAAAAGAGTTTTAGTTCATTTTCTTTCCTATTTCCATTTATTTAATCTTGTTATTTACTATTTCTATTGACACCAGAAATATTTCTCTATTTTTACACCTTGCGTAGCACCTGGCACAAAGAAAATTCAAGGCATGAACTTTTGAGGCAGCATCAGGAGAAGTGACAGTCACCTTCAGTGATCTGCAAGATCAGGTACACATCTGATTATCTCAGGTGTAGAGCAGCATTGACCTGGAAGCATTGCTTCTGGTTCTGATTTAGCAAGGGGATCCACTCATTCAAGTATACGCTGCCATTTTAGGGCAATGACAGCTCTTAAATATACTTCTGCCCAGTTGCTCTGAGGAGCCTGTTTTGGTACTAATCATTTGAATGCACCATGCAAGATCCCTGCAATTGCAGCTTTTGCTTTTCAAGTGATGTGATAACACCTGTATGTTACAGCTAGTTACTCCTGAAAAATGCACTACAATATCTGCAGTGTTCAGATAGGACTATCAACTTTTTTTTCTCTTAACCTGTAAGTAGTTTATGAAATCGATCAGCTCAAATTGATAGCAAATTGAATGCTTTGTGAGAAGAAGAATAAACAAATTTTTTGTTGCCTTTTTTTCCACTTAAATCAACCTGTGCAGGACACCTATCATTTCAGTCATTTGTTATCAGATGCCCCTGTTTACTTGTTTTTTTTTAATGAGCAATGATTTAGGTTCAAAACAAGGAGATAAACTGAGACATGAAGTTGTTATATGTATTAAAATAAGCAACACTTTGTAATATACTGGACTGTGACAACATATTAAATTGAATCCATCCTATCCCAGAAAGTTTCCAGCTTAGGATTTTGGTGTTTCAGAATGAAAAAACAGTCAGGTAGCCTAGAAATGAGTAAGACAGTAATCACTGAACCTGGAGTGGTCTGCTTCTGTTCCTGCTCTGCAAGAGAGCTTGTGTGCCTACAAACTGGCTAAAATTTTCCTGACTGTATCAATCACTCCAACCAAAATATTATTTCTTCCTGCCTCTCTTGCTTCTCATATTTTATGCCCTGACATTAGTCAAATTTCTACTGAAAGTGTAAATAGATTGAAATTAAAAAGTTCTTTTAAATCCCTTTAAATTATTGCATGTCAGTGTGCACAGGATTTTGGCCATTTCCCCGTATGTTTCCAAAACATTTCCAATTTAGGTATTTGATTATGCGATGACAGGTACACAAGTTTTTGAAAAATCAGATCACGAAAATTTAATCCAAAGTAGATTAAAAAAAATAAATCTTTACAAATAAACAAATACCAAATATATTAAACATTTTGGTTTTGTATTTTTTTTTTTTTATTCAACATGAAAGTGTCCATACTTTAATATGACATGGAAGCAAATCTGACCACACAAGGTGGAGAAGTTTATTACAAAGATAAGAAAAAAATGGCAGACTTGAAAAAGGTGATGTAAGACATATCTTCGAGAAGTGGCCAAAATCTAAGTTTTCTGATATAAAATACTCTTTCCAATGTGGTATAAGATTCATAGTAGTTTGGCATTCTGCGTGAATAACATCATGAATTATCTTTATTGACTCCAGCTTGATACCAAATATCATTACAACACAGTTTATAGAGTCAATCAACTGAGGAAGAAGGTGATAGAAAGGATGAAGACAACAGAGGAAAACAAAGAACATAAGACAGAAGAAAGCAGTTTCTTGTTAGTTAGCATCAGGAAGGTTTTTCTCCTGGGACTGGTGCTTAGACTCCATGGCAATAGGTGGAGCATGAAAGCCCAAAACAGGTGAAAGTTCATGTGACTGAAAGCCTTGCCTGCCTTTGTATGCCTTCCTGTGGCATCTCTCCACCGCATTTCTCCCTTTCTTTCTCCTTCATTTGCAGTTTTCTGTAATTTGATCTTTCCTCTTGGCTCTTTTTCAGTTTGCCACATTTTCTAAAGGCTGATAGAGAACAATCCTGCTAAAACTGCTGGGACACAGGACGCTATCTGTTCTTCTGCCTGAGAGTTTGAGCTATTTTTCAGGAAATTCTCAAAAATCTGTGATTGGTGGGGTTCTGCCGTGGCTGCTCAGGGACTGGCTGCAAATCTGTTGTCGGGTGGTGAGAAAAATTCTATCACAAGTGGTTTATATTTCATATTCATTATTTTCATTACTATTATCATTGTTACTGGTGGTATTATTAGCATTATTAGCATTCACTTTGTTGTTTCATTAAACTGTCTTTATCCCAACCCTTGAGATTCCCCTTTTGCTCATTTCTCCTCCCCACCCCACTGTGGAGGAAAGACGAGCGGTGAGCGAGCGGCTGTCTTGTGCTTAGTTGCTGGCTGCTGGGTTAAACTATGAGAAGCTTGTTTCCCTTTGTATGCACATGGTAGATGCCACATTAGGATTACAAATGAAGTGTGTCTTCAGATTCTTTCAACGAAAATTTCCATGAAATGTGATTTGAAAACTACTGAAAATTCAAAGATTAGAGCTCTTCTTGGTGGTGCAGATCAGGAGGACAAGAGACAACAAAAACAAGCTGGAAAAAGAGAGGCTCAGGCTGGATATGCTATGAGCTTATACATCTTTGCTTCCCGATGTAGCTATCTACCTGCTGTTGAACTTCTCAGTATGTCATTTCACTTCCATTTCACAGAATCACAGAATCACAGAATAGTAGGGGTTGGAAGGGACCTCTCTGGGTCATCTAGTCCAACCCTCCTGCCGAAACAGGGTCACCTACAGCAGGCTGCACAGGAACTTGTCCAGGCGGGTCTTGAATATCTCCAGAGAAGGAGACTCCACAACCTCCCTGGGCAGCCTGTTACAGTGCTCCGTCACCCTCAGAGGGAAGAAGTTCTTCCTCAGGTTCAGACAGAACTTCCTGTGCCTCAGTTTGTGCCCATTGCCCCTTGTCCTGTCACTGGGCACCACTGAAAAGAGCTTGCCCCATCCTCCTGACACCCACCCTTCAGATATTTATAAGCATTTATAAAGTCCCGTCGCAGCCTTCTCTTCTTCAGGCTGAACAAACCCAGCTCCCTCAGCCTCTCCTCGTAGGGGAGATGTTCCAGTCCCCTCATCATCCTTGTAGCCCTCCGCTGGACTCTCTCCAGTAGCTCTTCATCTTTCTTGAACTGGGGAGTCCAGAACTGGACAGAGTACTCCAGATGAGGCCTCACCAGGGCAGTGTAGAGGGGAAGAAGAACCTCCCTTGTCCTGCTGGCCACACTCTTCTTGATGCACCCCAGGATTCCATTGGCTTTCTTGGCAGCCAGGGCACACTGCTGGCTCATGGTTAACCTGTCGACACCAGGACACCCAGGTCCTTCTCCGCAGAGCTGCACTCCAGCAGGTCCGTCCCAAGCCTGTACTGGTTCATGAGGTTGTTCCCCCCCAGGTGAACGACCCTGCATTTGCCTTTGTTGAACCTCATCAGGTTCCTCTCTGACCAGCTTTCCAGCCTATCCAGGTCACGCTGAATGGCAGCACAGCCTTCTGGTGTATCTACCACTCCTCCCAGTTTGGTGTCATCAGCAAACTTGCTGAGGGTACATTCTAACTCTTCATCCAGGTCGTTGATGAAGAAGTTAAACAAGACTGGGCCCAGTACTGACCCCTGGGGGACACCACTTGTTACCAGCCTCCAACTAGACTCAGCACTGCTGATGACAACCCTCTGAGTTCTGCCATTCAGCCAGTTCTCTATCCACTTCACCAACCACTCATCCAGCCCACACTTCCTCAGCTTCCCCAGGAGGATATCATGGGAGACTGTGTCGAAAGCCTTGCTGAAGTCAAGGTAGACAACATCCACAGTTCTCCCTTCGTCTACCCAGCCAGCCATGTCATTGTAGAAAGCTATTAGGTTGGTCAGGCATGATTTCCCCTTGGTGAATCCATGCTGACTACTCCTGATAACCTTCTTTTCTTCCACTTGCTTGATGATGGCCTCCAGGATAAGCTGCTCCATCACCTTTCCCGGGATGGAGGTGAGGCTGACCGGCCTGTAGATCCCTGGGTCCTCCTTCTTGCCCTTTTTGAAGATTGGAGTGACATTAGTCTTTCTCCAGTCCTCAGGCACCTCTCCTGTCCTCCAGGACTTCTCAAAGATAATGGAGAGTGGCTCAGCAATGACATCCGCCAGCTCTCTCAGCTCTCGTGGGTGCATTCCATCCGGGCCCATGGATTTGTGGACGTCCAGATCGCTTAAGTGATCCCTCACACAGTCCTGCTCGACCAAGGGAAAGTCGTCCTCTCTCTAGGCTTCTTCTCTTACCTCCGGGGCCTGGGATTCCTGAGGGCCAGTCTTAGCACTGAAGACTGAATCAAAGAAGGCATTCAGTAGCTCTGCCTTCTCCGCATCCTCCGTCACCAGGACACCCGCCTCATTCAGCAGCGGCCCCACATTGTCCCTAGCCTTCCTTTTGCTGCAGATGTAGTTGAAGAAGCCCTTCTTGTTGTTTTTGACATCCCTTGCCAGCTGCAATTCCAGGTGGGCCTTGGCCTTCCTCGTCGCATCCCTGCATGCTCTCACCACGTTTCTGTACTCTTCCCAAGTGGCCTGCCCCTCTTTCCACATTCCATGGACCTATCTCTTCTGGTTGATCTCTGCTAGAAGCTCCTTGTGTAACCATGCAGGTCTCCTGCCTCCTTTGCTAGATTTCTTTCTCAGGGGGATGCATTGTTCCTGTGCATGGAAGAAGTGTTGTTTAAAGAGCGACCAGCACTCATGGACCCCCCTGCCTTCGAGAGCCCTGGCCCACGGGATTCCTCCCAGTAGCTCCTTGAAGAGGGCAAAGTCAGCCCTCCTGAGGTCCAGGGTTTTGATCCTGCTTATCGCCCTGCTTCCTCCACGCAGGATCCAGAACTCGACCATTTCATGGTCACTGCAGCCGAGTCTACCTCTAACCTTCACATCCTCCACCAGTCCCTCCTTGTTTGTTAACATGAGGTCCAGCAGCGCGCCTTTCCTTTTTGGTTCCTCCACCACTTGCATCAGAAAGTTATCATCGATGCTCTGTAGGAACCTCCTGGATTGCGCCTGCCTAGCTGTATGGTCTTCCCAGCTGATGTCAGGGTGGTTGAAGTCCCCCATGAGAACCAGGACCTATGACTGTGAGGCTGCTTGCAGCTGCCTGTAGAAGGCCTCAGCAACCTCCTCCTCCTGGTCAGGTGGCCTGTAGTACACACCCACCGTAATATCACCCTTATGAGCCTGTCCTTTAATTCTAACCCACAAGCTTTCAACTTGTTCCTCATTTGCCCCCAGGCCAAGCTCAATGCATTCTACTTGCTCCCTCACATATAGAGCAACTCCCCCACCTTTGCTTGTTGGTCTGTCTTTCCTAGAGTCTGTAGCCATCTATGACAGCATGCCAGTCATGCGAGTTGTCCCACGACGTTTCTGTGATGGCGACCAAGTCGTAGCCGTCCTGCTGTATAATGGCTTCCAGCTCCTCCTGTTTATTGCCCATGCTACGTGCGTTGGTATAGACACACTTGAGCTGGGCTGTCAATCTCACCCCTGGCCTTGGCACGCCAAGCCTATGCTCATCCCTAGTGAGCTGGGCAATATCCCCTTCCCCCTTCGAACCTAGTTTAAAGCCCTCTCAACGAGCCCCGCCAGCTCGTGGCCAAGAATTCTTTTCCCCTTTGAGACAGCTAAGTTCCACCTGTTGCCAGCAGGCCCGGTGCTGTGTACACCTCGCCATGATCAAAGAAGCCAAAATTTGACCGATGGCACCAGTCTCTGAGCCACCTGTTAACCAGGTGAGTTTTCCTGCCCCTTTCAGTGCTATTCCCTTCCACTGATGGGATGGAGGAAAACACCACCTGTTCCCCTGATCCTTCAACCAGTTGCCCCAGTGCCCTGAAGTCCCTTGTGATGGCCTTGGGACTCCTTTCTGCGATCTCGTCCCCGCCGACCTGCATTACCAAGAGGGGGTAGTAATCAGAAGGCCACACCAGACCAGTGAGTTCCTTAGCAACATCCCTAACCCGGGCCCCAGGGAGGCAGCAGACTTCCCTGTGGGATGGGTCCGGTCGGCAGATCGGGCCCTCTGTTCCCCTCAGAAGGGAATCACCTGTGACAATGACCCTCCTTTATTTCTTAGTTGAGGCAGTCGTAGTTCTTGGGGCTGTCTGACTCATCCTAGGCAACCCCCTGGATGGAGCCTCACCTTCACCCACATCCTCTGTGGCCAGTCCCTCACATTCCAGAGCCCCATATCTGTTGTTTAAGGGCAACTGGGCAGGTGAGGGAGGCCGGGGGGAGATTCGCCTGCCACCCTGAGCAGGGACCCTTTTCCATTCCCCCCATCTCTTAGGCCCCCTCTTTCTGCTCGGTGGCAAGAGGGTAGGGGGTTCTCTGCTTTCTGTGAAGCCACCTCCTGCTGCCTCTACCTCAGGGAGAGCAGGGTGCTGCCCCACCAGTCGATCTCCCTCTCACACTCCCGGATGCTCCTCAGCCTCTCCACTTCCTCCTTCAGCTCTGCCGCCAGGCTGAGCAGGTCATTCACCTGCTCGCACCGAACACAGCAGTTGTCTCTGCTGTCCAGGCTCAGGCACTCCTTGCAGCCAGAGACCTGGACACCGGCATTCTTGCGTGGGGCCTCCGTCTGGGTCCCCACACTCCTTCGAGCAACAACTTTCCCACGGGTGGTAACCATGGCTAGAATATCTCCTGGATGGGCGATGCCCACTACTTGAGTAGCCAGGAGGGGGGACTGCACCCTGCCTGTCGCCTTCCCCACTCGCCCTGCCTGCGCGAACTGCCGCGCAAACTGCTGCACCGCTCCCGGGCTGCTGCACCGCCTCTGTTTGCCGGCTCTGTTCGCCCTAAGTCTTTCTGTCTATATAATAAAAAAAGGATAATTATGGACCTCATTTCCTTTGTAAATGTGCTTCAAAGATCAGTGAGTAAAGTAAATCAGGTTATACAATTACATGCAATGAAAGGAAGAGACAAGGCAGAAAATAACAGCAATACTTTCTATAAAGTATGAAATCATATCTTTGGTTTTAGTCTTCTTTTCCTTGTGTTTCTGCTTCCCATCAGGAACATTTCTCCTTTTGGACTGTCAGAGCTATGTGGTGATTTACAATTTGTTAGAAAAGCTTTGTCTGAACCTTTTCAAGGCTTACATTACATGGTCTCATGCCTCTCAAGATTGTGGCTTGTGTAAACACAGAAATAAAGCTGAAGTTAAAATAAGCTGAATGAGAAATTAGATACAAAAGACACACATACATACTTGTACATAACCCACACAGTTTGTGTTCAACAAGTTGCTTGCTGAAAAAGAGGTCTCTCCTTGTTTGAATGGTTTCAAATGTGGAAGATATCTTCACTGAATACAATTAATTGGGTTCTTCAATGTGTGAAGTATGTACTTCTATGAGATGTATTGTATATGACTGACTGAATGGTTTAATGGTTAATCTCCTTCTTAAAATTGTATGATTATTGCCTGTTATTGGGTAGAAGTTTGGAATTGCTGTATTATCCCAAGCTCTAAATCGGATCTGTTCGCCTTAGTGAAATATCCAGACTGGGGCAACAAAAGTCTGTAAAATATCACCAGACTTGTCCTCAGAATGGCACCAGTAGTAAAAAATTGAAACTAAACGGTATTTTCCCCTTTCTTCTTCTCTTTGCTAAAAACACAGTAAGAAGGTAAGGTAGAGACTGACTCCAGCCCACTGGGGAAGGGAGAGTTCCCAGGGAAGCCCTAAATGGTGAGGGCAATTAGTTTATTTTGTACAAAGGAATCATGAGATAAAGAAGGTTAAATAAGAAACTGGGAGCTAGAAATACTACCACTAGTACAGGCAATTATTTCTCCTCCCACTAGATGTTTAAGTAAGTTTTTCTGGGTTGCTATGAGTAGGTCAGAGAACAACAAATTTCAAATATTTTTAAGTGAGGAAGGTCCAGAGGAGACACGAAGTAGAAGATTTTAAGCTCTGAATGGTGAAATGCTAGCATATGTTAGTCAGTGGATCTGTTAAGTCTTTATCACTGATGGTCTTGAAGAGCAGCTAAATGAGAATTCATTAGGATTGGCTTATCAGACAGAGAAGTGCAGTGGCTTCAGGGAAGGACCTTGGTCTCTTTTAACTCTGTGTGTAGCTGTGCTACAGCACACATTTGGATAACCAAATGAGCTTTCCATTTTATGTTCTTAGGGAATCCTGCTAGGTGGAGTGTTTCTACGTAGTCTTTTGGTAGGATTGATGCATAAAATACTGTGGTGCTATTAAGCAAGTCTTTTCACGCACACATAGAGACACACATATAGTTAGACTGTACTTTAAAAGGTTTTTTCTTTAAAAATTTTATGTTTAAATTACCTATGACAACTAATAGCATGTATGACAAGATGTGAAAATCTTGCTAAGGAACATGTAGTGGCAGGCACAGCTGCACACACTAATGCATTTTGTGAGTCAAGATAAACCTTGCAATGGACAATATGTGGTGGGGTATGGAGGGCAGAGGAGCTGCCAAGGCTGTACACCTTCTGTTGACTCTTAAATTTTTAACTGTTTGGGACCAAAGTTACTAGAAAGACTCAAGATCCATCAAAGACAGCCTCAAGTGGTATCAATCATCTATGCAATATTTGATGTTCAGATATCTCAGCGGTTTCCCCATCTTCAGAATATTGGCTGAAGCTGGGCTAATGACTTTAGAGTCTGCTGCGTGATTTCAGTATACTGTAGAAATTCAGAGGGTTCAGTAGCCAGTCCTCTCCTATCCTGTGTATGCAAATCGGTCCCCTGTGCTATGTTTGGAGAAAAGAATCAGTCTACAGACTAACGCACTTTCCCCTAGCACAGTTATATAGTTTTGCTCATCTTCAAAACATATGAATTTGATATTCCCTGATTACATGGGGAAGTTTCTTCAAGTTATTTTAACTCGGTACAACAATATGACACTTCCACTCCTCTCTGCCATCAAAACAGGAATGAAGATGTTAATTTGGGGAGCAATCAGGCAATCTAAATTATTCAGATCTGAAAGTTTTAAGTTAGAACAGTTTTTCAAATTCATTTGTATCAGGATTAAAACAGGCTCAACCCATGTCTGTCTAATGAAGCTCCTGCTGAAAATCTCAGCTGGAAATTCAAGGAATCAAGTCTATCCATCATCTCAAAGTCATGATTATTTCATAAGCAACACTCAGTGTTCAGTCAAGTCTTCAACTCATCATTCGACTTACCATAGTTTAACCACAGAAGCATCTTTTAGAAGAACTCATGCTGAACATTACTTGATGAAGCTAAATCCCATTAGCAGAACAAACAACAAAAGTCTGTGTCGTGACACCGCAATAAGGTATACTTAATTATTCACAAAGGATACAGGTGCAGATCTCTCATCACATACTGGAGCACATCCAAAGCCTCTAGGAAGAATATTAATAACCCCTTCTTTTGCATTTCTATTGGAGGAATAGCTCAATTAGTTTCAGTCTGCTGTCTTTCCCTCATCTATTATACATTTGAGTAGTTATACTTTGTTTCAGAAAGTGCGCATGGAAAGATATGCATTAACAAGGTAACAGTGCACAGGAGAGCATATGGGCACCCTATACCAAACTTCTTGAGCTGACTAAGACTTCCATCCACTTGTATGTGTATGTATGCTACTTGCTTTTCTGCTGCTTCCTTTCTTTGCTTTGCACACTGAGAACAGTCAGATGAAACTGGTTGGAAAGTGCAACGCCCCAGGTACAGCCACACCCCTCAGCTTTAAGTGGCATACGTTATATGTGGAATAAAATGAAAATGCAACACAAAGAAGGATGAAAAGGGTTAAAAGGAGGGGAGACCTGAAAAGGAGAGATGGGATGCTGGTGAGGATCATAAGCAATGCATAAGTCTGCAGCTCCAGTGAAGAAAACAGAGGTTGAAAGGGAGAAATGGTTAAATCTGACAAGAAACAGAGAGAAAGGTCACTTCTTTTTGAACTGTGCCCTGAATAATTTTATTTATTGTAATATATCTGTGGGCCTGTAAAAGAATGGCTTGTCTGTTAGCCTTTTGCCTTTTGCCTTTTGATTTCCAATTCTACTGAATCATGAAGGAGACTTGGATGATTAATGACGTAGAATCAAATTTTGTGGTATATGCACATTCCCAAACACCTTCTAGAGTTCAGTGAACAGGTCAATTAATAACACCTACCGCCCCTTAGAAGTGGGTTGATCATCTATGGGGATAATAATAATAATGTACATATTTCAAACTGTAATTACTTAAAGTGATGCTCTAACAAGGTTCATTTTCTATCATGCCATCTACCATAAATGTTTCCCATGTGATATATATAACAAGATTTGACTTTTGAAAAACTTATAGACTACCATTAGCTCCTAGGATACATATTCAAAAAGAGACTAGAACACATGTAAAAAATATCAAAAGAATGTCATCTAAGCAGGCAAGATTAATTCAGTTAATAAATGATGGGTTAAGTTAAAAAATAATCATAATAACTGTCAGGAAAGGTTTATTGAGTTCTACATTAAAGTAGTGTAGAATTTCCTAGGCAGATTAAAAAAAAAAAAAAAAAAAGGAAAATTTCACAACTTTGTGGTTTGCAGAAATAACACTACAGAACTCCTTCTCTGAAACACAAGACTATTCAGCTGAGGCTACAGAAAAAATCACCACCATCTGTTACCAGTATAGAGCATACAACACAACCAAGAAGTTCTGTTTCTAGGCAGTAGTAAGGGTACCATGTACTGCAATAACAAAATCACTATGCTTACTGGGAATGAATATTCTAAATATTTTAAATATTCTGTATGAGGTAGCTCTAGTAGGAGGCTAAGGATGTGCCTTGAGTCACCTCTCATTCCTGTTCAGAAAACACAGTGCTAGGGATCAAAACAGTCTGAAAGGCTACTGAGATTGCTTGCATAGGGGATTGATCATTATTTGTGCTCTGTTCTAGCAATTTTTCAGTCAGAGTACTGAACTGACTATGTGAATTTATGATTTATGATTCAGTTTGGCTTGGCTTTATGCTTGTGTTTCTCATCAGAACAGAATTGAAGCCGGAATATCACCATCATTAATGAAGTACTCCTTTACCAAGGCTCTCCTGAGTTATGAGCAGACCCAAGTCTCTCATTTCAAAATTCAGAGCTCTTCTAGCTAGACCATTTTTTCTAGCAAGTGTACTCTCCCATTTTTAAGTGCCTTATGAATTGCAACAGGCTGGAAGTCTTGTTGCACTAGCATCTCAACTGTGTTTCTTCACCCCTTGACTGTTGTATGTAAAATATTAACTGCTTCTTGGAACATGAATGAGAAATTTTTCCTTTCCCTCAAAGGAGAATACTGTAATCTTCGGACTCCTTCTGGGCCAAGAATATCTAACCTGATGGGTGGAAAAAGTCTCTGCTCAGAACAGTTAGCAGATGCCAGGGACATCTATCTCCAAGAGCAGGGTAGACATGGGTAGAAGCAGGGACTGAGTTTAGGACTCCTCACTTTGAGAGTCTCTTGCTTATGATCTGTGCTGTTCCCTTCTCCCCTACATGCTTTGAAAAAGGAGAAAGGTATCTTGTTCAATTGTTTGAAGGCAAGATCAGAGGCGTCTACCTGTAGATGAAAGCTCTGAACTGCAGCTTCCCTGTGAGCAAAAGTGTCTCCTTCAAATGTACAGCAAAGCTTCTGAGAGGGAGAATGTGAGACTTCTTACCTGCTCAATATGTAGAAACACCATTGGGAAACTCCTGGCTACTCTTTGCTCAGCTTGCTGTCTGATTTAAATCTCCTTCTAAATTGTCTTAACTCTCCTTCACCGGGAAATTGCACTGGGAAATAAATCACAGTCTACAGAAAATTAAATCAGACACTGTGATATGTGAGAGGGTGGAGGGGTGAGAGGACAAGGACAAGAGACAATGGAAGAGAAATTGGACTTTCATCCTTCCCATCTAATACTCTCTTACCTCCATGAGCTGTGATGGAGAGATACACTTACGGAAGTATGTACTATACTGCTCTAATAGTAACCATGTAAGTACCCACAATTAATAAAGAAGCTTTACCTTAAAAGCACATATGAAATAAATCATGCATGGAGATGGGAGTAGAATCACGTCCTTTGTGTTGCTGCTAAGGAAAGGTTACAGGAAATGTTAGTTCCCTTCAACCTGTGTTGTATCCACCAAGCCCATGAAAACCTCATCAGTAGATACTTTCAGACATCTAAAATGGTTCTGGACAAATGAGGCAAATGAGTTCATCTTCATGTCTCCACTGACAGTAATGGCACCCATCTCCTATCTCACATGTGACATGCATCTTAGACACTTAAATTTGACACGTAATGCAGACATGAATGCAAACTCAACTGACTTGCCCAAGACAACAGAGAGTGTAAATGACACAAGAGGAGCTAAACTCTGTTGATTCACCAAATGAAGTGGAGTGTTAGAATGGAAAGTTCCCACCTTGCCATCACCATCTACCTCTAGAAAAAATGAGTTGTGCTTGAATTAATAACTCACATAGTTTTATTTGGTGATAATAAGATGATAAAGAAGAACGTAGTTAAGATGTTAGTACTGCAACAATGAAGTATGGTGGATGACATCATTAAAATTCAAGGAAGACTGTTTTGTAGCAATCCAAAATGCAAAACGTAAATAGCATACTAATTAATTTTACTAGGCTACTTGTGCAAGTAGATGCTTATTGTTAAAAAATGTAATACCTGATTGCACAACAGTGTTTTAACAGAACAATGGCAACTTCAGTGTGTGTTTTGTTGGGGATTATTGTCCAGGAAAATATTTATGCTCCAAGTTCCCAATATGGAACACAATTACTCACATACTTCATGAGAGGAATGTTCTTGCACTGGATCAGGGTACAAACCCCTTTGGATCAGACGCGAGAGTAAAATGAGAAAGTGTTTGTCATCTCTGTGCTAGTGGTTTCCATAATAATTGGGCTCCCATTTAGTGAGAGAAGTGATAATTGGTCGCAAAGGCCTGACGTGGGAATCAAATTAAGCCATGTAGAGAAGTGGGGCGTCTTCATCTGACAGAATCACACTTGGACTGAGTGTTTTGGTGTTAATTTTAGTGCAACAATCAAGTGAATTATGCACCTGCAATACCAGGCTGGTAACATTTTAAGCGGAGGCCAGCATTAAGTGCAGAGCAAACACCCACCCTGCAAGCGATCCTAAGAGGTAAACAGACAGGATCAAGTAGGCTGCATCCAAGCTGCTGAACAGCTTGCTTTGACATGCAGGGTCCTTCACTGTGAAAGGAAGATTCCTACTGAAATTGTTGACAGCTTTCAAGTATCTCTAGTGCCTCTTCGCCTAGGGAGCGGACTTAACCTTTGCTTTGCTGTAACATCTCGAGAAGAAAGGCTCTGAAACTGGAAGGAGAGATCAGAGCAGAGAATAAGCCACTTATGTTAGTAAAAATGGCTGAGTAGAAGAGAGGGAAAAATTGTGTTCTTTGGGTGAAAATAAAACAAAATAAAAAGAAATCGAGCATATGGTTCCAAATCTGTGAGTATGCACATATTTCTATCTCTGCGCTAGCAAATGGTCTTATTAGCACCCAAGCATGCTGCTGGTACACAGCACCTTTGCAGATCTGGGTCCAGTTTGTAGTGTTATGATATGGCTTAGGTCTGAGCCCATGAGCCATCTGGATGAGCTAATAAAACATGTCTATATTTTTCTTCTTTTTTCTTTTTTATTTTTTGGTATTTCTTTACAGAGATTTATACCACTCCATTTGTTGTTTGTAGTATCTTTACTATTTTGTCCAGGGTGGAAAGCTGAACCTTTGTGATATAAAATATCTATTCATTTGTGATATAAAATATCTATACATTTGTGATATAAAATATCTATTCATTTTACTTTATATTTGTCCGTGTCCATTCAAGGAATAAACTCGCAGTGTTCCTCCCAGGAATTTTTTTCTGTCTTTGGTATGAAAATCTGATATTTTTCTACTGGCAGGTGGTGGAGGTGAAAAAATGGCTTAAATTGTGAATATAGGTGATAGATAATTTGGGGGTGTGTATATAAATCTCTCTCTCTGTATATACACACACTTGAGTGTGGGCAATGTCTAAAGTTATCTTTTGAACTCACAGGCAGAAGACTGTTACTCACTACCTAGTTGTAGTAGGCTAGTTGTAAATTTTGATAGCACCCAGCCTAAACAAAAGTAGCACTTCTAGATTCCTCCAATATACAAGACATGAGACAAATCCACCGATCTGGAGACTGATCATGTGGTGCGCTTTTGCACACAGACTGTTTAGACTGAGAAAGCTGAGGAGTGGGTGCCTGGAAAGAAGAGGTGGTGCCAAAATAAAAAAAAGCAAAAAAGAAGTATTTCTGAAAGGAAGAAATGGCCTCAGAAAGAAAGGCTGGTCTCTTTTCCCAGGTAGTATGTGATAGGATGAGAGGAAATGGCCTCATGTTATGCCAGGGGAGGTTTAGGTTGTAGATTAGGAAAAGTTCACCAAAAGGGTTATGAAGCATTAGAACAGACTGCCCAGGCAAGTGGTGGAGTAATGATCCCTGGAGGTATTTGAAAGATGTGGAGATGTGGCGCTTATGGACATGATTTAGTAGTGGATTTGGTAGTGTGAGGTTTATGTTTGGACTTGATGATATTAAAGGTCTTTTTCAACCTAAATGATTCTATGATTCTAGTATTCTATTAATAAAGGCAGATTCAAGGCTACATTTTTGCTGTACTTCCATAGTGTGGGTTTGTAAATATCCAGTGAAGGAACAGAAGAGCGGCGGTGAATCTGGTCAGGCCTCCTCCACATTCCCCACGCCCACCTCCACCCTAAACTTACCCAGCAGTTGAATACAACCCGAGTTCAGTTGATGTATCCCCCCATTAGATTTTACTAACCACAGACTGAGCATCTGACACTTTTTATAGTCAATGGTGATGTAGGACAGACTGACCTTCAGAGGACTTTCCACCTTGTCTGCAGATGGTGAAAACCAGTCAGAAGTGCTGAAAGACAGCTGAAGTAGATACTGAGCTCATAAATGGTCTCTGATAAATACAAGGACATTAGTTGCCATGTAGAAAAGCAACAGCAATAGCCTACAAGGTCTAACAAGTTGACAGTCAAGCAGAGGGGTAAAAATTAGCCCAGATCCATGGCCAGCACAACCTCTTGACAACTGGGAAGAGAAAGTACTGCCATTTTACACCTATGATTTTGTTATTTATGTGACATCCACAGCACATTTCCACATGTTTGCACAGAATCATGTATCTTTTCCTTGTAATCTGAGATTCCCGTTACTCCTCTGTTCCTCACTGTTTAATGTGACACCTTATCGATTAGGTTTCCAGAGCATACCACTCCAGACATATTTATATGGCTTTTTCAAATGATTTACAATAACTAACGTTGTAACAGGAATATCATTTTGGAAATATAATACCAGTCAATAGCAGTAAAGGTTCTGCTAATAGCCAGAACTCCTTGTACCATGGGAATAAGTTGCCACTTACAGCTTATCACCTGAAGGCCCTATCTTCAAGTTGATGTAAGCTGGCGTAGGACCAAATTTCAGTGCTCAGTGGAGCTCTACAGAGTTATCTCAGCTGAAAGTCTATCTGTCCTAATTACCCTGATAGTAAAGCTGGACAGAGCACAAGCAAGATCCCTGCGAAGTAGCAAACTGGTCTGAAGCTTGTCATGGTTCAGGAAACTAAAGTTCCTCTTTTCCCTCTTTCCAGAGAATTCATCTCCATTGCAGAAGCAGTTTGGATCGAAAAGCATTGATTTATTTCTGTGAAGTATTGGCTCTCCAACAGGAGAGAGGGAGATTGAGCTGGTTCTAATCCATTGTAAAAACACATTTTCTAGAAAGCTTAGAAATTTTGTAAGAAGGCTAATATGTCTCTTACCGTAATATTGTTCTAATTCCAGTATTACCTAGACCAGCAATCAACACTTCGGATTTTAACTTTGCAAAAGACTTATCAGTAGAATAAAAATTACAGATTTGGGATTATCCAAGGTTAATGTGGTATTTTATACCCAAACCTGGAATGGCATACATATCTAGTGCTTTTACTAAGAAGTGAATTCTCCTTGTAGGGATATCAGCAAAAGAAGGAGCAATTATGTAATTTAATTGTTAAGGTTTTAGCTATGAAACCAACATGAAAAGAAGTACATTTTTCTTATGTGAACACCAGCTAATTTGTAAATATCAAGACAGTAACATTTTTTTGGCATAAACCTGAAATTTCTAGTTTGTAAAATTCATAAGAATGAATGAAATCTAAATTAATAATGTCTACAGTCTGTCAGAAGATCAAGTGATCAAAGCTTTGTTTTGTAGGCTGGTGGTTTTCTTAATAAATGAAAGAAGTTCCAAACAACCCTTTAGCGCTAATAGAACTGAGTAGCTTTATCTCCAAATCTATTTATAGATCTGTTTGCAGCCTCTCAGTACATACTGCAACACTTCTAGAAAGGGCACCTTTTTTTTCCAAGTTGCAGACAGCCTCTGCTTTCCGTAGGGGCTTTTGGTTACCTCAAAGATTTTTGCACAAGAGACAAAACCTCCCAAAACAGCAGTCTGAAACGTTTGCAGGATTTCAAAGCAGTGGTTCTAGAGTTAGATCTTTTAGTCCACAAATGTAACATGCAAATACTATGAACAGATTTGACAAAATCTCAAGTTTCTGCAGGACAATTACATCAGGCGTAAAATCTTGAAGCCTATGTAAAGCAGTAATGTTAAAAGAAAGCTGATCTTTCAAAAAATCTTCCTCTTCTTATCAAAAACTCTTCTCTCCAGAACTGATATAACTAGTTAATTGTAGACATTAAGAACTACAAATTCTGATTTGAAATTCCAAATGCATTTTTTGCTGTCAATGGGTGAGAGGATTGAATGTATTTAGCAGCCTGTAACTAGGTGATGAAGACCAAAATGCTACCTGAGTATGTTAAATGCATTTAAAGAGTACTGCACTCCTTGAAAAGGTCTGAAATTTGGAAATTTCTATTTCTCATGAGAATCTAAAAAATGAAGAAAATTCCAAGATTAAGAATATGTTCAAAATAGTTAAAGAAATCGTGCAACTCTCCAGGTATGTGAAATCCCTTATTCAAAATCAGGTTTTAAATCAGATTGCCAAAAGGAAGAAAAGACTTGTCTTCTTTTTATGATTTAAACTTTAAAAAATCTGTTTCGATAGATGCATTGTATAGGAAGAAAAAATACAAAGTTTTAGAGGGAAACACAGACTCATCGATATACATGCAGGCAAAACAAATGCAGACTACTCAAAGACAGACCTTCAAAAATGCAAATATTATTCAAACAATGTGAGATATCAAATATAGTGTGGAAGCGAATATATTGAAGCAGTGTCTTGTTTTTAGACAGAGTTTCATTTATTTGTGAAGCAAATCTGTTGCAGGAAAGTACCAAAAATAACTAGAGTGTGCACACACACAGACACATACATGCATATTGAAAAAATAACATTTCAGAAGGAATATGCACGAAGCACTTCATACGGTCAGTAGCACTCCCAGAAGATGTTACACTGTATCTATTCTTCAAGGCAGCTACATCCAGTGACCAAAACACTCTATGGCTTTTAGGTTGAGTATTTTCACATAAATGAAAATGAGCAGAGTTCATTTGATTTGGTAGAAACATGATGATACTGAACACACATGCAGAAAACAGTATATAAAAAATATAATTCATATGCAAGCATATGATGTGATGAACATTCATGTGGAAAAAAACTATGATCAAATATATATGAAGATACATACAGAAAAATGTAAACTAAAAGCAAAGCTACAGGAAATACAGATGAAATAAGTCAAAAAGTCAAATTACCATCAAGGAGAACAATAGTACAAAAAATCTGGGACAGAAAAAAGGAAGAACAAGTTTCTGACATTGAAAGATTAAATGTATCTGTAAAACTAGGTCTATGGTCCACTGTTGGCATAGATTTTTTGTGTATTGTCAAAAAGATTACATACTGTTTCTGGATTATTATTCCTGTTACCCAGAAATAGCACCATGCTAGACAACACAGCTGAACATGTAATCTCAGATACAAAATCTATATTTGCTACCAAATGTGGTAGAGACAGACAACGGACCACAATAACATTGCTATGAGTTTAAATGTTGTGCAAGATGGTATGATGTTAAACCTTACTTGGAGTCTTAGCCGCAGTCTAAAGGTATTACAAAAAATATTTTTAAACAGTGTTAAGAGCATGCTTTACCAGGCTTAGGAGTCAAGCTCAGATCTCTATTTGACACCACTAAATTACAAGGTAGCATTCTGGAAACATCCTAAAATATTGTTTTTGGAGAAATCTTGGACTTGGGCTTCTCTGTCATGAGATCATTTGTGATAAAAATGGGGAAGTTGAACATTCTTGTAAAAACCAAACATGAACGAGAACATTTCAGCTGCTTGACTGCAGATTTGCTTTGATGAAGGGAGTAAAACAATAAATGTATAAAAGAAACAGAGCACACTTTCATCAATTTCTAAGGCAAGGAAAGAAAAGGAGTTTCCAAATTACAGCACAGAAGAGATATTGGAGAAACCAGGGGATCAAACAGTGTTAAGGGAAACTGTGATCCAGAGCGCTGGAGCAGCTGAATTCATGACGTGTTTCTGTAGGAGAGGAAGGATACCAGCTCAGAGACTGACTGAGAAGCACTGATGTGTGCTTATATTAGTAAGACCTATTTCTTCATTTCAGAATGGCAATAAAAGAGAAAAAGGGCTGTTGAAAAGTATTAGGTTACAGTATACCAGCCCCTGAAATTCATAGGTCTATATCCAAGTTAGATGTTAAAGTGAGTTGTTAGTAGGAACCTGGAAACATACCCATATGAAAGAAACACACTCAGCCATAGGGACCCTTTCGTCTCCATCACAGGATTTTTTGCTGTTACTCTCCAATATAAAAAGCACATGCATCTTTAATATCATCGCTATGGAAAATTCCTATGGACTTCTAGTGAAATAAAAAGTTCTGTTGGACTGTTGATTTTATATATAAAGTTACAGTGAGTGATTGTGCATTTGTCCATCCACATCTACAGATTTTTTACCCACAGATGTACAGGTTATATATATTTCAGCCACCACAACTTTGGGATATTAGGAAATGGAATGAAGTTGACCAAACCCAACAAATATTAATAGATATTAGTAAACAAAATAAATATACTTTTCAGCAAAAATGGAAATTTAGTGTTGAATTCAATGAAGTCAAGTTACACTTCTAAATGAGCTGAAAAAAAATCATAGATACTGGGATTATTTGGGGTGAGGTAGACTGGATTATTTATTTTTAAGAAAATTCACAGCGAAGAAAGAAATCAAGAACAGAGTTACTGATTTAAAATTTGGTTGAACAATTTTGTGAAGGAAAGGAAGTATTGCCTATGAGATACAAAATTTTATTAATAGACATGGCATGCTATATACTATATACAATATATATATGTATACTATATACAGAAACAGAATTTTCTTCTTTCCTACATTGCAGTGTCTGCTAATCTACAGGGCTAAATTCTTAAAAATCTTGAAAACTTTTCAAATAATAGATAGAAAGTAGCAGTCATCCAGGCCAAAGGTTATTCACAAAAATCTCTGAAGTAATCATATGATATCCTGTATGAATATATCTCCATTTAGATAATTTAATCAATGCAATATCCCCCTACCAAAAAAAAAAAAAAGAAGAACAAAATTTTAAAAATTGAGGACGCCATCCCAAACCTACTGAAATCTTTGGAATCTTTTCACTAATCTCAACTTGTTTCATATCAGACTTCTAAAGGTTCAGTACAAATTCTTAGACCCATAAGTACAGTTTACATATAATAAGAAATTAAAGATTATTGGGATAGTTCAGCTATCCTACCTAAGAAAGGAGGACATCAGAGCACATTATCAAATCAATGGCATAAGGGAGAGTAATCACTGGCTTTAATCGTTTTCCTAATGCAAGAGGAGATAGGAATGCTTAGAATGGCTTTTGCTGATCAAGGTACACAGTTAAATTTTATTTTGTACCGTTAAGTGCTTGCAGATGGAAACAGAAATATTACCTAACTCTTACAGAGCACTTTTCATCAAGATATCTCAAAAGTGCTTTAAAAATGATATAACATCATCCTTTTCACTGCTAGAAATAGAGACACGAAGAAGCAAAGTGACTCACAACACACAGAAGCCCTGGAAGAAATTCAGGGTTTCCTTTTCATCTAGTTAGTGTTCAGTTCTGTAGGCTGCACTGCTCCACAGAGCCCGTGTGTGTCATTTCTTAAAAAATCAGAAGGAAAACCTGATGGGAAACAAGTATAAAGAACGACTACAGTAAATAAACTGAGCAGATTGGGTAGCTGTTTGCAAAGCAACCATTAAAAGGCTGTTTCCAAATGTAAAGGGCCAATTCCCAGTAAGGCACACTGGAAAAACCTAACATTGCAGAAAAGTGCAAGCTTTCCCATGGAAAGCAAATCTTTTCTGGCGAGTATGAGTGTCCAGAGCATATATTCAGTCTCTATCATGGCATTATGCTAAAGATTATACTTTAAAGAGTCTTAGTCAGA
Source organism: Opisthocomus hoazin (assembly GCF_030867145.1). Classification (NCBI taxonomy): domain Eukaryota; kingdom Metazoa; phylum Chordata; class Aves; order Opisthocomiformes; family Opisthocomidae; genus Opisthocomus; species Opisthocomus hoazin. The sequence goes on along the minus strand of NC_134454.1, from coordinate 85,567,447 downwards.
CAGTTTAATGTCCACTTTAACCCCCAGGCTTAGCCAGAGGAGAATACAGGCACATCTGAGAATTCAAAGATTTAATTAATGTCCCTGATTTAAGAGTCTTCCAGACCACATCAGATGAGAGCACTAGTTACAGAGGTGCATCTGGAAGTTGGTTTGAATATGTCTTTGTGTCTTTATCGATCTTTCCTGAAAAGATTGATGGACGGGTGCTGATCTTGTCTTCAGAAACAGAGAGGCTGATTCTGATCCTGAGGAACTCAACCAAAAAGGTGTTATCTGGTGCTTCATAGTAGTTGTCAGGCTCAGGTTCAAGCTGCATATAAAAATGTGCACAAAAGTGATCTAATTATGCATGCAAATACCTCATTAGTGCTCCAGCTGATTATTTGCCTGTGTAATTCCTGCAGTACAGAACATATCATAGCCAAACAGCTTTAGATATGCAGTTCTAGAAGGCTGAAGCTCATCAAGCAAATAATTTCATCTCCAAGGATGATAAAACTGAAGAACAGCAGAAGCAGCAGTTGTATGATCATCCAGCGGGGGCCAGGGCCACCTGCTCTGAAAGGCTAGAGACCTTGCAGTTTAAGCAAAATCTGTTCAGAGGGCAGGGAAAGTTTCTTCCTGATTCTCGGCTGTTAAAAGCTGGATTCTCAGTAGTTAAAATCTGGTGCATGCCAAGGAGCACAAGAGCTTCAACCCTTCCAGAACTCTGAATATTTTATCTAAATACATGACAGACCCTTTGTAATCCTCTGAAATTCTTTGCTTGAATAATAGACTAGGAAATTATTGCCACCAATTTCAGAGTACTGTATGGAAATACGCTTTCTTTAAAATATTTTAGACTCGAGATCCAGGTTCAGTGGATATCCCCTAACCCCGTGTTAAAGATTAAAGGAGAGTGGATATGCAGGCAAAGACCTGACTTGTGTCTATTTACATTTTTGCAGAATGTTCAGGAAAACAGCCTTGACCTTAATTCAGGTTTCTACATTTTAATTATCTGTTTATACCCCTGATTCAAGCCCCAAGGATATCTTTTCAATTTAGGAAAGAAATGGATGGAGATATATGTAGGGTGCAGAGAGCCAGTTTCAGCTCACTTTTCTACACATTGTTTAAGAAAACATTGCAAAAATTAATTTCTTCTAATTATTTCTCAGATTTATTTCTATTGAAGTTCAGAGACAGGGGCTGCTGTCTTCACTATCTTTTTAAATGTGGAAATAATAAACAATAGAATAAATAGCAAACAATAAAATGCTTCTTTGTCACAGTTGTTTCGTTGTTTATCACATCTGTTTTTTTCACCTTGCACACAGAACATATCAATAATTCACGTCTGAGTGAAAGTACTTCTGTAGAAGTTTAGGTACCTCGTACCACTAGCAACAGATCACTTTTAAGCATCTTTAGAGTCTCTCCTCCTATTTAATGAGCTTTTTTGTTATCTTCATTTCATTGAAAATCTTCTTTTTAAAAAAGCAACACACCTTAGGTAACTCAAACATCACAACTCATGAAGAGGAATGTAATTCAAGCATAAATACCTTGCCCACATTTGCTAATAGATCTCACGTATAAATCAAAAGCCAAAGCCAACATTTGCAAGAGCTTTGCAGCGTCCTAGGAACCTAATTCACGTTTTGTAGAATTGCACCCTTGATGCTGTGCATAGGTCATATTTCAGGCTGTGGTGACCTGCACAAAAGTTCGGAACCTGGAATTGGACCTGTGTAGCTACTGTACACACAGGCTTACTGGAAGGAGAGGTGTACTATCCAGACCATAAATTAACATGATCAGCATCATGTAACCTGATCCTGACCACACAGAGCATGTATGTCAGGGCCATGAGCGACCTATATGGCGCCTGGCAGATTTAGGTCCTTCAATACAGTGATTGCACCTAGGATAAGGGGAGCAGTCTCCACTTGATGCTGATGCTGGGCCAGGAGCAGGTCGCAGACACCTGGCTCAGGCTCGCAGGCACCTATCTCCCTCTGCTCTGGGCTCAGAGCTCAGACTCATTCTTCAGGGATGGGTGTTTATGTCTCTCCCAAAGACCTGAGTGAGGACAGGGCTTTTCTTTTAAAACAGGACTTCTAGAGAAGGTGGTGCAAACAGCTCTCATATATTGATGTCAAACATCCCCAGGAGAGGAGTAGCTCACAATTTCGCGTCTGTGAGCTGAGGAGAGCCAGACCATCAGATGTTTTCACCCGAGGAGACTGAACTAAAAGTATATGGTGCTGGCTAAAGAGGGGCCACTCATCAACCCCTTGCTGAAACTGCACAGCAAGGAAGGGTGCTAGAAAGCATAGAGCTAGAGGGAGATGAGGAAATCAAGCACGAGTGAGTGCATTGAGGAAAGTTTGCTCTGTCATCTTACTCATCCACATAATTTTCTAATGTGTTTTTGGAAATGAGAATGTGTGGAAAAGAAAATGTGGAAAGATAGAGGAATTGCACCCCCAAAAGGAGCGTGGTGTTTAGGAGGAGATGGATTTCTGCCTGGAAGTGAAAGCAGGGTAAGTGTACCTGTTACAGAATGCATCGTGCGTGCTATTGTGATGTCTCTCTTAGGAAAGGGTGAGGAGTATCACCTATGCAAATATGCAGTCACCATAAGAAATTCTAATATGCTGAAGAGATGTGGGAAACAAATCCAGTCTATTTAGAGCAAATGTGTATTTGTAGCAGATGATGACATGATTTCAAATTCAGCAGGTTCAGAATTTATAAAGGCTTTTTTAACCTTTCCTTTCCAATTCCTTTCCAGCTTTGCTGAAGATTTTGCAGAATTGTTGATAGTGCTCCTGATAATTTTAAAAACTGCTAGCAAGTATAATACTCCACATGAGGCACTGTTTTCTCCTGGGGGTGATAGCTCAGACGCAATATGTTGATGACTGTAAAAGTGATACATTGCCTTAGGCAACAGCGTGGTCTACATTGATAGTAGAGATTTGGACAGAGGAAATTTCAACATATATCTTGTTTTTCTTTTGGTAGTGCATATATGCAATCACGACGATCAAATTCCTCGATGTCGCTGGCACTGTACAGTTGCAGCGTAAACAACATGTATCACTCCAAATGACTCAGAGACCATTTTTTCAAGAGCCAGTTCGTAAAAAAAATATTATCTGCTTGTAATATGGGAAACTGAGGCACAATGAAGGTTAATTCTTCATCCGCAAGCTCAAAGACTGTTTGGCAGAGATGGAGACAGGACAGTTTTCCCATGTCTAGGCCTAACACCTTTAAGATTATCCTCCTCTGTTTTCCCTGTACCTTCATTTTTAAGCATATTATTAAAAATAAATGCTTGTGTTTTGTTTTGTGTCACACATTCATTGACATTAGCAGTACTCAAACACATTTTGTTTAAGCCCACATACAGAGCAGTGGTCTGTCTTTGGTATTCCTTTTAATCGAGTTGTTGGTATGCTCCAGGAGAATGTTATACTTCTTCGAAATTAATCGGTGCAAATGTCTTTAAAATAACCTCTATCTTTTGTTTCATCTTTTTTTTTTTCTTCGAATGTTTTGAGTCTTTTCTGGCAGGCTTGCTGCCTTTTGGATTGTTCTTTGCTTCCTGTGGAAACTTCAGGTCATTTGTTTTGGTTCCTTTCTTTTCTTGGTTGTAATAAAATTGTGTCTGAATAGCTCAGTGAGACTTTTCCAGGTCTAATTTTTATGTCACATAGGAAATTTAAATTACATCCCACCAAAATAAGTAAAAGTTAACTAGTCACTGCTTTTGATCTATGCTGTAGTAAACCTAGATGTACCCATATTTTAGACCATGTCTTCCTGGTAGCCATTAGGAGAAGTTGCGTGTAAGTGGAAAAAGTGACAACACAATCCCTTTTGTCTAATTCTGCATTATGAAGAGAATCTATAATTTCACCTGTGCACACAGGACTGATGAGGAGCCAGTGTTCAGATTTGTCAAAGGGGAATAAGCTAAAGAGTCTATAACGTGTGTCTGAGACTGCCCAGTGTTATATACAGAACAAGAAGGATGTGTCCAATATTCTGTGCCAAAGACAAACACAAAATAGGTACAAATTCACTTTTGCCTATGGCAGGAAAAATATTTATGAAAAAAAACTTGATCATCTTTTCCTTGATCTTAGCTATATGCATATGGAGAAAGTGGCAAAGTTAATTTTATTTATTCTGGCCAGACTGTTAGAGCTTGCCCTGACACACTGGAGCTGCAATGTCTCACTATTAGTGCAATACATGTACATGTGTTGAAGGCAAGAGATGTGTGGATGCCTTACAAAAAATATGCCTTTTATTTTGGAAAGAATGTGCTATGGGTCTGAGTTAAGAAGAATTAATACCAGAGTGGAGTTGGCACAAGTACTTTTTAGAAAACCTTATAATCTGTGGCTTAAAGCAGATAAGATAGTAGCCTGTCTCAAAGGCATATATACATTTTTAAACTACCAGAGGAAGATAAACAGGCTTAAAGAGGCAATGTTTTCCCTAACTTTAAGGAGTCTGACATTTCTGCCTCTGACACTCAGGACTCACTTTAAATTTCAAGCCCCAGTTCTTTTTCTAGCTCATAGTCTAGGAAAAACCTGATCTCCATATCCAGAATCATGGCATGATTTGCATTTCAGTGTAACACCATTTTATTAGGCCGTGTGAGCAGTGATGTGTGTTTCAGTAGTGTGGAATTTTCAAAGGCTACTATACTGAAGAACAATAGATGCTATAAGGTGTAAGTTGTGATATATTCCCCTGTGGTCAAGGTGTTTTGGTGAGAGCGAGCAAAACACAATAGCTGGCCACCTTTCTGTGGGATTTTTGGTTTGAGGAAAGTATTCGTATTCCTCTGTGAAGTATTAGTGTGGAGTACTGCCATATACAAGCCCTTTCAAACATCCGACAGGAGAGTTTCTTGTGGAAGTAAAAGTCACTCCAGATTAACTGGTATATGCAGCTGCATTCTTTCCCTGTGGAAAATAAAATATAGTGACTTGGTGTGGTTCAAAGAGTCTGAAGAATTTCTCCTGAAGACACTCCTTTATGAAAAATTTCTTCCTTTATCCACTAAAACAGTTTCATGACAGTGGAGCCACCTCCATTTCCTGCACCAGCCTTCTTCTGGGATTACACCATTTAAAAAAGAAAAAAAGACTGGGGAAAGAATGACTTACACTGCATACATAACTGGTTAAATTCTTATGACAAAATCATTCCTTCACAGCTGTAATGGGTTTTGCTTTTCCAGTGTTTTACCTCAGAATTCTTGCCTGTGTCAAAAACTTTACAAAACAGAGCATATGCTTCTTCGAGACTTTCACACAGCTAGAGAAAGCTAGTTAGATACAGCTAGTTAGAAACAAAACAGTCCAAAATTTCCATAAAGTTTAGTCAAAGTTTGTATTACTATCACGTTGCAGTCATTGGCACAGAATATCTTACATAGGTCCTTTAAGTGAAACTGGGATTTAGCATAAACCTACTTCCAAAGCACCCTCTCCTCAGCAGAAGAAACAAACATTTCCCAGACCCTTGTATGTCATGACAAGTAGAAGTGTCTAGCTAATCTCTGCCACCAAAGCCAAGGTAAATAAAAGTCTCAGACTACTTTTCATCAGGGTCTAAAACCAACTCACATTCAGTTATATCTGAAGAATTTTCTCCGTGAGCAAAACATTTCCCTTAGCTCATTTGCTTTTCTGAATTATGCTTTGCATGTGTTTTGTGAGTCCTTGTTCCTCCTCTTCTCTATACGCCCACAAGCTGGCTTCCAGAGATACTGGTGGATTCCGTCTGACTGTTCCTGCTTCTTGCCCAGGACCAAGTTCCCCCTTCTGCTGAGATGGGTTTCTTATGCTGAGAACAGCTCAGATTTTTTTTTTTTCCTGATAGTTTTCTGTCAGACACAGCTATTTCATCAAAGTAAGAACAATAAACATTTCACAGTATCTTCAGGAAAAGGAGTTTTCTGTGAGGACTGCAAGAAACTAGAGAATAAAACTAGAAGAGAACTTCAAAATTCACTTTAATATGTTTTTTCACATGATTATTTTATTTTGTTCTGACATGACTTCTTGGTAAGTAAACAGCAGTTCTAGTGTTGTTCATGGTGTCACAAGGTGGCATACTGATAGCCATAGTGTGCAAAATGATATGACATAGCATACTGTGAAATAACGTAAGGAGGAAAGACTTGTACTAACATGCTTACTGTTGACTGAAAATCTCATTTTTCTAGATCAAAAAACTCTCTTGTTTGTGTAAGAATCTGTGACACTTTGAACAAGAAGATGAATATGCAGTTTCTGTACTAAATAGGGAAATGGCTTCTGTCATATTCAAGGAAAATAAAACTATACTTGATTGATGGAGAGGCACAGAAGAGGCTTTGGCAGATTCAGGTTGAGCATCTTTTGTGGACTCCTGAACTCTGTGTTATAAGACGATTCCTCCTACAGCTTAAGGGAAGGATTTGGAGCTGTTACACTGTTCAAAAAATACATAAGAGTACGGTTCTCCAATGCAGTGATTTACAAACTCATTGCAGTTGGGGGAAATCAGCTTTTCTTATTTTGGAATTTTGAATGCATTGTTCATTCGATACTCGCATGATAAAATCAAATCAATATTCTTGAAGCAGACACTGGCCCCTGTAGCCTTCCTGGGTGAGACTCCTCCAAGGCATCTGGGACTCAGCGATTTTTATGCTTTTCTCTGTGCAGCAGAGAGCAGGAGAGCTAGAATTGTCCCACTATAACCACGTGTTTAAGAAACTTCAGTGTTAAGTGGTGGAAGCATGTCTGAATCCAATAGCAGAGCTGTGATGTGAATGCTGTAATCCTTGCCTACAATACACATAAAGAGCACTCCCACCTGTCCCTCAAAGAAAAGCCACCACAGTTGCAGTGTCCAGGGCTCTGATACTGTCAGTTAACACTGATTTTAGAATGCTGCTGGTTCCTGTTGTTTGGTGGTGCAGGGGAAGGGAAGGTCTAACACCTAGATTTCCCTTTAGAAACCTGCAGAGTAATTCCCTTGATGTCAACATGAGCTGTAAGGATCAAAAGGGCAAGAAGCTGATCAACTATAGAAGTTGTAAGCTGGCTGTGAGAGGGCTTTTCGAATTACTGTTGAATTCAAATGTCACCTAAACTCTTTTCAGGGTACTTCTCCTCTTGGCTCATGTTGTGGAAGCTGAATATTTAGTGTCCAAACCACAAACCAACCTAAATGTGATTTTTTTTCCAAGAAGTGGAAATTCCGTAATATCCCTGCTCATCAATAAAAACAAGACACCCTCCTCCCATCCAACATACAATTATGGGTTTGCAGGGTCTTCTTTTCTGGAAAAGCAAGAAATCTGCAACAGTAACTCTATGTGCCTTTTTCTAGCTGTCATTCCCTTTGAAGCCAGATCATACTTCTTAATGATTCAGGATGTAGAGCCTCCCCAGTACGCCAGGCCTAGAAGAACCATGTAGGGGTGAATAGTCTGAATGAAGTCTCTAGGAGCTGACACTGTGGTGTTGACACAAACTATTGAATAGCTATTTATTATTATTTGTCTATTGAGTGCGCAGTCTCTTTGCACAGAGTAAGGCTGCTGGCCTCTGCACTCCTGGAGGGCAGGTGCAAAGGCAGTGCAGAGAGTCCCTTTGCCTACAGAATAAGCTGGAAATACGTCTTGGAAAACCCAGTGAATCTGCTCAGAAGGTGATTTGTCTTTTAAATTAAGGACTGTCAAAAGAGCCAAATACTGTGGTTAATTCCTTGACATCTCAGTTGTCAGCTACATTGGACAAGGTTGTGGCAGTCTGCAACAAAGAGGAGGATAGTCTGGTCCCGGAGCCACCCCATCGCAGGATACAGACACCCTGTAAAGGTGGAAGCTCATAAAGGGTCAGTTGTGCTAGTCCCCTGTTGCATGAATAGGATTTGACCACTCTGGGAAAGGGCACAGCTGACATTTTTTCATTGGGGTTGGGGTTTCATGTGACATTTCATGTAGCAGTCCCCCAGTGCTGTCTGTTCCTGCTGATATCCTGAGGCCCCTATCTCTCTTTTCCCAGTTGTGCTTTTTAAGGGCTTCAAGGGAACAATTCCCCAGACTGCTAAAATAAACAAGTATGTCTCCTGGATTGTAAAACTGCTGAATCAATTACTGAAACTGTCTGGGAATCTTAAATGGCTCTTTTAAAATATATTGTCAAATCTGTTCAGGAAGAAGTAAGGAAAAGCAAATCTTTTCTTGCTGTTAGTCCAGTGAGAAAATACCTCCCCGCACAAATGCTCCCACCTCTGCCTCCCTCCCTTTCCCCCTCTCTCTCCAATAGTGACACATTTTAGGAACTAACAACCTGAACAGCCGTAAACTACGGCAGTAACTTCCACCCACACAGCTCATTAGTCCTTTAAAACACATTTTCCTTTTCCTTTCCCCAGCACTACTAAGTGGCACAACTGTGAAGTTGCCCTTTCACATTATAATTGGAAGCAGTCAGTGGTTTTTATGCTCTGTAATTTGGTAATTATGTGGTCTGTCACTTACTGGACACTGGTCTGTCTGGTCATTTTGGGTTTTGAGTCTGTCCAGTAATAGTTAATCATCAAAGAGTCCTCAGCAGCACACAAGCCTCTTGCGTCCACAAAATTCGTTTACTTCTGCAGCCTTCTTTTTTCTTTCACTTCTTTGGGTGTGAATGGAGAAGCTATGACTTGTTCAGTGGAAACATTGATATTACATCCTGTCATGAGCTCAGAAGACCTGGTTGTGTATCTCACCCCAGGTTTTATGCCACTGAAACCCTGCAATTTCTTATTTGGCATTACCCTGAATGTGCATCTGTGGTGTGTCCAAGCTATGTCCCATGATGATGATTACATAACTTTTTTTGGGGAGTATTTACAAAAGCTGAAGTGAGAGTTAGCCACTTGATTCCACTGAATTTTAACAACATTTGAGCGCTGACTTGTTCTTTCAATGTCTTGCATTTTCCTAACTGCTTATTAACTGCAGCCATTTTAGGCTGTGTTTTTATGTCGTGGAGTTAATTCACTTTGTGCATCTCTTCCTGAAAAATGGTCTCATGGGCTAAGCAAAGACTTTGTATGTTTCGCAATTCTTCATGCCATTTTAATGATGAAGTAGGGTACATCACTAACCTCTTCCTCAGAATGATATAACAATTTTTTAGTTTGCTGGTGAGATGAGGTTTAGCTAGTAGTGATTTTGAATGATGAATACAAAGAAAATTAGATATATAAGATTAGGAACCTAAGGAAATACAGGAGTTAAGGAGTTAAACACTTAAGGATTTAAAGTATAATTGAAGCTGACCGTGACAAGTATTTCATAACTATTGGACTTAAGAAAATGTAAGTTAAAGAATGAGAAAAGATTGAAAGTGTAAAATCTGTGAAACTCCTTCAAAGGAAAGTGGTATCACAATGTCAATGTTTGTTCTCAGGGCTAGGACTATAGTTGTTGCAATAGTTAGGTAGCAGTTATTGCATAAATAACAATAATAACAGTAATAAGAATATAAGCATAGAAGTTAGTTTTTTTGAGAGATAATCTAGTTTTTTTAAAACACAGACAGATTTTTGCATTTTCCAGAAAAGACGAAAACACAGAAGGATCAAGGCAAAAGGGTTAACATACCAGTATGGAGTGTAGGAGCATACAGTTCCGTTACGTAGTTGCCTAGCATCCTACCCTGATAACATGGTGAGCTAGATTAACTTGGTGAACTTCTGCTCCTGCAGATGGATGGAACAGCTCCAGGGTGGCTCAAAATTAGTTATCACAGTGATGAAACCTAGGCCTTCCTTGTAAATCTGGCCCTGGTTTTCTTCATGCAGCAGTTCCTTGTCTCTAGTACAGGGGAAACAATGTTGAGGCTTTGTTGTTTTACAGGTAAAGATATAGATGCTGCATGAAACAGTCTTTTTTCTGTGAGTACGAGAGTGCCCAGCTGATTTCAGCTCTATTCTGGAAAGCAGAACAGATGTTCTGGTAACCAAGCAGAAAACCATCAAAGGTACCTTATCGCATTGACCATTTCTCCTCGTAATCCAGCCACACCACTAGGATATGGTTTCCCGTGGTGTTCAAGTCAGGTGCAATGCTATTGAGTTTTGCCATTTGGTTTGCTTCAAGGGTTTCTTTGCTTCAAAGCTGAAACCCTATCAGTTCCATTTTGACTATCAAGTATAAAAGATCCCAACACTCTTCCATGCTCCTTCCTACCATTTCCCTTAACCTCTTGTTTAGAAACTGGTGATAGGATATTAAAATAATAAGTGTCTGATTTTCTTAAAAAACTTCTTTTAATTGTACAGATGAAAATGCTGAAAGCTTGGGGTTTTTTTTCCACAAGGCAGAGTAATTGATACCCATCTGGAGGTTTATGCAAGCTGGGGAATTGAGGTTGGCCTCTCATGCTGCCAAAGTATAACTGAACCGGCTGGAGCTTCTTCAGTTGTAAACATGTAGAATCTCTAAAATCTCTTTCTGACTGCAATGCTTTTACTTCATAGCAGTAAAACAAAACTGTGGTGTTTGCAAACTGTTGTAACAACCTCTTCAGAGCTTCAGGAAGGAACAGGGGATGTGGGAGAGCAGGTACTTGAGGAGGTGTCAACAAATCAGGCTACATGCGCATGATCAGAATGTTAAGCTGTCATTTCAGCTTCTGTGTTAATTGGGTCTGGCAAAGTACAGCCTCAGTGCAATTAACTTTTCTGCAGTGGAAGAGGAAATCTTTAAACCTCATAAGTGCTGTGCCATGCAGCTCCTGAAGGTATTCAGTTATTGTAACAAAATTGTACAGCTAACAATGCTGAATAAAATACAGAGGTCTGAAAGAAACAACATGGAAATCAAGTACTGATACGTTGAGTTATACAGGTTACTGCAATCTGCAATTTACAGCATATGAATATCTACTGACTTTAGTGATATTTAGTTGTCTTCTCATGCTCCTTAATGGATTTTGAATCAAAACTTAAATGAAAGAAAAGGGACAAATTGGATACAAGTAAAGAACATTCCACAACTCTTTCCTTCTATATGCAAAAGCAGGGTATCTTTGACAAAGGTGGAAGGCAACAAAAATGGGAAAAAGGAAAAGAAAAACTATTTTTTATGTTCCTTATTAACTTGCAAAATTGACCAGTGCAACAGGCTATCCAGGACAAACCCTTCTAGACATGCAGGTGGATAAATAAACACAATTAGAGAGCCTATGAAGGGAATGACAGAGAGAAAAAGCCACTGACAGAATATATTAATTATTTGCAATTAACTTGTGTGGATTTTATTAATTATATGTCCCTGGACAATATCAGAGAAGACTTAATGAAGAGGAAAAGGCCACAGTTCAGTTGGGTACAGACGCAATTATTTTAAAATGTCTAGTAGGAGCACAGTTTGTTAGAAAAAATGGAAGTGTGAAGAACTGGGGCTAAAGACTCCTTGGATTGCGCAGAAGATGTCCTGCTTTCTCCCTTTGGAAGCCCATCTCATGTCTGGGTGTCTGTGGCTCTGATCTGACCCCATGTCCTAGGATGACAGTAACTTACTGTGTGCAAGCAAATAGATCATGGCAATTGCATGCAAATCTTAGCACTAACCAAATGAAAAAGTCACAAAGTGGGTTGTAGCTTCCTCAAGATGGGTAGGATTTCCATTTGAAAGTGTAGTCTTTGTTCTTATTCTACATATTACTATAGCCGTTATCAGTCCTGGTGATAGTCCATGAGTCGACTATCACATATACAGTATGAATATAGACTTAACCCTACCCTTCTCTACAGAGAGTCATGATTGCTTTTTCCTCGTGGAAGTCCGGTTGAGAGAGGGAACATGAATAAGTCCAAGAATTTGTTTCCCTGCATCATTCCTGAACATGGAGTTACCACATTACTCTGAAGCAAGGAGCAGGGCTTTCAAAATGTTCTGTAGCCATTAGGAGATTTCACAAGGTTACATACAAAACTCAGAAAAGTCAGTGGAAGGAGACACAAGTCCAGAAAGCACTTTCCTGACAGGAAAGATATCAAAGTGGTTTTCACAGTGTGTCACAGTCTCAGAAAGCAGTTGATAGAGCAGCCAGCAGGTAGACATAGTGACAAATAAGGTTATATCCTTTGCTGGGAAATATCCCTGAGAAGCTCAGCTGGAAAATCCTTGATGTGGGTGTAGTTAGGAGGACAAAGAAACCTTGATTTGTGCAGGGCAAAGAAATCTTGATGCATGCAGGTGACAATGAACTGACTTTCCAGGGAAACAAGACTCAGCAATAACTATTCTGGCAACTCAGGTTCTATGCATGCTTGTGTATCTACACCAAAAATGTCTAAAAAGTAACTTGCTACCTACCCAGAATGAGCTTTTCTGCAAGGCCTTCCCTGCACAAGATCTTCCAGACAGACTAGATTCTTGATGGGAACATCTGGTTGACTCCAGACTCCAAGATGCAGGTCATCTTTGACATGAGACTTTTCTGTTGTTAATTAGCCCAGCCTCTGGAAGCAATTTAGTAACACCTCACATAATACATTTATAGGCATGTACACAGGTAAAGGTTCATAAGTATGTACTTGCTTCACTACTTGAAATTCTGTAATAACTTGTAATATACTTATATTTGCTTGACTCGTTCCTAGTGGCGATTTTATAGTGGCTCATAGTATGATACAAACACATACATATATATATATTTGGTTTTACTAAAAGTAGCTTTGTAGTGATTGTAAGAAAGCCTTTCTCAGAAACCGAGCATTTGTGTCCTTCTGTATTTATTGCAGAATCTTGAAAACCCTGTGGTCATGATCTTTACACACCCTTGGGTTGTGTAGCTCTCGTAGGTCATGACCATGACTGCTACAGGTATGATGAGCAGTGCCAGTGAGTTGCCATATAGGACTTCTCATCTGTAGATCTCAGACCAAATTACTGAGTATGCCACTACAATTATTTACGTGTTTCAGACAGGGAAGCTAGAACAGGTGGTAGTGAAGTGACTTGTACCTGCTGACTCTGTCACAGAGATGACAGCAGAGATTAAATCTTTGGAGTCTTAGACTGGGGTCTGGAGATCACCAACTCGCTAACTCTAAACCAAGCATAAATTGTCAAGGGAATGAGGGATTGAGCTGGTACTGAATTGTGTATGAATGACAAAGAAGTTAATTTGCAATAACAATCGGCAAACTTTTAGCTATGTTCCAGACCTGACCTTCAAAAAACTAAAGCCACTCTTGTGTCCTTTCTAAGATGCTTAGAATAAAGCAAACAGTTACTTGAAACTTCTGAAAACTTCTTACTAGCTGCTTTTTGGATTCTGATTTTCCTATTTTCTGCTAACCTTTAAGCTCACATTTTTCTTTTGGACAATAAGCATTTTTGACAGAGGCCCTCAGAGCTGTTTCGTTCAGCCTTATTTCTTCTCTGGGGCACATGGTGCAATCTGGATTGTTCCTAGGGTGAGATCTGGAATGGCTCACCAACAGCAACTACTGAAGTTGTGACTGATCCTTGAAACTCCAACATCGGAAGAGAAAGAGGAGGTCTCGAGGAGTCATCAACTGCCTAAGTATCCTGTAATTGTTAAAGCTTAAATAAAGATAAAATTTTGGTGTTGCATAGGAGTTATGAGTCCAAACTGGTATCCACACATTGAAGTTTTACAGAAAGTTTTGACCCAAAAGAGAAAGAGCTCTAAGAACAGCAGGCAGTTGAGGCTATTAGTGTCCTTGAACTGAAACAAAGGAAACATTACAAACTAGGCAGGTAAATTGAAATCCATTCTCCTGCTCCCTTATTCATTCTCCTTCCTGTTTTTTCAGTCATACAGGTTTGATTTCAATACACCTGGAGGGAAGACCACTGAACCAGTAAATTCTACTTCAGTTTCAGCTCATCTGTGACTGAAACTGTTTCGGTTTAGTTCCAGTTCACACCAGTCAGAATCTGCTAACCTTAAACTAGTTAGAAATTCTTCCACTTGAAAAATATATTTAAAAATGAAAAGTCCATATGACAAAAGCATCACTAAAGACCACAGAGCCTGCCAGGAAGGGACTTCAGGCTGCTTTTTCCTGGTCCTCTGTCACAGCCCAATCAATGTTTGTGTTCCCAGTAGTGCCAACCACACCACTGCTTGCTTAATTTAAGAGTTTTAAAAGGAACTGAGCAGTTGAGCTCACATCCTGGTTGTAGCAGAGCAAAAGTAAAGACAGCGGGAGATGAAGTTGAATGACCAAAGGAGGTCACAGGTTTTCAGCCATGTGTACCACTTAAAACATATTTATAACAGAAGCAGAAGGACATATGTATTTCTGTATAACGAGGTACATGACACTGGCTGAGAGTGAAGATGTCTGATGGGCTGTGGGGGAGTAACAGCAATAAAAACACCAAGTCCTCCAACATGGCAGAATCACAGATTTTCTCAAGACCACTGCCTGAAAGTGGTGGCAGGGGGATTCAAACTCTGTTTTTGAGCCCTTTCAGTTCTGACTTAAGTTTAATAAGAACATGAATGGTTGCTCTGATTAAGTTCTGATATGGGGAAAAATAAGGGTTTGAATTGGTTTTAACTTTAGGGTTTGGGTTCAGTTTGTTTACCTTCTCAGGGTCCCACTTGGACATCTTACTGGATGAGGACACAATGAGATACCTTAGGTTTGTGTTGGAGGTGAGACCCTGATCCTAGATGGCCACTGAGCAGTACCAGAGGTGTTAGGGTCTGGTATTGCATTGAGAAAAGTGCCTGAGCACAGCCTGAGCCGCTGTAGCTCAGCTGAGGGGTGTTTTAGTGTCTGGTAGCTGTAAGCACACAAGAAGGAAAATGGGGTGGAAGTTTACCTGCACCTCATTTCTCTCTCTAGACTGAGCCCTCCTTGGGTCTGTGGGACAGCACTGAGACGTGCCTTTCGGCACCAGATTTTACAGTGAAATCATTGAGAAAACTAGGCATGTAAAGTAAGCTACTCAACACCAAGCCCATTCAGTAGGATTTCTGACAGTTTGTTGTGGGTCTATCCTCACGCTGCTGCTTGATGCAAGATGGTTAAGGAGGAAACGCCTCCCTCGCCACAGCTGAGTCCCATGCCATCTTGTTATCCAGCTGCTCCAGGCCAAGTGTCTTAATCACGCGGCATCTCTGCCTCTACTTCTGTTCAGTGCCTTCTTGCATTCTTCCACTTCTCATTTCCAACTTTCACAGTACTATTTACTGAACTGCTGATGCCAAATAGGATTAAAACTGATAAGGAGAAGCAGATGCATTACATCTGGCAGAAGGCAAAAGATCAGCATTTGGCACAAGGGCTTATTGTTTGTGACAAGGCTTAGGAATGTAATTAATTTTGCATAGCCATGCCAATGAATGCCATTCAAAGTCACCAGATGTGCCAGGGAGGGAGATGCCAGCTCTTCTTCCAAGAGGACGGCTTAATGCCTGCTGACTCTCATTTGTGCTGCTCCATGGGTGTCGAATAAAATAATGTCTCTTTGGATGGCAACAAAGAACAGGCTATTCTCTGCAGAGCTACTGCATATGCAATGACAAAAGGGGCTTTTCTCTTGGTGATGGTGTAGTTTTTCTGGGTGAATGTGTTTTTATTTATTTAATTATTTATTTAGAGTCTTTGTCTATAGTCAAATTCTGTTCAAAACCAGCACTGGTCTGAAGTCAAAAGCAGTCAAACACACAGGCACATGCAGACTAAAGAACGTGTAAATCCACACAAATAATTGCTCATGCAAAATGGGAAACATGAGGTAAAATGCAATTTCCTCATAATGTGGCTTTATATCCAATTTTTGCTCACTGGGAAAACTTCTCCAGATGCGCATCTTGCTTCTGGCAAGGGGAAAAGTGTGATTATTTTTTTTTTTTCCCCAGTAAACTTCACTACAGCACAGACGGGATAATACAGAACAAAATATGCAATAACAGGCAGCTGTTCGTGTTTCATTTTACTGGGATTTAAAGTTTCTGTAAAGATGACAGCAGAGGTGACAGGCTTTTTATGGAGCAGGTAGTTTATTCCTGCCAACTTGCGGCTGCTGTTAACACAAAGCCCGTCTTCTGCTCCTGGCTCCAGGTGTCTGCGGGAGAAAGCTGGGGGAACCAGGTCAAGATGAAGCTAGGCGAAAGAAAGAGACACCCACCAAAAAATCTAAGGAGTCCAAGAAACTCAGTCCTCCATAACGTGAAGAAGTCATTTCCAAATAAACTCATTTTTATCATTTTAACATAATTTTTATAGCACAGCTGATGCTTCTGGCCTGCCAGTCATCTGCCTCCTGCACACAACTCTTGCCCTACACTCCTGCATAGCAACTTTGAGCTTCTGCCAAAGCTTGACACGAGTCAAACTGGGGAGGTAGCAGGGAGGTAGCAGGGGATGGCAAGGCAGCTCTCCCCTTGCTTCGCTTCCCAGCCCCTACACGTCTCCTGATGTATATCACAACTATAGCACCATCTCTGCTGAGCATCAACAGGTGGCACTGCTTATAGGTCTGTAGGCTTCTTCCTATGCTTCGTCTTTCCACATCCAAGAGATAACAAAGTTGTCTGTCACCACTGGTAGGAGTTGCAGTAGGTTTAGAGGATGTTTAGGACAGATAAATTCCTTCAGAGCAGCTAGCACTGAGGATGAGAAGAGACAACATGGTCATTGGGCTTAAAAAACATCCAGATTATAGTGATCTGTCCAGGGCTGAGTAAGTTCATTCATAGCAGTGAGACTTACCCATGTAATTCCCTTGCATTACAGCACTATCCCAAACTCACGCTTGCAGTAACAGGTACATGCCTCCACCTCATTCCTACCCACTAGGTTCACATCTCTTCAGTTATTACTAGGACTTTGAGTTGGTAGACACAAGTTACAGTTGAGGCCACATTAATATTGTATAGTGAAATATTCCTACTATAGAGAACACACAGACAATAACTCAGAAGAGAGGACAGGAAGCTAAGATGTCTTCCATCATCAAATGTATGAAAAATGAGCTAAGGATTTTTGTACCTTCTAGATATGACATGAGAGGCCAGCTCTTCAATGCCTTTTTGTTTTCAGATGATGGCATTTTAAAATTAATGATGTTTTCTTTCCTTGAGAGATTTTTCATTCAGCAGAACTGATTGTACCAGTGTGGTTCTGCTCCCAGTCTCCCATTGGGGCTGTACAGGCTCCTTCCAGTCCCTGCAAATCCTGCTTCAGCCTCCAGCCAAAACTTGGCAGCTCTGTATTCTACAAGCTGTGTTTCCTCCGACTAATTTTCAGAGAGGTTTGCTCAACTTTAATTAAAATGCAGCCATCTCTCTTGGTGTTTTCTGTGTGGTGTATCTTGTAAGTCATAAAACATAACTCATCCTTTGCAACATGGAAGGAAGAAGTGAAAGATGATGCCCTGTGATGATGGTGCTAATAAAATAAATGATGTCTGGTGGTTTTTTTTTTGTAGTCTGTATCTTTGATCTGATCATTGTTTATTTGGGATCTCTCCTCTGAAAATATTAGCATCAGTTGATTTTGCTGAAGGAAAGAGTCCTATGGAAATTAGTGGCACAAGCAGACCTACTCAAAAAAAGCCAGCATCATACTCCAATATACAAAAAAACGGAATAGCACTTTCAAAGGACATACATCTTCAGCCTTGGTACTGTCACCATTTTGGGGCCTTAGACTTTGACTGAAGTCCAACAAGACTTCAACAACTTCCAATCATCCAGGCAACCAACAGGACAAAATCAAGAAGAGAGATATAGGAATGGGCTGAGTTAGAAACCATGACCTATCACAAAAGACTGGTGCACATGAGGGTGTTACTTCAGAGAGGAAATGACAAGAAAGAATCGTGAGAACCTCTAAACACAAAAAAAAAGCAGTTGCAAAGAAGACAGAAGTAAGCCATTTTCCATGTCTGCTGAGGACAGGAGAGTTAGTCTGGACTTAAGTTGTAGGAAAGGAGATATAGCTCAGAGATGAGGAATGTGTTTCCAGCTTTAGGACAATGAACACCAGGGAGACTGTGGGTTTCTATCACTGAAATTTGTTACAAACTGGTTACACAAATTGCTGCCATGAATGGTTTAGAAATAATTGGACCTAACTAAACAATCTTTTGAGACTTCTTCCAGCCCATGGCTTTCTCCTGGATCCACCCTCCTTCCCTACCTTATCAGAAGAAGGCGGTAGGAATCAGGACAGCTCACGTGAATGTACTGAGTGTCACGGAATTATCTATTTATTACACAAGGATATAATCGTTAAGCCAGACAAAACCTCTTTTTAGCCCAGTATCCTGCTTCTGACAGCAATCAGTAACAGATGTTTTGGGAGAGAATATAAGAAACAGAACAAGTGCTGAGTGGTTGCTTGATTGGTATATCTTCCCAGCTCTCAGTAGACTGCGGTTTAGGGATTTCTGGAGAGAGGGGAAGCACCCAGGATTAGAGACCAGTGTCTTGGCACCAGGTATTAAAAATAATTTGATATATTCAGCACAAAATATTGTAATAATGACAAGTAATATAACAGAATTAGTAAACCATCTTTTCCTATGAGATTATTTAAAGATGTCCCTAATTGCTTCTCCAGGGAAATAACTAAAGTTTTAAGCACTTTCTCACTCCCTGCTACTCTTCAGAAGCCAGCTGGGACCCTGGAAATTTTCGACAGAGAAGGGAAAATGGTACTTAATGCTTAGAAATTCAAAAGTATGACTTCCCAACTCTGTTTCTTCCACATTGTTATGGATTTTGATAAAGCATTCTGGAAGACATATCTCAGACCCTTCAACCTGTCAGTTTAATGCCTTTAGTGTTGGGTTTGAAATCAGCTTCATCTCTTCATCTCAAGAAGTCATCCTGATGACAGAGACAGCAGTCACTATGTGTGAAATGCTGGAGAAGACCAGAGGGACTTGACTTTCAGATATTTAAATAATTTTCTTTTATGTCTGTGCCCTGGCTGTCCTCCAGTTGTCACACCAGGAGGGTGAAGAATTCCTGTAGTTTCTTCATAATATCTGTGAGCTCTACAAAGATGTTCTGAACTTCTTAAGTTACCTTAAGTGGAACTATAGAACTAATCTATGGACAGCTGAATTAAGCTCAGAGTAAATGTCTCTTCCATGCTCATGTGTAATGATCTTCTTGTCCCTGTGATCATGGTGAAGTCTGTTAGTCCAAGCAAGTTCTGAACACAGTCATTTCCATTCATGCTAATTTGTTGTAAAGAACCCTTCCGACATATCTCGTACACACAAAGGATTGAACTCAAGAGACGCTGAACTCACTTCCAGTTTAAGAAATTTAAACTGATGACTTTGATGACACTACTTGATGGTCTTATGTCGCTGTCCTTTAGGCAAAAACAGGTCAAAATAGAATCCCTATAAAGCAGATAATTTCCTTACCTTTAACCGTTTGTAGTGCAGGTACTTATTAATGCTGTCAGGGTTTTCGATTCCTGAAGTCTCAGTTGCATCAAATGCTGTTTGAGGTCTGTGCTACACACAAGTGAATAAGAAACTGGGTCACAAAATGCATTTGTGGCAGAACTGAGGATTCAAGCTTAGTCTTTTTCTCCTTAGTCCCTTTAGGCCATGACCATACTGCCTCTCTGCAGGTAACAGTTTTAAAAAGTTATTGAAAGTATTGAGGAAGGCAATTTTCATGTGCAGTATTTTTTTGTTACAAGAATAGAGAGGAATAGGAAAAAAAAAATCCCTCAAAACAATCCTCACCTTCCAGCTAATCTTTACAATGCCATTTTAGCATTTTATAGTGTATAAACAACACCTTGATGTTATTGCTCTGCCAGAAGGCTGATTACGACAGAAAGTAATAATAGGCCACACATGTGCCAAAGTCCAACTGCTACTTCAGGATTGGTTTTTATAGGAGGACACATTTTCACATTCTTCTTTATTGACTCCCCCTGTATCCCTCCCTCTATGTGCTGTTAAAGAAATGCCAACATAAAACTGGCTAAAAATAAAGCCAGTTGGGGCATATTTTGTATGTTATTGTAGGATAAATAAAGCTGTCTAAAGAAAGTATGCTATTAACCATGAATCATGAGGGAAGCATGGCTCTTACTTGGCTAGTGTTGGAAGGTATAAAACATTCTTTAAAAACAACAACTCTAAACCTATTTTAGGAACTATATATATATAGGATTTTATTTTCAGGTACTTCCAGAAAAAGAATAAATGCGTTATAAAAGAAAATTGATGTTAGAACCTAGGCCTAGAGTTTTGGAAAAAAATACCAAGTTTATATAGACTGTTTTCTGAGACTCCATCTATCTCCTTTTGTCATTCCTGTCCTTTGCTTGCTTTCTTCTTATTAATAACACAGCCCTGCTACTGGAACTTGAGCCATCCATCCAGACTCATACAAGCAGGCAAGAAGCAACAATTCAAACAAGCAGAATTGCAGAATAGGAATAAGAGGGAAACACAGGTACAGAAATTCAAACATGAAGGACCATTACATCTGACACCTTTACTGTTACTTTTTATTAACCTCAGAAGGTCCCCTGGCTGGTTTTCTGACACTAAGCATTAATCAGACCATAGTGGCAGAAACTGAGATGGCTCTGTGAAGACGGGGTCAGATGGGATCAGATGGGATTTTAGCTAAGGTGCAATACTGTGTACATGCCATCTTGCTTTCCAAGCTTGCCCAGTTTCAGAGGCTACTTAGCTGCTCTCACAGAGGTGAGCTACTAAGTCACGTAAACATGAGCTTGTTCGTGTTCACACTGGGTGAATAATCCTGAAGGAAAAGTAGAGACTCATAAGGCAAGATTCAACACCAGATTTAGATGACTGAAATTTTTGTGCCATCAGATTAAATGCCTGGGCACTCAGAGTTGATGGAGATATAGCCAATGGTGAACAGAGCTTAGAGAGTGAGTCAGCTGACCCTGGACACTAATGCTTAGGCATTAGTCTTGTCCCCAGTGGCTGGTCAGTAGTCTGGTGGGCTGCACAGATCTTCAGGGATCATCGCAGTGGTCACACAGGCAGGCATCTTGAACTATTTTGGAAGACCTAGGATGTCTTACCTGACCTCCAGACGATATTCTAGGAGTGAAGGGGTGTATGAATGTAATATAAATATCTAGCAATTCTTTGCAGATATCTAGCATACCAGAAGACATCTCATATAGCACTTTGTTTTGGTTTCAGCTGCCGCCAGAAACAAAAGCGCGACGCGGCCGCCCCTCCCCCCGCCGGCGTGCGGAGGAGAATGAAAATAAACAGGCAGAAACTGGTGGGTCGGGATAAGGGCAGTTTAAGAGAACAGCAAACAGAGGGAAACAGGAACAACAACAATACAGATAAGGAGAAAACACGACAAAAACAGACCCGCTCTCTCGGACCGCACCGGTGCCGCACGCTCCCGAGCCGCGAGTGAGTTCCTGCCGCGCTGCCCCCCCCACCGGAACCCAGAGTGATGTCACATGGTATGGAATACCCGGCTCTGTTTGGCCAGGTGGGGTCAGCCCCCACCCCCCGGTTGTGCCCCTTCCTGGAGTCTGGTGAAAATTAACCCTGTCCTGGCCAAAACCAGGATATTATCCACCCCTTACTCCATAACATCTACGTCGTGCCCAGGTCCCCCATTGTCCATTTGATCACCACCACTTCTTATGTCTCCAGATATCATTCCCTTAGTCTATAGATCATCACCCTAAAGTGTCCATTGAGTTCATTTAATCCATGACTTTGGGCTCCATGTGTCGTAATGGTCTTCCGTGGCAGGAGAGGTGACGTGTGGTGATAGGCGATCACTTACTGCATCCGGAGCTCACGGCTGATGTATCTGGTACGGCCCGTGGCCACAGTCTGCAGGAGATGTTGATCTTGATGAAGTTGCTGGGTGCCAGTTGTTGAAAACCAGGTCCAGTTCCATCATCGCTCTTCTCTGCTAGGCTTCATTAAAAAAGTCCATCCTTCTTTAATCTGGACGATTCTTACTATGCTACTACTGGTATAACATATTACAATTATAACAGTGATAACAGATAGTGACATGGTTATTTGACAATTAACTTTATACAATTTATTTATTTATGGACTATTCTTGCCCAAAATCAAATCCCCATGAGGTACACATCGGACTTCCCCATCCTTCCAAAATACCCACCAGGTACACCCACGTCCTTGAATAAAAGCAATCCCGCGGACGGGCTTGCCTTTGCCCGAGGCAGGACTAAGCCAAACCGTCTTCCCTAAGATGTTCCGCATGTGCACTACGGGGACTTTATCCCCTTCTACTGGGCGCTGAGATTTTGACTGGGCAGGACCAGCCCAGTTGGTGGATCCTCTGGTGTTAACCAACAACGTGGCCTTTGTAAATGAGTATCCCAGATTTTGAAAGTCCCACCTCCCATTGCCCTCAAAGTGGTTTTTAGCAGCCCATTGTAACATTCAATCTTTCCAGAGGCTGCTGCATGGTAGGGGATGTGATACACCCACTCGATACCATGTTCTTTGGCCCAGGTGCCTACGAGGCTGTTACGAAAGTGAGTCCCGGTTGTCTGACTCAATTTTTTTGAGAGTGCCATGTTGCCACAGGACTTCTTTTTCAAGGCCCAGGATGTTATTCCGGGCAGTGGCATGGGGCACAGGGTCGGTTTCCAGTCATCCGCTGGTGAACTCCACCGTTGTGAGCACATAGCACTTGCCTTGGCGGGTTTGTGGCAGTGTGATGTAGTCAATCTGCCAAGCCTCCCCATATTTATATTTTAGCCATTGTCCTCCATACCACTGAGGCTTTACCCGCTTGGCTTGCTTGATTGCAGCGCATGTTTCACATTCATGGATAACCTGTGCGATGGTATCCATGGTCAAGTCCACCCCTCGGTCACGAGCCCATCTGTATGTTGCGTCTCTTCCTTGGTGGCCCGAGGTGTCATGAGCCCACCGAGCTATAAAGAGTTCACCCTTATGTTGCCAGTCCAGATCCACCTGAGCCACTTCAATCTTAGCAGTCTGATTTACCTGGTGGTTGTTATGATGTTCCTCAGTGGCCCGACTCTTAGGGAAGTGGGCGTCCACGTGACGGACTTTTACAACCAGCTGCTCCAGCCGGGCAGCAATATCTTGCCACAATGGGGCAGCCCAGATAGGTTTGCCTCTGCGCTGCCAGTTGTTCTTCCATTGCTGCAGCCAACCCCACAAGGCATTGGCCACCATTCAAGAGTCAGTGTAAAGATAGAGCACTGGCCACTTCTCTCGACTGGCAATGTCTAAAGCCAGCTGGACAGCTTTCATCTCTGCAAACAGGCTCGACTCAACTTCTCCCTCGGCAGTTTCTGCGACTTGTCGTGTAGGGCTCCATACAACAGCCTTCCACCTCCGCTGCTTCCCCACAATGCGACAGGAGCCATCTGTGAACAGGGCATACTGTTTTTTATCTTCTGGCAGCTGGTTATGCAGTGGGCCCTCCTCAGCACGTGTCACCTCCTCCTCTGGCGATGCTCCGAAATATTTGCCTTCTGGCCAGTCCATGATTACCTCCAGAATTCCTGGGCGACTGGGGTTTCCTATTCAGGCCTGATGTGTGATCAGCGCGACCCACTTACTCCACGTAGCATCGGTGACATGATACATAGAGGGGACCGTCTCTTTGAACATCCAGCCTAGGACCGGCAATCGTGGTGCTAGGAGGAGCTGTGCTTCAGTGCCCACCACTTCTGAAGCAGCTCGAACGCCTTCATATGCTGCCAGAACCTCTTTTTCAGTGGGAGTATAGCGGGCCTCGGATCCTTTGTATCCCCGGCTCCAGAACCCCAGGTGTCGACCTCGAGTCTCCCCTGGTGCTTTCTGCCAGAGACTCCAGGTTGGGCCATTCTCCCCGGCTGCGTTGTAGAGCATGTTTTTAACATCTTGCCCTGACCGGACTGGACCAAGGGCTACGGCATGAACTATGTCCCGTTTAATTTGTTCAAATGCCTGTCGTTGCTCAGGGCCCCATTCAAAATCATTCTTCTTCCGGGTCACGTGGTACAGAGGACTCACAATTTGGCTGTAATTTGGGATGTGCATCCTCCAAAAACCCACAACACCTAAGAAGGATTGTGCTTCCTATTTGCTGATTGGTGGAGACATAGCTGCTATTTTGTTGATGACATCCACTGGGATTTGACGTCGCCCATCCCGCCATTTTATTCCCAAAACCTGGATCTCTTGAGCAGGTCCCTTGACTTTACTTCGCTTAATGGCGAAACCGGCTTTCAGAAGGATCTGAACTATTTTCTCCCCTTTCTCAAAAACCTCCTCTGCTTTATCGCCGCATATAATGATGTCATCGATGTACTGCAGATGTTCTGGAGCTTCATCCTTTTTCAGTGCAGTCTGCATTAGTCCATGGGAAATGGTGGGACTGTGTTTCTACACCCCTGGGGCAGTCGATTCCAGGTGTACTGGATGCCCCTCCAAGTGAAAGCAAACTGTGGCCTGCACTCTGCTGCCAAAGGGATGGAGAAGAATGCATTAGCGATGTCAATTGCAGCATACCACCTGGCTGCCTTTGATTCCGGCTGATACTGGAGTTCTATCATGTCTGGCACGGCAGCACTCAGCGGTGGTGTGACTTCATTCAGGCCACGGTAGTCTGTTGTCAGTCTCCACTCTCCAGTAGATTTTCTCACTGGCCATATGGGACTATTAAAGGGTGAGTGAGTTTTGCTGATCACTCCTTGACTCTCCAGTTGACGGATCAGCTGATGAATGGGGAGAAGGGAGTCTCGATTAGTACGATACTGTCGCCGGTGCACCGCTGTGGTCACGATTGGCACCTGTTGTTCTTCAACCCTCAGCAACCCCACAACGGAAGGATCCTCCGAGAGACCAGGCAAAATGGACAGCTGTTTAATTTCTTCCGTCTCCACAGCAGCTATGCCAAAAGCCCACCGATACCCCTCTGGGTCCTTGAAATACCCTCTCCTAAGATAGTCTGTCCCAAGGAAACACGGAGCCTCGGGGCCAGTTACAATGGGGTGCTTCTGCCAGTCCTGCCCAGTGAGGCTCACTTCAGCCTCCAATACACTCAGCTCTTGGGACCCCCCTGTCACTCCAGAAATGCAAATGGACTCTGACCCTTTGAACTCTGATGGCAATAAAGTACACTGTGCACCAGTGTCCACTAGAGCTTTATACTCTTGTGGATCTGACGTGCCAGGCCACCGAATCCACACCGTCCAATAAACGCGGTTGTCCCTTTCCTCCACCTGGCTGGAGGCAGGGCCCCTCTAATCCTCGTCAGAGAATTTGCTGCTCACCTGCTGTAAAAATGACTTGGAGGTCAACTCCAGAGGATCGGAATCAAGGTCAAACTGTCTACCTGGTCTGGAGAGCTGGCTTCTGGAAACTGGAGCGGCACTTTTCCTAACAGAATCCCCTTTGGTGATTGTTTTACCTCGCAACTCACGGACTCGTGCCTCTAGACTTGAGGTGGGTTTTCCATCCCACTTCCTCATGTCCTCTCCGTGGTTACGCAGGTAAAACCACAGGGTGCCCCGGGGTGTATAGCCTCTGTATTCCCTCTCCTGAGCAGAGAAACGCTTGCCCCTAATAGCTGAGACACTGGCCCGTACAGGTGGGGAGTAGGACATGTTCTCTTTGATTTGCTGCACCTCCCGGGCCAGTTTCTCCACAGCTGAGACAAGGGAGGAAGAGAGACTTTCCTCATATTGCTGGAGTCGGACAGCCACCTCATCCACTGTTGGTGTCTCCTTACCCTTCCAATTTACAACTGCCAGTGAGTTGGCATATGAGGATTGTGCGCTCTGCAGAAACTTCCTCCACATAGATGCTGTGCACTGGACTTCATCTGGGTCTGTGGGTAACTGGTCATCGTCTGGTTCATTATAAACCAGCTCCCGCACAACTAATTCCCTCAAGTACTGAATACCCCTTTCCGTATTGGTCCACTTGCCAGGATAGCATACAAAATCGTCACTAAATGGGTACCTTTCCCTCACGCCTGACAGAAGTCTTCTCCAGATGCTGAGGATTTGTTCCTTTTTCCCAATGGCCTTGTCAATGCCCCCATCCCTGGCCAGGGATCCCAGCTCCTTGGCTTGCTTGCCCTCTAATTCCAAGCTGCTGGCCCCGTTATCCCAGCACCACAGCAGCCAGGTGGCAATGTGTTTGCCTGGGTGGCAGCTGAAGTCTTTCCGCATGTCTCGCAGCTCGCCCAGGGACAGGGACAGGGTGATGATCTCTATCTCCTGCGATGACCCTGGCTCATCGTCATGCCTCCCGGAGCGATCTGCTCTCTTTGCATCTTTCTTTAGTTTTACAGGGGCGACTGCTACCGGCACAGGTTGGTCATTGGCCTCAGCCGCGATGCCTGCTGCTGGAGCTGGGGCTGGAGCAGCTGCTGTGCCTGCCAGGGAAACTGAGGCAGACCCTGCAGCTGTGGCAGCGGCAGCGGTGGTGCCGGTCAGGGGGGCTGTGACTACCTGCTGGGCTGGAGGGACTGCAGGGCCGGCTGGGTGGGCAGCGCCAGTGCCTGCTGCTTCGTTTCCCCCCCCTTCCCCTTTAAGGCACTGAACAGTGTTGAACACGGAAGCTCGGTAGGCGTGGGCCAGACCCCAGCACGTTGAGGTGATCTGTGTCTCTCTGGAGTTCCCAGGGTGGCAGCACACTTTTTGCAGATATTTTACTAGTTTGTCCGGATTCTGCATTTGCTCAGGGGTGAGTTTAAAACACACCGGGGGTGCCCACTGCCCTAGACACCTGCCCATGCTGTCCCACACACCCAGCCACTCACAGCTATCCAGCCCCGGGGCAGGTCTCTGCACCATGTTCTTAATGACTTGTTTAGCCCTAAACAAAACCTGAAACCCATTCAGGAGGCATAACAAAAGGAGAGTGCTGCCCTGAGCATCCCACGGGTACTCGAGATTCTCAAAAGCAGTTAGGACCAGCCTGAACGAGAGAGGAGGGCGAAAGAGTGGGGGAAGGTATCCCCTTCAGTTTTCCCCGCAGGCTGGGTTTCGATTATTAACAAATTCCAAGACATAGGGTCCGAGGTATGGAAATGATCGGAGTGCTGCATGCAAATACAAGCCTAATACTATGCACATTGACGTTATCATGTCATAAGTCGATATCATACAGTACAGTAAAATCATAATCCTGATCCTTTTCCCCGTGATGATGAACAGCACCACAGGGAACAAGTACAGCAAGTACGGATTCAAAAACCTCAGCCATCTGATGAAAGACAGAAACATTTTTACCGGCGACTATTTTAACAGAGAAAAATGCGTATATCAAAATTTAACAAAATGTAAGAAATCAGTTTTAACACCCGCTGCTCAGCCCTGCCGTTATCCCTGCCCCACGCCTGGGCGCCAATTTAATGTTTTGGTTTCAGCTGCCACCGGCAACAAAAGCGCCACGCGGCCGCCCCTCCCCCCGCCGGCGTGCGGAGGAGAATGAAAATAAACAGGCAGAAACTGGTGGGTCGGGATAAGGGCAGTTTAACAGAACAGCAAACAGAGGGAAACAGGAACAACAACGATACAGATAAGGAGAAAACACGACAAAAACAGACCCGCTCTCTCGGACCGCACCGGTGCCGCACGCTCCCGAGCCACGAGTGAGTTCCTGCCGCGCTGCCCCCCCCACCGGAACCCAGCGTGATGTCACATGGTATGGAATACCCGGCTCTGTTTGGCCAGGTGGGGTCAGCCCCCACCCCCCGGTTGTGCCCCTTCCTGGAGTCTGGTGAAAATTATCCCTGTCCTGGCCAAACCCAGGACACACTTGAAACCTACATTTAATGAGCTGAATCACTTCTTACTTACAAGTCTGACATATAACTTAGCTGTGGCTATCTTTACAAGTAGACACCTGTCCTGGGTTCAGCCAGGACAGGGTTAATTTTCATCAGAAGCCAGGAGGCAACACAGCCGGGCAGGCTGACCCAAACTGGCCAAACAGAACAGGGTATTCGATACCATGTGCTGTCATGTTGTGTTCCTGTTGGGGGAGCTGGCTGGAGGATGACTGTGGTGGCTCAGGAGTGCATGGGGCACCGGGCGGTGAGAGTTGCTCTATGCATTTTACTGTTTGTTTTGTATATTCTCCTTATTGTTGTTGTTGTTACTGTTTGTTTCGTTTGCTGTTCTGTTAAACTGCCCTTATCCCTACCCATGGGTTTTTGCCTTTTTTCTTTCCATTCTCGTCCCCACCCCCATGGGGGGAGAGGGGACAGAGTGACTGCGTGGCGCTTTTGTAGCCGACCATGGCCAAACTGCAACAACACCAGAACACAGTTTTCTGATTCTGTACCCAAATTCCACTTCTTGTGTATGAGTTTAGCCAGGGATGGCAAGGTGGCACTAATCCAGACAATAAATCGTGTTGAACCAAGCTAACTTGCCATGGAACCAGAAATAGGAAATAGTGATACCAATAAAAGAAAAAAAAAAATTACCAAGACAAAAAGTTCCAGCCATAGGCCATGACTGAGATCAGCCCTGAGGAGAAAGACTTGCAGGTGCTGGTTGATGAGAATCTCAACATGTCCTGGCAGTGAGAGCTCACAGCTTGGAAGTCCAACCATGCCCCAGGATGCATCCTCAGCAGCATGGGCAGCAGGGCAAGGGAGGGGATTCTGCCCCTCTGTTCCGGTGAGTCACCACCGGGAGTCCTGCATCCAGCTCTGGAGCAGTCAGAGGCAGAAAGACGTGGACCTGAAGGAGCAGGGCCAGAGGAGACCACAGCAATGATCAGAGGGCTGGAACACCTGCCCTTTGAGGAAAGTCTGCGAGAGTTGGGGCTGTTTAGCATGGAGGAGAGAAGGCTCCTGGGAGACCTTATCGCAGCCTTCCAGTACCTGAAGACGACCTACAAGAAAGGTGGAGAGGGACTCTTTGCGAGGGCATGTAGGGATAGGACAAGGCATAATGATTGCAAGCTGAAAAGGGGGAGATTTATATCAAAGAAAGAAATTCTTTACTATGAGGGTGGTGAGATACTGGCACAGGTTGCCCAAAAAAGTTGTGAATGCCCCCTCCCTGGAAGTGTTCAAGGCCAGGTTGGATGGGGCTTTGAGCAACCTGGTCTGGTGGAAGGTGTCGATGCCCACGGCAGGGGGGTTGGAACTAGATGATCTATAAGGTTGCTTCCAACTCAAACCGTTGTATGATTCTATAATTCTATGGTAAGAGGTCAAGGCGGAGCTTTAAAAAGCTATATATGAGCTGCCTTCCAACACAACATTTCTGCCTTTTCCAACTCAGGGTGGTAGGGCCTGAGCCCTGCCTAAGCCTGAGCCCCATCACACATCTTTGCTTCTTCAGACTAAGACCATGATACTAACATGAGCAGCCACCAGAGATGACTGCCTTGAAATAATCTCATAGCAGTTTGAGAACTTCCAGAAGAAAAGCTCCTAAAAACTGAAGCAAGCAGAATCTTGTTTGAACTGATTTTAAGAATAATTATAATTGTTCTCTCATTAAGTAAAATTTAATCCAGGATTTTGCTCTTGTTGAAAAATACATAGAAATAAATAGTTCCTCCAAATAAGGTGCTTTATGCAATCTCTGCCAGACTGCTTCAGCATAATTCTTTAACCATCTTTGATTTGAGTACTTAAAAAGTTGGCTTTTTATGTGCCTTTTCATGAGTACTTTTCTTTTCAAAAGGTTAATGCAGTCAAAATGTATTGTTCAAATTTTCTTGACAGGCATCCCAAAATACCTGCATGTGATCAGAGAGATGAAGAGGTAGCAAAAATGCTGTGCTTCTAAAGGATTCATAATTACACTAAAACACAGCACTCATATGTCTAAAGGACAATTTGCAGGTATTAGGTGTAGTATGGTAACTGGAGTATCTAAATAAACATCAGCCATGTCTTCATTAATTCTTAAGGTCATCTGCAAAGGGGAATAACCCTCCTTTGAGCAACTCTCCACTGTTATCTTTTGTTTGTTTTTGTTAAGGTCATGTTTTTCCCGAAAAATCTCCTTTTGGATGTAATTCATGATTCTTTGTGGAATTACATAGTGATGTACATACATAAAACAAGTAGAAGTGATGAGGAAATAGAAATCTTCAGCATACTGGAGGTGGATATTTTTCTTATTGCTAATATGTACCATATCACTGAGTGTCGTATGAAATGCAAGGAGTCTTGATGTTTTGATGGGTTTTTTTGGATTTGTTTCTTTTTTTTAGAAACTCGCCTCCAGAAAGGTAACTTTAAAAGCAACTCAAAAAAACCGTAGAGACTCATGTTGTTGGTTGTGGAATGTAAAAACAGGATCTACAACAGCCCTAAAACCTACCAATGAAGAAGCAAAAATCCAGGCTTAAAATCTTGTGATTTTTTTAAAACTGTGACAGTGGATAACTTCAGGTGTTCATGCAGTGGCCAAAAAGATTCTCAAATAAGAGCAACATTTTTTAGTGTCTTTGGGGTCAATCCATACTGACTGCTGTGGGTGCTGCATTTAGACACTGTTCGTGTCATAGTCTACCTTGGTAGGGTACTCCTTACCTAAATTTGATAGTCTGAGTATTACAAATGCAAGTCTGAGCCAATCACTCCAGGCTGTGTTTGAAGTGAACAGAGAGAAACTGGCACACCCGGTGGGTGACTCATGCTTCATCTCACAAGATGCAATGAATTGCTTTCTGAACATGCCTACTTTCCTCTCCTGAATGTAAATGGACCTGAGGGATCTACTCACTGACTCTAAATACGAAACTTGTAACAGCCTGAGTAAAAACAGACAAATCTTGCCTATTATGCCAACATCCAAGAGGGTGATGAACAGTAGAGGCTGGCTCCTCCTCAGCCCCACCAAAACCTTGCTGTACATACAGCTAGTAGGCAAAAGCAGTCTGACAGCCTGGGCTGACATCTTCATAGGATTTTACTGCCATTGCTTCTCAGCATCATCTTTCCGAGTCTACGTGGCTCTGGAGGAATCTAATTTTCCTGAAGTTCTCAATACTCCCTCTGGGAAGTGGCAGGAAAACATTTTCTTTCTGTTCATTTTCATACGCTTTTATACTTGTGTTCTCTACTTCTGTATTGAAAGAACAGTGGCTCAGGTGGATTAAAATATTTATAAATAAACAGTTGAAATGAGTCCATCTGAAGTGTGCAGTAGTGTGGATAGATCACGTCTCTCTTCTTTTCCATGGCAGCAACTACTGCAACACATAACTGCAGTGCATTAGTAGAGCCTCATAACACAAAATAAGAATTAGTTTGGCTTCCAAGCCCACTGTGGAGTGAGGTAGGAAAAAGTCAGAAAAGCTACATCCATCAACAGGCACCGTGTTAAGGCATCACCCAGATCCACTCACATCACACAGAGCCAAAAGGGGTTAGTTTGGTATTTGCACAGCTTTTTGGTATGGTTTGCTCTAAGGTGTCATGGTCTGGAGTTTCTGTCATGATTCAGGGTAAAAATGGTCTAAAAAGTGGTGAAGACAACTGATCATTTTCAAGTTATTACTTTTTTTATACAAGAAAACTACATATTTTGCTTTCTGTTTGGTTAATTCTGGGATTATCACATAAATAACAAGATGGACAATTGAGAAAAAAGGGAAACACAACAATAAGAGAGTGTGAAAGCTTAATTAAGTGTATGCATCCTTCTTCTCTTTTTCTTTTTCTTTTTCTTTTTCTTTTTCTTTTTCTTTTTCTTTTTCTTTTTCTTTTTCTTTTTCTTTTTCTTTTTCTTTTTCTTTTTCTTTTTCTTTTTCTTTTTCTTTTTCTTTTTCTTTTTCTTTTTCTTTTTCTTTTTCTTTTTCTTTTTCTTTTTCTTTTTCGTTTTCATTTTCTTTTTTTTTTAAATGAACTTAATCTCCATTGTTAGCCATTTGCATGTTAGGTACCTTGCATAAGTTAAACTGTTCGTCTCCATCATCAGTGTAGAGAGACAGGTGTACATATAGATCTGTCGGACCTTTATAGTATGAAGAGTTCATCTCTGCATGTGTCTATTTCTCTCCCTTGACCACAGAGGGTAACCAACATGTAAATAGCTCAAGCTAGAGTCCTAACATTTAAATAATTAGTACTACAGCAGGAGAATCTATTCCAAAACACTTAGGCTCAGTTAAACATGTTTGAGGTTTTGATTAACTCCAGTACTAATAGACTTGAAAATGCTTATTTCCCTGTTCTCTGGTTGTGTTGCTCACCGTGTGATTGTTGTAATAGTATACATTTTTATGTAGCAAACAAGTGAAATTTATACATGGATTAGGGCTCGATGACCTTTAAAATAGTCATCAGCTTTAGGACTTTTTCACCACGAAGCAGATGTATCTGTATTGAGAATAGTAAACTAAAACTCTTAGGAAAGACAAAACACTTTTGCTAGGACTTTTTGTACAAACTAAAAAAAAAAAAGAAAGTAAAACTTGTTTCCTGATATTTTAGTATTTCAGCAACTAGTCCTGATTTCACAGAAGAGGCAAACAGGAAAATAAAGTTCTTTAGAACTGAAGATTTGAGGTCCATGGTCAAAACAAAATCTCATTCTTATCACATCTGAACTGCTTTTCTCATCCTTGTATGCATGGACACCATGAGACTGTTCAGAACATCACCTGTAACAGTTACACAGAGGCTGATGACAGTGCTACCACAATGACTGAAACTATGTGCTACACAAAAGCACATTTTCCCGTATTTATTCCAAGGAAAACGTCCTTCCCACTATTTCTGGAGTAACCTGGACACACTGATTATCTCAGTTATTTCAGGATATTGTCATCTGGCACACAGCTGAACAGTTTCTAGGGGTTATACTGCAACAAGCAGACTATTAAAGTTGACTGTAATCAGTCTAGTGGCTTAGGAGATGACAACTAATTTAGTAAAGGGCAGTTCTGTAAAACTATTGAATGTGGGATTTCTGTTTGTTGGGGTTTTTTTTTGACTCTGGAGTCACGACCATAACTTGTGCATGCTTCTCAAGTGTCATGCAGCTCCAGGCATCAGCCAACAGAAATTTGGCCTGAAAACTTTCATTGATTCCAGCAGCTGCTTCATGTTTTGTGGGAGATTCTAATTAGTGAACAAGTAAAAACAGTAGTCGAAGTAAATTTTTCCAGAATTTATCACACAATGATAGCTTATGGATGCATCAGCCTACTAATTCGGCTTGTGTAGTATTAGATGTTTACAGTGTATCTGTCTACTGCTGATGTGGTTATTCTGTGCTTCCACTATAGCTAATGAAGATCAAGAAACTTTGACATATGCAAGAGATGATTAATTTGAAGATTGAATGTAGCTATGGTAGTACCTTATCATAGTATTTCACCATCTACCAAGACAGTCTACAGAAAAGACCAAGCCAGATGCTTCTTAGAGGCGGTCAGTGAAAGAACAAAGACAACAGACTCCAGCTGCAACAAGGAAGTTTTCAAATGAGTAGCTGTCCTGGTTTCGACCAGGACAGGGTTAATTTTCACCAGAATCCAGGAAGGGGCACAGCCGGGTGGGATGACCCAACCCCAACCTGGCCAAACAGAGCAGGGTATTCCATACCATAGAATCACAGAATCTGAGAATCACAGAATGGTAGGGGTTGGAAGGGACCTCTGTGGGTCATCTAGTCCAACCCTCCTGCCGAAGCAGGGTCACCTACAGTAGGCTGCACAGGACCTTGTCCAGGCGCGTCTTGAATATCTCCAGAGAAGGAGACTCCACAACCTCCCTGCGCATCCTGTTCCAGGGCTCCGTCACCCTCAGAGGGAAGAAGTTCTTCCTCCTGTTCAGCTGGAACTTCCTCTGCTTCGGTTTGTGCCCATTGCCCCTTGTTCTGTCACTGGGTACCACTGAAAAGAGTTTGCCCCCATCCTCCTGACACCCACCCTTCAGATATTTATAAGCATTTATTAGGTCCCGTCGCAGCCTTCTCTTCCTCAGGCTGAACAAACCCAGCTCCCTCAGCCTCTCCTCGTAGGGGAGATGTTCCAGTCCCCTCATCATCCTTGTAGCCCTCCGCTGGACTCTCTCCAGTAGCTCTTCATCTTTCTTGAACTGGGGAGTCCAGAACTGGACAGAGTACTCCAGATGAGGCCTCACCAGGGCAGTGTAGAGGGGAAGGAGAACCTCCCTTGACCTGCTGGCCACACTCTTCTTGATGCACCCCATGTGCCATCATGCTGGGTTCCGGTGGGGGGGGCGGCGCGGCGGGAACTCACTCGCGGCTCGGGAGCATGTGGCGCTGGTCCTATTCAGGAGAACAGCTCTGTGGGTCATGCAGTTCGTGGCGTGTTTTCTCCTTATCTGTATTGTTGTTGTTCCTGTTCCCTTTTGTCTGCTGTTCTGTTAAACTGCCCTTATCCCGACCCACCAGTTTCTGCCTGTTTCTTTCCATTGTCCTCCGTACGCCGGCGGGGCGAGGGGCGGCCGCATGGCGCTTTTGTTGCTGGCGGCGGCTGAAACCAGAACATTTAAATTGGCACCCAGGCGTGGGGTGGGGATAACGGCAGGGCTGAGCAGCGGGTGTTAAAACAGCTTTCTTACATTTTGTTATAATTTGTTTTACGCATTTACTGTGTTAGTTAAATAGTTGCTGGTAAAAAATGTTTCTGTCTGTGATCAGATGTCTGTGGTTCTTGAATCCGCACTTGCACTATGTTTTCCCTGTGGTGCTGTTCATCATCACGGGGAAAAGGATCAGGATGATGATTTTACTGTACTGTATGATGTCGACTTATGACATGATAACGTCAATGTGCATTAAATTAGGCTTGTATTTGTATGCGGCACTGCGATCATTTCCATACCTCAGATTCTATGTCTTAGAATTTGTTAATAATCAAAGCCAATTGGTGGGGAAAACCGGAGGGGATACCTCCCTCCACTCTTTCACCCCCCATCTCTCCTTCAGGTTAGTCCAAATGGCTTTTGAGAATTTCGAGTAACCCTGGGATGCTCAGACCAGCAGATTTCTATTGTTATGCTTCCTGAATGGGTTTCAGCTTTTGTTTAGGCTAAACAAGTAGTTAAGAACATGGTGCAGAGACCTGCCCCGGGGCTGGATAGCTGTGAGTGGCTGGGTGTGTGGGACAGCATGGGCAGGTGTCTAGGGCAGTGGGCACCCCCGGTGTGTTTTAAACTCACCCCTGAGCAAATGCAGAATCCGGACAAACTAGTAAAATATCTGCAAAAAGTGTGCTGCCACCCTGGGAACTCCAGAGAGACACAGATCACCTCAATGTGCTGGGGTCTGGCCCATGCCAACCGAGAATTGTTCAACCTGATTAAGTGCCCTAAAGGGGAAAGGGGTGGAAAAGAAGCGGCAGGCATTGGGACTGGCGCTGCCCCTCCAGCAGGCCCTGCAGGCCCTCCAGCCCAGCAGGCAGTCACAGCCCCCCTGACCGGCACCACCGCTGCTGCTGCCACAGCTGCAGGGTCTGCCTCAGTTTCCCTGGCAGGCACAGCAGTTGCTCCAGCCCCAGCTCCAGCAGCACGCATCGCGGCTGAGGCCAATGACCAACCTGTGCCAGTAGCGGTCACCCCCGTAAAACTAAAGAAAGACGCAAAGAGAGCAGATCACTCCGGGAGGGATGACAATGAGCTAGGGTCATCGCGGGAGATAGAGATCATCACCTGGTCCCTGTCCCTGGGCGAGCTGCGAGACGTGTGGAAAGATTTCAGCCGCCACTCAGACTGCACATTGCCACCTGGCTGCTGTGGTGCTGGGATAACGGGGCCAGCAGCTTGGAATTAGAGGGCAAGCAAGCCAAGGAGCTGGGATCCCTGGCCAGGGATGGGGGCATTGACAAGGTGATTGGAAAAAAGGCACAAGTCCTCAGCCTGTGGAGAAGACTTCTGTCAGGCATGAGGGAGAGATACACCCTTAGTGATGATTTTGTATGCTATCCTGGCAAGTGGACCAATATGGGAAGGGGTATTCAGTACCTGAGGGAATGAGCTGTGCGGGAGCTGGTTTGCTATGGCCCGGACAATGAGCAGTTACCCACAGACCCAGATGAAGTCCAGTGCACAGCATCTATGTGGAGGAAGTTTCTGCAGAGCGCACAATCCTCATATGCCAACTCACTGGCAGTGGTAAACTGGAAAGTTAAGGAGGCAGCTACAGTGGATGAGATGGCTGTCCGACTCCAGCAATATGAAGAAAGCCTCTCTTCCTCCCTCTTTTCGGCCGTAGAGAAATTGTCCCAGGAGGTCCAGCGACTCAAAGAGAGCATGTCCTACTCCCCACCTGTACGGGCCATCATCTCAGCTATTAGGGGCAAGCGTTTCCCTGCTCAGAAGAGGGAATACAGAGGCTACACACCACGGGGCACCCTGTGGTTCTACCTGCGTGACCACGGAGAGGACATGAGGAAGTGGGATGGAAAACCCACCTCAAGTCTAGAGGCACGAGTCCGTGAGTTGCGAGGTAAAACAATCACCAAAGGGGATTCTGTTAGGAAACGTGCCGCTCCAGTTTCCAGAAACCAGCTCTCCAGACCAGGTAGAAAGTTTGACCTTGATTCCGATCCTCTGGAGGGGACCTCCAAGTCATTTTTACAGCAGGTGAGCAGCAAATTCTCTGACGAGGATTAGAGGGGCCCTGCCTCCAGCCAGGTGGAGGAAAGGGACAACCGTGTTTATTGGATGGTGTGGATTCGGTGGCCTGGCACGTCAGATGCACAAGAGTATAAAGCTCTAGTGGACACTGGTGCACAGTGTACTTTAATGCCATCAGAGTTCAAAGGGTCAGAGTCCATTTGCATTTCTGGAGTGACAGGGGGGTCCCAAGAGCTGAGTGTATTGGAGGCTGAAGTGAGCCTCACTGGGCAGGACTGGCAGAAGCACCCCATTGTAACTGGCCCCGAGGCTCCGTGTTTCCTTGGGACAGACTATCTTAGGAGAGGGTATTTCAAGGACCCAGAGGGGTATCGGTGGGCTTTTGGCATAGCTGCTGTGGAGACGGAAGAAATTAAACAGCTGTCCATTTTGCCTGGTCTCTCGGAGGATCCTTCCGTTGTGGGGTTGCTGAGGGTTGAAGAACAACAGGTGCCGATCGTGACCACAGCGGTGCACCGGCGACAGTATCGTACTACTCGAGACTCCCTTCTCCCCATTCATCAGCTGATCTGTCAACTGGAGAGTCAAGGAGTGATCAGCAAAACTCACTCACCCTTTAATAGTCCTATATGGCCAGTGAGAAAATCTACTGGAGAGTGGAGACTGACAATAGACTACCGTGGCGTGAATGAAGTCACACCACCGCTGAGTGCTGCCGTGCCAGACATGATAGAACTCCAGTATCAGCCGGAATCAAAGGCAGCCAGGTGGTATGCTGCAATTGACATCGCTAATGCATTCTTCTCCATTCCTTTGGCAGCAGAGTGCAGGCCACAGTTTGCTTTCACTTGGAGGGGCATCCAGTAAACTTGGAATCGACTGCCCCAGGGGTGTAGA
Source organism: Opisthocomus hoazin (assembly GCF_030867145.1). Taxonomy (NCBI): domain Eukaryota; kingdom Metazoa; phylum Chordata; class Aves; order Opisthocomiformes; family Opisthocomidae; genus Opisthocomus; species Opisthocomus hoazin. The sequence continues at coordinate 85,529,951 of NC_134454.1, read as the reverse complement.
AACACAGTCCCACCATTTGCCATGGACTAATCCAGACTGCACTGGAAAAGGATGAAGCTCCAGAACATCTGCAGTACATCGATGACTTCATTGTATGGTGTGACACAGTGGAGGAGGTTTTTGAGAAAGGGGAGAAAATAGTCCAGATCCTTCTGAAAGCCGGTTTCGCCATTAAGCGAAGTAAAGTCAAGGGACCTTCACAAGAGATCCAGTTTTTTGGGAACAAAATGACAGGATGGGCGCCGTCAAGTCCCAATGGATGTCATCAACAAAATAGCAGCTATGTCTCCACCAATCAGCAAATAGGAAGCACAATCCTTCTTAGGTGTTGTGGGTTTTTGGAGGATGAACATCACAAATTACAGACAGATGGTAAGTCCTCTGTATCACGTGACCTGGAAGAAGAATGATTTTGAATGGGGCCCTGAGCAACGACAGGCATTTGAACAAATTAAATGGGACATAGTTCATGCCGTAGCCCTTGGTCCAGTCCGGTCAGGGCAAGATGTTAAAAACATGCTCCACACTGCAGCCGGGGAGAATGGCCCAACCTGGAGTCTCTGGCAGAAAGCACCAGGGGAGACTCGAGGTCGACCCCTGGGGTTCTGGAGCTGGGGATACAAAGGATCCGAGACCCGCTATACTCCCACTGAAAAAGAGGTTCTGGCAGCATATGAAGGCGTTCGAGCTGCTTCAGAAGTGGTGGGCACTGAAGCACAGCTCCTCCTAGCACCACGATTGCCGGTCCTAGGCTGGATGTTCAAAGAGAGGGTCCCCTCTATGTATCATGCCACCGATGCTACGTGGAGTAAGTGGGTCGCGCTGATCACACATCAGGCCCGAATAGGAAACCCCAGTCGCCCAGGAATTCTGGAGGTAATCATGGACTGGCCAGAAGGCAAATATTTCGGAGCATCGCCAGAGGAGGAGGTGACACGTGCTGAGGAGGGCCCACTGCATAACCAGCTGCCAGAAGATAAAAAACAGTATGCCCTGTTCACAGATGGCTCCTGTCGAATTGTGGGGAAGCAGCGGAGGTGGAAGGCTGTTGTATGGAGCCCTACACGACAAGTCGCGGCAACTGCCGAGGGAGAAGGTGAGTCGAGCCAGTTTGCAGAGATGAAAGCCGTCCAGCTGGCTTTAGACATTGCCAGTCGAGAGAAGTGGCCAGTGCTCTGTCTTTACACTGACTCTTGAATGGTGGCCAATGCCTTGTGGGGTTGGCTGCAGCAATGGAAGAACAACTGGCAGCGCAGAGGCAAACCTATCTGGGCTGCCCCATTGTGGCAAGATATTGCTGCCCGGCTGGAGCAGCTGGTTGTAAAAGTCCGTCACGTGGACGCCCACTTCCCTAAGAGTCGGGCCACTGAGGAACATCATAACAACCACCAGGTAAATCAGACTGCTAAGATTGAAGTGGCTCAGGTGGATCTGGACTGGCAACATAAGGGTGAACTCTTTATAGCTCGGTGGGCCCATGACACCTCGGGCCACCAAGGAAGAGACGCAACATACAGATGGGCTCGTGACCGAGGGGTGGACTTGACCATGGATACCATCGCACAGGTTATCCATGAATGTGAAACATGCGCTGCAATCAAGCAAGCCAAGCGGGTAAAGCCTCAGTGGTATGGAGGACAATGGCTAAAATATAAATATGGGGAGGCTTGGCAGATTGACTACATCACACTGCCACAAACCCGCCAAGGCAAGTGCTATGTGCTCACAACGGTGGAGTTCACCAGCGGATGACTGGAAACCGACCCTGTGCCCCATGCCACTGCCCGGAATACCATCCTGGGCCTGGAAAAAGAAGTCCTGTGGCAACATGGCACTCTCAAAAAAATTGAGTCAGACAACCGGGACTCACTTTCGTAACAGCCTCGTAGGCACCTGGGCCAAAGAACATGGTATCGAGTGGGTGTATCACATCCCCTACCATGCAGCAGCCTCTGGAAAGATTGAATGTTACAATGGGCTGCTAAAAACCACTCTGAGGGCAATGGGAGGTGGGACTTTCAAAATCTGGGATACTCATTTACAAAGGCCACGTTGTTGGTTAACACCAGAGGATCCACCAACCGGGCTGGTCCTGCCCAGTCAAAATCTCAGCGCCCAGTAGAAGGGGATAAAGTCCCTGTAGTGCACATGCGGAACATCTTAGGGAAGACGGTTTGGTTTAGTCCTGCCTCGGGCAAAGGCAAGCCCGTCCGCGGGATTGCTTTTATTCAAGGACGTGGGTGTACCTGGTGGGTATTTTGGAAGGATGGGGAACTCCGATGTGTACCTCATGGGGATTTGATTTTGGGCAAGAATAGTCCATAAATAAATAAATTGTATAAAGTTAATTGTCAAATAACCATGTCACTATCTGTTATCACTCTTATAATTGTAATATGTTATACCAGTAGTAGCATAGTAAGAATCGTCCAGATTAAAGAAGGATGGACTTTTTTAATGAAGCCTAGCAGAGAAGAGCGATGATGGAACTGGACCTGGTTTTCAACAACTGGCACCCAGCAACTTCATCAAGATCAACATCTCCTGCAGACTGTGGCCACGGGCCGTACCAGATACATCAGCCGTGAGCTCCGGATGCAGTAAGTGATCGCCCATCACCACACGTCACCTCTCCTGCCACGGAAGACCATTACGACAGATGGAGCCCAAAGTCATGGATTAAATGAACTCAATGGACACTTTAGGGTGATGATCTATAGACTAAGGGAATGATATCTGGAGACAGGAGAAGTGGTGGTGATCGAATGGACAATGGGGGACCTGGGCACGACGTAGATGGTATGGAATAAGGGGTGGATAATGTCCTGGGTTTGGCCAGGACAGGGTTAATTTTCACCAGACTCCAGGAAGAGGCACAGCCGGGGGGTGGGGGCTGACCCCACCTGGCCAAACAGAGCCGGGTATTCCATACCATGTGCCGTCATGCTGGCTTCCAGTTGGGGGGATTGGCACGTCAGCAACTCACTCGAGGCTCGGGAGCGTGCGGCACTGGTCCTGTTCAGGAGAACAGCTCTGTGGGTCGTGCAGTTCATGTCGTGTTTTCTCCTTATCTGTATTGTTGTTGTTCCTGTTTCCCTCTGTTTGCTGTTTTCTTAAACTGCCCTTATCCCGACCCACCAGTTTCTGCCTGTTTCTTTCCATTCTCGTCCGCAATCCGGCAGGGGGAGGAGTGGCCGCGTGTGAGTTCCCGCTGCCCAGCGTGTGAGTTCCCGCTGCCCAGCTCCCCCCCACCGGAACCAGCATGACGCTGTCCCACTTCCTGCAGTCCGGTGAAAATTAACCCTGTCCTGGTCGAATCCAGGACATCGAGACACTTCACCTCGTTGTTCTCCTCTGGACACGCAACAGCACCTCAATGTCCTTCTTGTAGTGAGGGGCCCAGAACCAAACACAGTACTCGAGGTGTGGCCTCACCAGTGACGAGCAGAGGGGCATGATCACTGTCCTGGTCCTGCTGACCACACTATTCCTGATACAAGCCAGGATGCCGTTAGTCTTCTTGGCCACCTGGGCACACTCAGAATCACAGAATCACAAAATGTTAGGGGTTGGAAGGGACCTCTATGGGTCATTGAGTCCAACCCCCGTGCCCAAGCAGGGTCACCTACAGCAGGCTTCACAGGACCTTGTCCAAGCGGGTCTTGAGTATCTTCAGAGAAGGAGACTCCACAGCCTCTCTGGGCACCCTATTCTAGTACTCCGTCACCCTCAGAGTGAAGAAGTTCTTCCTCAGGTTCACACGGAACTTCCTGTGCTTCAGTTTGTGCCCTTTGCCCCTTGTCCTGTTGCTGGGCACCACTGAAAAGATTCTGGCCCCATCCTCCTGACACCCACCCTTGAGATATTTATAAGCATTTATAAAGTCCCCTCTCAGCCTGCTCTTCTTCAGGTTAAACAAGCCCAGCTCACTCAGCCTCTCGTAGGAGAGATGCTCCAGTTTCCTCGTAATCCTCGTAGCCCTCCACTGGACTCTCTCCACTAGCTCCTCATCTTTCTTGAATTGGGGACCCCAGAAATGGAGATATTATATCAGATGGGGCCTCACTAGGGCAGAGAAGAAGGGGAGGAGAACCTCCCTCGACCTGCTGGGCATACTCCTCTTAATGCACCCCAGGATCCCATTGGCCTTCCTGTGAGCCAGGGCACACTGCTGGCTCATGGTCAACTTGTCATCCACCAGCACACCCAGGTCCCTCTCCATAGAGCTGCTTTCCAGCAGGTCCACCCCAAGCCTGTATTGGTGCATGGGGTTGTTCCTCCCCAGGTGCAGGACCCTGCACTTGCCCTTGTTGAACTTCATCAGGCTCCTCTGATTCAAATTCCTCTGAGTTCCAACTCTCCAGCCTGTCCAGATCTCAATGAATGGCAGCACAGCCTTCCGGTGAACCCACCACTCCTCACAGTTTTGTATCATTAGCAAACTTGCTGAGGGTACACTCTATCTCTTCATCCAGGTGACTGATGAAGAAGTTGAATAAGACTGGGCCAAGTACTGACCCCTGGGGGACACCACTAGTTACAGACCTCCAACTAGACTCCGCACAGCAGATGACAACCCTCTGAGCTCTGCCATTCAGCCAGTTCTCAATCCACTTGACTGTCCACTTTTCCAGCCCACACTTCCTGAGTTTCCCTAGGAGGATGTTATGGAAGACTGTGTCAAAAGCTTTGCTGAAGTCAAGGTAGACAACATCCACTGTTCTCCCCTCATCTACCCAGTGAATCATGCCATCATAGAAAGCTATCAGATTGTTCAACCATGATTTCCCACTTGTGTGATGATGACCTCCAGAATGAGTTGCTCCACCATCTTTCCTGGATTTGAGGTGAGGCTGACCGGCCTGTAGTTTCCTGGGTCCTCCTACTTGCCCCTTTTGAAGACTGCAGTGACATTGGCTTTTCGCCAGTCCTTGGGCACTTCTCCTGTTCTCCAGGATCATTCAAAGATGATGGAGAGTCGGTCAGCAAAGATATCTGCCAGTTCCCTCAGCACTCGTGGGTGCATTCCATCGGGGCCCATGAATTTGTGGGCACCCAGATTGCTTAAGCAATCTCTCTCACAGTCCTCCATGACTAAGGGATGGTCATCCTTTCTGCAGGCTTCCTCTCTTACCTCCAGGGATGTGATTCCTGAGGGCCGGCCTTAGCAATGAAGACTGAAGCAAAGAAGGCATTCAGTAACGCTGCCTTCTCTGCGTCCTCTGTCAGCAGGACATCCACCTCATTCAGCAGCGGCCCCACATTATCCCTAGTCTTCCATTTGCTGCTGGTGTACTTGAAGAAGCCATTCTTGTTGTCTTTGACATCCCTTGCCAGATTCATTTCCAGGTGTACCTTAGCCTTGCTTGTTGCATCCCTGCATGCTCTGACAACATTCCTGTGTTCCTCCCAAGTGGCCTGTCCCTCTTTCCACATTCCATAGACCTTTCTCTTCCACCTGAGTTCGTCCAGAACCTCCCTGCTCATCCATGCAGTTCTCCTGCCTCCTTTGCTAGATTTTTTTCTCATGGGGATGCACCTATGCTGAGCATGGAGGAAGTGATGATTAAACATCGACCAGCACTCTTGGACCCCCCTGCCTTCGAGAACCCTGACCCACAGGATTCCTCCCAGTAGATCTTTGAAGGGACCAAAGTTAGCTCTCTTGAAGTCCAAGGTTTTGATCCTACTTATCGCCCTTCTTCCTCCACACAGAATCCTGAACTCCACCTTTTCATGGTCACTGCAGCCAAGTCTACCTCCACCCTTCACATCCTCAACCAGTCCCTCCTTGTTCGTTAGTACAAGGTCCAGGAGAGCTTCTTTACTTGTTGGCTCCTCCACCACTTGCATCAGAAAGTTATCATGGATTCTCTGCAGGAACCCCCAGGACTGCGTGTGCCTGGCTCTGTGGTCATCCCAGCTGATGTTAGGGTGGTTGAAGTTCCCCACGAGAACCAGGACCTTTGACTGTGAGGCTGCTTTTAGCTACTTGTAGAAGGCCTCATCGACTTCCTCCTCCTGGTCAGGTGGCCTGTAGTACACACCCACAATAACATCACCCATATGAGCCTGTCCCTTAATTCTAACCCATAAGCTCTCTACTCATTCTTCCGCTGCCCGCAGGCAGAGCTCAGTACGTTCCTGTTACTCCCTCACATACAGAGCAACTCCATCACCTTGCCTTGTTGACCTGTCTTTCCTAAAGAGTCTGTAGCCATCCATGACAGCATTCCAGTCACGCGAGCTGTCTCACCATGTTTCTGTGATGGTGACCACGTCATAGCCGTCCTGCTGTACGATGGCTTCCAGCTCCTCCTGGTCATTGCCCACACTACTTGCATTGGTGTAGATGCACTTGAGCTGGACTGTCGATCTCAACCCTGACACTGGCATGCCACACCTTGGCTCATCTCTAGTGAGTTGGGCAATGTCTCCTTCCCCCTTTTAACCTGGTTTAAAGCCCTCTTGATGAGGGCTTTAAACTCCTGGCTCATGTTTAACCAGCTGTCGACCAACACTCCAAGGTCCTTTTCCTCCAGGCAGATTTCCAGCCACTCCTCCCCAAGTCTGTAACATTGCATGGGGTTGTTGTGACCGAAGTGCAGGACCCGGCACTTGGCCTTGTTAAAGCTCATACAGTTGGCCTCAGCCCATTGATCCAGTCTGTCCAGATCCCTGTGCAGAGCCCTTCTACCGTCAAGCAGATCGACACTCCCGCCCAGCTTTTCATCTGCAAACTTACTGAGGGAGCACTCAATCACCTCATCCAGATCATTGATAAATATATTAAACAAGACCAGACCCAACACTGAGCCCTGGGGAACACCACTTGTGACCAGCCACCAACTGGATTTAACTCCATTCGCCACCACTCTCTGTGCTCACCCATTTAGCAAGTTCTTTATCCGGTGAAGAATAGACCCATTCAAACCATGGGCAACTAGTTTCTCCAGGAGAATGATGTGGGAAACAGTGTCAAAGACCTTATTAAAGTCTAGGTAGACAACATCCACAGCCTTTCTGTAATCCACTAGGTGGGTCACCTGATCATAGAAGGAGATCAGGTTGGTCAAGCAAGACCTGCCTTTCATGAACCCATGCTGGCTGGGCCTGAACCCCTGGTTGCCTTCTTTAATGATCTGAGGTCTTTCAAACTCTATTTTCATTACTGGTTATTTTGAAAATATAAAAGATCAAGTTTAACCTTTTATTTTAAATACATTTTTGTGCACTTGTACAGTCATTTGCATTTATAACCTCAAGAAACTCAGGTCAGTCATTTCTTACGTGTAAGTGTAGACTGAATAGTGCAAACTACTGTCCTCAAAGTAACACAAAAGCATCAGGAACTGAACTCGCAGAGAAAGTAAGAACATTTTAAATTTCAAGCCATGATAAAACTAGCTGTATATCAAGAAAAAGTATTCCAGGGTTTTGGCCAAAATGAATGTCTCTGTCCCTCAGAAATATACTGCAGAGAATAATTCTGTGTTGGCAGGTGGAGGGACTGGGTGAGTTAATGAATACCTAGTAGCAGATATTGCGTATTCATTAACTTCATTGCTCATTCAGTGCTCATTCCATGCTCATTCCTTTTCATTGAACAGCCATTCACAGGGCAACCACCTCTACTTTGCCTGTAGGGGAGGTTTAAAGTAGCAACAAGTACCATCTCTGAAAAAATAACTAATGTTTCTGGATTGTCCATCTATTGAAAACCTGTGTAAACTAAATAACTCATAATGGATGTGCCTAGGAGCTAACACTTTTTCACTTGTAACTATTTGGATGAGGCATAAACCAAGGAATGCTTTATTATGGAAAGAGGGCATAAAATTACTAGCTGGGGGTAAAAAAATTAGCACACAAGAAAATCTCTCAATTCTCATACACATACACACTGTAGTATCTTTTTCAAAGAAGGGTACTGAGAAGGATTGTAATAGCTTCTAATATGAGCCACTAAATAGACTAGGACTCGTCTTCCTTGAAAGGAGATAATTGAGGAGGTTTAAAAGAATCATGTACAGTACTGATTGCTGACTACTGAAGCAAAATACTGAGTGAGTTTCTACTGTTTATCACAGCACAAGGACATGATGAAATACAAGGCAGTAAGTATAAAACAACAACAGAAATGTTGGCGTTTTTTTTAAATACAGGTTGAAATCATATTTTGGAATTTGATGTCGTAATATGTTGTGGAGTACAAAATTAAATTAGACAAATTTTTGGAAGACAGGTCCAGCATTCACAATAAACAATGGTCCTGACGATTTCACTAACCAGGAAACTTTAAAACACACCTGCCAGAGAATGGAGGATACTTCAGTACCCTCTTTCTAGTTGTTTTCCTTAATAAATACTTTCATAATTTCTTTGGTAAATTGCTTTGCTGATTTGACACTCATAGAACTTTGGTGAATGCCTAATGGCGTAGAGGATTTCAAGGCAAAAAATGGTACACATGTAAAATCTCTCTGCCTTTGTGTTTTTCTTCTTTCACAGCCAACAGCAAAGATCCTTCATGGAGGATGTGTCTATGCTTCTTCTGGTCCGCTATCTAGAAGTTTTTTGTAAGGAGTCATCCACTTATAAAAGCAGGCCTCCAAACCACTAGGAAATTGTGATATGTTTTTCTCAGAATTTGGATGTCAGCTGTTCTTTAATCTCCTCAAATAAAAAAAAAAGTCTAGAAGAAAAGCAATAATGAGAGATTCTCTTTGGCTGGAAATGTCGAAAAGTGTGAATATCACGGGCCTTAGTAACACCAGATTCTGAGGTGCTTTCACATTTATCACTCATTTCATTCACTCCTAGAGAAGTTCTTTATTATAACCTTATTTAAAGCCCACTATAGTCAAAATAAAAAATATCTACTGACTCTTGTAAGCTTTGGATCAAGCCCAGAATAAAAAGTATCTTGATTTAGATCTCCAATATTCATGAGAAGTTATTTTGTAGCCATTTATATATGAAAATTAAAACACTGAATATTATGGTTGCTGGGTATCTTGGTGAATGTTTACTCCAGGTAGCTCTCAAATGTCCTTAATAATTTCTGTTATTGCCCTCTAGTATTACAGTAAGAAATCTTTCATCTAATTACTAGACTATATATGCAAATACTGTCAGATTTAATTTGTATTTTTCCTTGAAGTGATGAACAAAGCTCAAGAAGGTTTAGATAGATCCTGTTCCATAGATATTACATTAACAATCCAATGACTTTACACAAAAAAGTATTAAAGATGCTTCTCCCCAGAGGATTAACAAATGTGGGCTTGGCCTGTAATGAGTCTATTGGTGCACACAGTTAAAAAGGTCAGCTCTAAATGGCACAATGGAGGTTACTGAAATCTGTATTAGCTTCCACATGAATTGGTAGTCTATGCAGTATCACACAGAACTATACTGAAACATGAGTTTAGTCAATAACGAAACATAGATGTACTAGTATCCTCAACAGAATGATTCAGGAGCAGAACTAATGTCAATAGATTACGTGAGTCTATCCTTTATGTGTGTACATTGGTTTTTTTATAGTGTATGTATGTGTGCGTATATATATATGTATGTTCATAGACACACACTTCAGATGATCTGCTAGTAAGACTTTATCTGGATTTTCCATCACTTACTATAATTTCCATTTTTGTTGTCAGTTACTGGTGGGAGATGTAAAGTATAGGTTATAAAACTGTCTTTCCAAATGCTCTGTTGGTATATCTAATGCATATAAACAGAATGCGGACAAGTATCTTCCCATAGGGTAGCAGGGAGAGATCACACAACAGGGAACACAATGTATTCTTGATAGAAGTAAGGTGCTTTTCTTTGCTTCTAGACTGCACATTCATGACACAAATCAGTCTCCCTTGGCTGCAGAATGGGGCCTGGCAAGAGACTGAACATATATTTTGTGTCCTTTTGGGATGATATGAACTTCTTTCCTTGATTCGTCGCTCTTGGCCCTTAACACACCTGTCAGTGCAGAATAGCTTGTGAAACAGCAAATTTGTACCCAGCCTTAATGTTTACTGTCTTTCAACACAGTACTGTATAGGTATTGCCTTTCTCAAAACAGGAGTGAAATTTAGGGGTCTCTGAAGGACAACTCAGCACACCTACTAGAGATAGAAGGAACCAAGTAGTCCAGTTAAATTTCTATTCCTAACTTTTATACATTTTAAACTCTGTGAGATTGCTTCCATCCAAGCACTGTGCTTTCAGAAGTATATTTGCTTTAATATATGCTGTATCCAGCTTCTTATGGAGACAGGTTCTTAGAGAGAGACTCGATACTGCATGGTGTTTTATGCCAGTGTAATCCATGTCCCCATCCATTCTGTTTACGACACTTTTCTCAACAATGTATATTCTAGACACCTTATACTTTTGTTGAACTGGAATCAGAGACTTCCAATGGGTTTGTAACTGTTTATGAAATTTGGCCCAAAGATACAAGTCAATGACATAGTTAAATGTCAAATAAAAGGAAGATCCCTTGGCCTTTTAGAATTTTCATGTGAAAGTCAGAGGTTAGAAAATAGCTAATGAAAGGTTCTTTTGGGAAGCCAAGAAGTACAAAACCTCTAATTTCTCTACTGGTGCTTGAAAAACACAAAAAAAAACGTTTTAACAATGTAATTCTGAGTCAATGTAAACTATGTCCTACATAAAGAGTCATTTTTGTGTTATCTACCCTACCTTACTGAAGAACAGGTATAGTGATTTGGACTGCAGTTTAAGCTGTTCACTAAAAAGAGCCTCTACAGAATCAGGATGAGAAATTCAGTGTACAGTTAACAATATCATTTAACCTTTTGATCTTTCCTTTCCCTTCCACCTGTTGGAGGGTCAAATACCAAGTCTGCTTCAGCTAAGACACTGGACACTCATATTTATTTGAGTAATGAAGAAGAACAGGAGGAAGATAGCTACATCTTAACTTAATCACAGCAGGACTGTAACGAGTAGTCAGCTACTCAGTGCATCTCTCATATTTGATAGGTAGGTTCATTACAGGATCATGATAACACATCTTTTTTTCCAATATTGCCTAGAAGTCTAATAATCTGCTCAAAGACAGTCTACTACACAGCTGCCATATGGTTTGTAAAGTTGACCTCAGTGTTAGTGACAGGATGGTTAGACGTTGAAAACACCAACCATACCATTTTTAATTACTCATAGAAATGAATTACACTAGAAAGTCAAATGTAGTGGGAGAGGTTGCTTAGTGAATCGTGGCTGGAAGAATACAAAAGCTTGCACAGGAAAAGTGTGCAGGCTAAACTTGAGGTTGAATGAGCTTTTCAGATTTGGTACATTTTACAGTGTGTCAAGGGAAAATTTTAGGGTCGACCTAACTTGACTTTTGCTTTTTGGTGGTCTACACTAGGATAAGATTAATCATACCATAAGCTTATTTATTCTGCTTTGACGAGAGGTGATTACCTCAGCTATTAAGAGTTACACGATACAAGTTTGTAGTTAGGTGAAGTGAATATTTCTCCTAGTCTTGTAAGGCAAATATCACTTGCTGTCTCAGCAATGTTTACCTTTACTATCTTCTTTCTTATTTCCCTCCTACACACAATGATATTTTCCTTTGAGCAATCTTTAGGGGGCAAAATCTAATCTGGAAATATATGTGAAAAGGATTAAATATTTCAGATTTTTTCTTTACAAGTACTCTGTCTGAAGGAGCTACCAGGTGATAACAGTGAGGCGGCTGGGACACTAGAGCAAGTTGCTGCTACAATTGTTAAACTATTACTCAATTTCAGGTACCTGTGCCAGAGAGACTAGCTAGCTCACTGCATGTATTGATCCCAAATAAATTCTATTGATTTAAAGAAAGTTTTAACCTAGTTGCAGAGTCAGACTCTGCATTTAATCCCAAGGGCTGGAGGGGTTGAAAATCTGACTTCTGAAGGTGAGTGCAGTATGAGTGAATTTGCACGGGAGCCCCTGTCCATTGTCTGTCCACAGGCTAGTAGCAACTATTAGTACAGTATGCTCTTGATCTGAGCTGTGCACGTTGGGAAAAATCAATTCGTCTCCCCTGGCAAGCAGAGGTACATGTTGGTAAGTTTAAAAGGTAAGATCATCAAGTTAACATTTCAGGCAAGGCAATAACAAAATGCATATGAAATTTCTAATGCCCAGAGCAGAAGAGGGTGAATTTCTGTTACCTGAGTATAAAGCTTCAGTAAGTTCTTTTCAAAGAAGAACATTAGCATTAGTCCATTAACATTAGCCTTTTTCATAGGCAGGCGTATGCTTCACGTAAGCCCTGTGTCTGTGGAGGGGTCATGATGCCCAGTTAAAGGAATCATCTTGGAGAACGTACTTATCACATTCAGCTGTGGGAAGTATAGGAAGTCACCATTACCTGTCCCTCGTTTGGGGTCTTGTCATGTCCTTGCTGCCAGGTCCTGATCGTGCAGTGAGGAGGTACCCTCCCTGTATGACCCACTCTTGGAGTTTCCTGCACCACTTTTATTCCATGGTTACCCAACTTTAAATCTCCAGGCTGCACACTTGCAATAGTGATCTTAGTTTTCCAGAGCCCATCTAGATGTACAATAGGAAAATAATTTTGTAGAGCTGGGCTGGATGTAGGCAAAAGGATACCAAAATGAAAGAAAGGAGTTACCCAGCCTGATTTAGAGTTGAGCCCCTCAGGCTATTGCCCACTAACTCTGCACTGCAAAGGAACAAAATAATTCGCTTGTTCATCCTGGAAACGGGTTTTATATTCTCATAACAAACTACTTTTCCAACAATCCAAACACTCTCCTACTGGGAAACATTATCACCTGAAACAAATTTTGTTCTATGCCTGTGAGTCAAACCTTCAAAGCTTTTCATAGGTGACCCTGTAATCGGGTGAAAAAAAAGCTGACAGAGTAAGCGAGAAAATACTCAACTTCCATATGAACAATACACAAAAGGCATATAAAAGAGGCAGTAACTAAAGACAAAACTAACAAACACAGAACAACTCATTCCAGACAGCCAGCGTTATTTTCAGGTGTTGTCTACACTAGACAAATCAATTGACTGTAATGTCCTTCAACTGGTGGTAAGTGCTCTTGAGTCCAAACAGATTTGCTACAGTCAGGTTTTCAGTGGCTGTCACTGGTAGTTCTCTGGAATTTGTGTGTCTGGGAGAGTTCACTCCACTACTGGGACAGAAAATACACATCCCACTGCTTTACCATCTGCAGTGGCAGAGCTGACACATCTCTCATCTATTCTTTGTCTGGCCAGAAGCTGTCTAACTACAGCCAAGGTATGATGTGTTTTACAGAATCTACCTTGGGACTTATTTTCTTTTTTTTCAATAAGCAGTTTCTGGTACAAAAGTGCCTTTTTCTTACTTCTCAGAGATCATCTAGTTCCTTCCAGCTGTCCCTTTCTTCATCTCCAAGGGAGGAGGAGATGTGCCAATTCCTCAAGAATATGGCACCTCAGCTGTGCTGAGGAATATCAACATTATCAACAATGATTGTGAATCAAAGGCTGAAGAGTGGAAAGGCCTGGAGAAAAAGCCACAAACTTCTGAAAATTTAGGGAAGTTATAATGAAAAAGGTATAATATCAGAGTGAGACCATCTGTCCTCAATCCTTCCCTGAAAATTCATGGCTGTTTAAAATCACACCACTAGTGCAACAGGCAGGCAGCTTGTGATAACCAAAATGTGAGATTGAGAAGTTAGTATGTAACAAAACCATTTACGCTGATGCTTTTTTTTTTTTTTTAACCTTACTTAAGCTGACTTTGTGCATCCAGTCTGGAGCTTTGCAGAATCACTCTTCAAGAAATGTTGCTGGTTCTGCCGTTTGTACAAGGTACACATAGAGACTTGCATCTCTTCCTCACTTTCACAGTTTTACAGAGGTTAGCAAATGGACCAGAACACAGTGATACATGGTACAGACTCTTCAGCCGTGTTTACTTAGATTTTCATAAGAGGGCTGTAACATAAATGGGACTTAACAGGGATTTTGAATTCTCATTGGAGGCAATGCAAATGTACTAAGAGAAAATAAACACTGACTTTTTTATTATTTAAGTCTCTTAAATGAAGGTCTGATTTTGTTTTCATAATAACTGAATGGGGCACATAGCCAGTGCCATGCATATTGTAGAATGGCTGGAAATTGAAAAATATTTTGTTCAAGACTATTTTAACACTGCTCCAGTGGACCCTTTTTAAACTCAGACATGGTTCCAGGGTACTCACATGTATGTTGGGTGGAAGATACTACCCCAATACATAATCCTTCCTTTAAGTGCCACTGCTGAATCTTTGTAGTCCTTCCCATGCAGTTTCTACAGTGAACTTAGACCTCAGAGCAATGCAGCTGTCACTTTTTCCATGAATGGAAAGTGGGAACTGCACCTCTCTTTGTTTTCACCACTGTCCTCAACATAATTTGAAAATCCTCTTTAAGCCTTGGCAGACACGTGCAATTGTAGCTTGAATTTTCTCAAGAAAGGGGAACAATGTGGCATCTCAACATGAGCTGAAGACATTTTCCATACAATCTTGATAGACTAGTATTAAGCAAGACCGAACAGAAAATGTGGCAGTTTTCCTATAATTATTCCTAATTTTAGCTTCTTCTGGCAGCCAGGAAGGTGAACAGAAAGTTGTAGCTTGTGGGGTTCAGCGGAGCCTGTGCTTCAACCACACGCAGTAGCTAGTGTGTTGTAAATTCATACACTAATCTAACTTCCCCGTGTACACAAGCTGTGAAAGCAAAACCTACTAGGAAAGTATATGTGCATATGGCCATGTTGAACTGAGGCCAAACTGGCTGCTTAACTCTTCAGAAAGAAGAGCACTTACTTACAAAATGTTAAGGCAGAGTACATCAAAAATGTTATATATACACAGGCAGTTCCCCAGTTAACACTACAGACACTGGAGCCTAACAGCAAGAGACACTAAAGAATAGCACAATAATTAAATGTAAATCCCACTATCATTTTTTTTTATTTGGAAGTTCAGAGTGATGACAGAAGAATTGGCCAGTTTTGATTATGACCCAGAGCAAGTTTCTGTGATGTTAAAACAGTACTTTTGCACCCAAGTAATACAGTTATAAGACAGACTCAATGAAATAAGAATAGTTTTATTTGTGCTATGCTTCAGCCACTTTGATGTTGCTCAAATAGTATGAGTACTCCACCGAGATGCTGCAGGCTCTTTGTAGGAATAATTAATTCATTGTCCCTCTAAGACAGGATAGTTGTCATATCTGAAATACTCTGGTTTTCCCATGTACCTTCATTTCAGACTTTCTGCATAAAAGAAAGCTTGTTCCATACTTTCATGGTCATCTAGAGTTCAAGCCCTTCTTTGGGAAAAAGAATTTACATTTCCCTAATATAGATTTGCAGGAGGGCTTGAACCTACACATTTCAGCATCAAGCAGTTTTCTAAAATCTGGAGGGACAAAATGACTTCTACTTCAGTTACTCTTATTGGGAAGTGATGAGTTCTGACTGTACAGAAATCACAATGATATTTATGGCAAAAAAACAATCTACCAGATACACACTTTCCATCTGTTGCCTTTGTTCAGCAGTTAGACTTAGGTATCCTCACTAAAAGGGACAGCAATTTCATTCACATACAGTATATACCATTCCCCAGAGTTACAATGACTCAAGGGAAATTTTTCAGGAACGCAGACCGCAAAAAAGTAAGCAACATTTGCCATAAGCTCACAGGAGGTTGTATTTTTCCTTTTCTCCCTCTAATGATTACCACAGGTCAGGGCTCTTTGGTGTTTAGACAGAAAATCAGGCCCTGGCACAGGGTCAGTCTTGTTTCCCTTATTTTAAGAAATCTGTCCTTGGCTTTGCTGTGTAAAATGCAATGTAGTAGCTTGGTTCAGAGCAGCTGATATAGGAGAACACAAGGACAATCAGCCTGTCCTTGCTAAAACAATAGCTCTTGAAAAATGATATCTCACCTTCTGCTACTTCATTTTTTTCTTTACCACTTGTCACTGCCACTGATGAATTTCAGCTGAAGAAATTAATAAATCATCACTGTCATTGAAATCAGAAGGCTAGATGGCACAAATCACCAATTTTTTTTAATTGCTCAGGGAAACCAAACCTACCTACACAGTCCGTGAACCTGTCTCAGAGTCGGAGTCAATCAAACAGTATTCATTTTCATGCACAGGGTTACACACGTCTTCCAGCATCCTCTCAAGACATCTGTTAAACAGCAACAGTTCATTCAGTCTGTCGAAGCATACACTCACACTTCAAATCCTGATCACTGAAGCATCTTCTTCTGTGTATTGCTGCAAATGACTTGTACCTCCCAGTTTGCTTAGATTCTAAATTTATATTTATATACTTTAGTGCATTTACAAGACACCCATTTCCATGGGTTTTGGATCAGAAGAGTATTGTTCTGCATATTTTTCTTACACAAATGCAGTTTCAAAAAGCCTTGTGAGAGGTGTAAGTGAAGGTGCTGTGATGCTGGGTGCATGCAGAAAAGCTCAGGCCTGGTATGGGGATCTTATACCTCCAGCAGCACATGCAAAAAGCAGAGAGAGGAATTACTTCCAAAGCAATAACATGTGGCAGTAAGCAAACCCAATCAAACTTGGTATTGCTGCACATGGATATAAAAAATTTAGAAGATCGATTTTTCCCATTGAAACTGGCAAGAAGTAGAACACAAGTTGTCTTGTGTTCTTTGTTATTCTGGAAAGCGTTGGCAGCGGCGTCACTGAAGGAAATGAGCAGCTCCCCAGATTGCCAAAATGTAGGCTCACTGCTGGTGTTGACAAGGCTTGTAGACAGAGAAGCAAACTTATGCCTAGAGATTTAAAACCTAACAGGTGAAATCCTGGCTCAGCTGAAATTACAGCGTGTTTTGTTATCAACAAGAGACAGAATTTTTCCCATCCTTCATACAGATGACCACTATTTTTCCTTGATGGGCTTGAAACATCCTTCCAAAGGTGACTTGTAAAGGACCAGGCATCCTGGAAACCAGCCTGATCTCAGCCCAGCATTGCCGAGTTACACAAGTGAGGATTAAACAGTGTAAGATGGTGAGTAAGAGTTACCACTCAGTTGATGGTTCGTGCAGTGTGTTCAACTAGTAAGTGTTGTGATTTCCATTATTAAAGGTTTTCCCTTCATTCAGTATTAAATGTAAAAGTGTTGAGACTGTTCTCACACACCCAATTAAAATGAAATTGTCTCTAAAATGAGCTGATGAGCTCAGCTGAGGTTGCAGTCCTGAAGTGTCATTTGTTCATATCACAGCTCTTCAACTTCATCTCAACGGCCATCCTTATTAGCGGCTCTCTTATCTAACCACAGAGTGATTCATGACACCTTCACAAAGGTTAGCAGAGCAGGAAATGGAAGGAGAAAAGGAATGAAGCATTTTTGAGCCATTGGGATTGCTCCTGCAAACAGAGCTGGTCCAGTGAAAAAATATTGCTGTTGACGAATTCCTCCAGCCTGAATGCAATCCAGCATAAATAGATACTAGCTTATAACTCCAGTAGAGATGGATAATTTTGGTTACTCATGGGTTTTATCCTCAGACTTGCTCTTTTCCAATTCTAATTAGGCAGTTTAAATGAGTGCCTACCTAAAGACAGACAGGTGCAGGTGGAGACTGCAGGCCTCACAGTGTTTGAGATGTTCAGCTGTTGGTACACAACTGCCATTGTTGGACAGATGAAAGCTAACATTAAAACTACCATGAATGAATCATTTAACTTCTTATGTAATATCTAAGAATCTTTCATTCCATGAAACATTTTAATATTTCAACTGTTTATTCAATTCAAGATGAAAACAGATGTGAACACTGCAATTATGGTCTTCCTTCACTCACTGTGTTTGTGAGGCAAATACACCTTGTAGACATTTCTCATAAAGTAGGAAGAATTTATATTGACTCTGGTGCACTTTCTCCAGATTTCGTCTGATGTAAATGAAAGCAAGTTTTGGCCCAATGGCCAGGACTCTGTCATGTCTATCAGCAACTAAATATACTTACCATGTGAAAAGAGACAGATCACTGACAGTGATGACTGATACTATTTACTTTTGACATGAAAGATCTCTCACCAGGGACAACCAAAGCCAGCGAAACGAATCTTATATTTGCTTTCCAACCCTTAATGCTGAAACAATACTCTTTCTTCACTATCCAGGCAGTGACAGGTCCTCAGCAACTCCTGCGACTTCTCACACAAACTCCCCCAGTAAGTCTAGCATTAGATGTTTTTCAGAGCTCACAAATTGTCTTATCTTTCTGAAGGGTTGCCATGTCATTTACTCCAACTACTTTGATAGTGAACAAAGCAAGGCCAGCTCTCAGGAGACTTCCTGCTTCATTTCTTCCTGTCCTCCTTTCTTTCTGGCAGTAAGGTGTCTCCTCACCATGCCAGCAGCTCTTGTATTTTATCTGGATTGAGCTACTTTTTCAGTCCCTGAAGTAAAAAGTCAAATGAGATACTTTAAATATTTTCTAGATGGTATATTTTACATTTCAGGGCTACAGGATATTGTTTCACCGGGTGATGGCCTTTTCTGTGCAAAGCTGTGGAAGAATCTCCTTGATTTGAACAGGTGACCAGTGACAGCATCTGTCAACAGCCCTGGACGTGACAAGGAGGTGAACTGTGTTAAGAATTGAGCCAGGGAATACCATCAGGAGCAAAGAAGAAGGGGCTGGACTCAGGGTTGGAAGCAAGCCACAGCATGTGTCTGAGGGTTGCATACAGCAAATGAGCTAACTACAGCGCAGTTCTGAGTTCTACTGCGGAAGGAGGGTTGGAGGCCAGTGGTCAGTGGGGGTCCTCTGGGAGCGTAGTCAGGACAACTAACGCTTGTAAGTGTCCTCAAGTTCCTGACAACTTGCAGCAAGAAGTGGTCATGAAACTACAGGACTGATTTTCCTGGTATTGGTGGAGCACAGACCTACTGTTGATTTTGTAAAAGCTCAATCAAGAATCATCACATTTTTTCAGCAACCCACCATTCCTAGGTTATCACACTCAAAGGAGCACAGCAGCACACACGATGCCTATCATTACAAAGCCAATATCTCATTTATGTATTTTTCAAACACATCAAGGGAGCTAGCAAAGAATATGGACTGAAAAAAACAAACTCTTCCACAAGCCCAAAGTGCCATTTCAGTTACTTGAATTCAGTAAAGACTTTACTCAAAGGGGTGCGATTAGCATATTTGCCAGCTTGAGTGATGTTATGGTTTGGCTGTGGTCGGCAACAAAAGTGCCACACAGCCGCCCCTCCCTCCACCGGGGTGTCGAGGAGAATGGAAAGAAACAGGCAGAAACTGGTGGGTCGGGATAAGGGCAGTTTAACAGAACAGCAAACAAAGGCAACAGGAACAACAATGATACAGATAAGCAGAAAACACAACACAAATCGCACAACCCAGCAAGCTACTCTCCCAGATCGGACCAGCGCTGCACGCCCATGAGCCGCGAGTGAGTTCCCACTGCCCCGCTCCCCCCCACCGGAACCCAGCATGACGGCACATGGTATGGAATACCCAGCTCTGTTTGGCCAGGTGGGGTCAGCCCACCCGGCTGTATCCCTTCCTGGATTCAGGTGAAAATTAACACTGTCCTGGCCAAACCCAGGACAAGTGAACAGTCATGTTTTAGTCTTTGGAAGAGACAAGAGAACTGATATGAGCAACGTAAGGTACCTGGAGCATGTAGGATTTGCAATAAGGAAGATCTGAATCCATAAAACTGAGACAGCTATGGAATACTTTGCTCAGGTGATAGATGCCTCAGCTGACATAAATCAGTGTGACCCTGTTGACTTGAAATATTCAAACAGATTCTCAGGTGAAGTAAAGAAACACAGTTACATTGTGGTCAATACAGCCACTCTAATTTAGAGTATCTAAGGGATTTGCCCATAGACTACAGTTTTACTGATCAATTTACAGCTGAGTGTATGGACAATAAAGTGTAGGTGAATGAAATCTGAGTGACACAAAAGAGGTCAAATATTTCTCTTAGAAGATGTAGACAAAAACTAAAGAAAAGCCAGTTTTCGGAAAATCTGAGCACTCTTTTTGGCAAAGATAAGCTGTTGAGTGGTATGAAATGGAAGAAATTGCAGAGTAATGTGAAGGAAGTAGGCCTGGTCAACAGGCAAAACGTCACTTGCCATTGAAAGGCAGAAATAAAAAAGTCTTGTCAGACGCACATAAGAAGTTACTGTAATGTGTCTTAATAGTCTTGTTGAGCTCTACAGAGAATTGTATTAGTCTGCTGAAGGCACCAGATCTCTACAGATTTGGCATTTTGTGTCACCAGTTCTGAAGATGATCCTTGCAGCTGTGACTTGCCATCCTATTTTGAGAGTTTCAAAATACGTACTGAATGGCAAAGGCTCAATAAGTATCAATGTTCTGTGCTGAACATTGATTCACTACTTTCTGCGCAGACATAAGACAGTTCCTGTCACATACTCTTGAAACAACTAAACATGATTTAAGGAGCAGAGGAGACTGGGCTTGTTGTAGCAAAGTGCAGCATTAGGTTTTGGATTGTAAAGTTGGCAGCTATGGTAGACGCAGAGAAAAGATGCATTTCTACCAGAAATCTATCTCTGTCCTTGGTTGTCACTGTTAGACTCTCACCATGCCGTTCCCATAAACTCCAAAATTCACCATTCTCCATGACTACTTTATAATGCCGATTTGTAGGCTTTTCATGAAGCAACATCCTCTTCCCTGATCTGGTGCATAATGCAGAAAGCAGTACTAAACTCACGGTATGTTTGCAGAAGTTCACCATTTATTTGAGTGTGTGGAATCTATTAACAGCTGAGACTTTCCTTCTTTCTACTTCTTACTTTTAACATAAGGAAATATTGAAAAGTTGAGATCAGTAGGGAGGAGAGTAATAAACTGTAGTTATCAGGGACACTATTTCTTCAGGGAACCATAAAGAAACCTGGATAGTTCCTATACTTGTAGTAAAACTGTTTCAGCTAAGTGTCTCCAGCTGGGGTTACATAGCTTGTGCATTCACGGTTTGTAGATTATTCTGTGGTTGATCACACAGCTACATTAAATACGATTTTTGTCAGTTTCTGAAAGTTTTTTTTGGGTGGGTATTTTTAGGCCAGAGAGATACTTGGTTAACTAACTGGATAAAAAGAATTATTATTTAAGTTACAAACATAAATGAGGCTTCTTTGGTGGAATTTTTGAGTCACATGATGGAAAACACAGTAATTATATTCATGACTAAGCAAAGTTTAGTATACCACCCTGGATAAAGAAGGACACAAACAGCAGAAGTACTGCAAAATACACTACAGACAACATTGCACTAGCAAAACAATGGAGGAAATTCATAGAGACATATTTTTCTCATTTTTATGAATAGGAAGGACGGTAAAAAAGAAACAAAACAGTGCATGCAACCATCATCTGATAGAACAGATAAGATAATGAAAGAAAATAAAAGTTAATGATCAGGTAGAAAACCATAATCACTTAAAAACAGGATAATACACAATTTTGTACTCTAGTTTGAATCAGCTTATATTACGATGTTCTTTTAAACAAATTGAGCCTGTGGTGTTACTTATTGTGATCAAATGCAGAAGACTCTCATTTGCGGAACAAGAAAATGATTGATAATGTTATTGCAATTGAAAACATAACAGGTAACAAACAACAATGACAATTGTATTCATCTATCCATCTCTGCAAAGAAATCCAAATGAGCTATGCAGCTCATCAAGAACAGCAGGCACCTGTTAAAGCCAAGGCTAGAAATTATTTAATCAAAAGCACAATAAGAAACTACTACAGAGTATTTATTAACAGTTCAAGGTCAAGATAGAAAGGCACAGGAAGTGGTTTTACCTTGATATTCTTTATATAAATGATGTGTACGGTGGAACAAAATATGACTTCTAAATTGTCAGATCAGAGACAGATGGGAAAGTCTTGAAGTAGTTTAGTGGAGAGAAATTTAGTTCAAAATGATCTGAATATATTAGGAAAATGTTTTGAAAAAGAAATAAATTTAAATTCCGTAGAGACAAGTGCAAGGTGGTGTATTTTGGGAGGCATAATCAGATACACAGTTACAAGTCAGAAGTCATGGGCTTGGTGGAAGTTCTGGAGGACAGTATGAGGAGTTCATTAAGGACCATAAGCTGAACCCAAGCCAACGATTCTGTGCAGATATGGAGAACAAATATCATATTAAGATGTGTAAAATTCAATATAAGCTGACTTCCTGCCTTTTTCAAATTTATATTACTCTTTTCAGATGAAACCAAGAAAACAAAACTAAAAAAAAACATTTTTGAAGGCCTGAGCAAGATTACGTTTAAAAAGAAAATGTATCTAATAAAAAATGTGATAAACTAAACATGAACTTTAATAACAATTTTGGTAACAGAAAACAAGCGGGTGAGAACAGAGGCAGTGTGCAGGTGTGGACACAAAAATCCATGTGATCATGAGTAAAGACAGAGAACAAATTTGAGGTGTGATCAGCAAGAACATACTCCAGGCAAAGTAAAGGGGCTCTAAACAGTGAATGCTGCTAAGGAACAAAATTTTCATACCTGCACCAGGCTACCTAACTCACACATTCCTGTTTTGCATATTAAATCTGAATCAATTTCTCATAAAGTGGTCCTTAAGTTAAAGTCATGAAGAATATCTGAATTATGTATTGCGACCAGAAGATAACTGAGCTTGTTGTATTTTCTTCCCCCCACCTTCTTTCCTCTTCCTCTGTCATTTTTTTTTGTGGTTGTTGTTTTAATAAGATACCTTCACCCGAGCACTGTTCACATGTAAAAAATGTCAGTGAGTGAAGGAAGAAGCCACGGGGGAGTCGTATCCTATAGAGTACTTTCTCTTATTGCCAACTTATATGTGGGACATAGTGTTGAAATAAAAATGTAACAGCTCTCCTGTCGAAGCTCACACTGGTAACCATAGCCTGTTAAAGAAGGCAAGCAGCCATCAGATAAATATCAAAGTCTTTATGGGCAAAGAGTTGAAAGCACAAAGACTGCACTTCGTGGAGGTTTTTTTTTTTCTGTTGGTTAATGCTTTTCCTATACATAAAAGGAGAAATCAATGTTTTTGGTTGAAAGCAGTCTGGAAAGTCCAGCCAGCATTTTAAAGCAGTTACCTATACCTAAATTTGTATCTTGGCTTCCAACTATGAACTTCAATGGTCAGTGTTCAGTGCAACACAAGTAATGTTATGGAACTAAAGAATTTGTAAAATGGATGTTATGAGTAATGTTATGTAAATCTTATGCATAATATATTTGTGCTCATAGCTCAATTAGTAGAAATTGTGCTTCTGGCTCTTGTCTTACAGATTCTAGTATGTATGACAGTTATTTTCTCTACTCACTGTCTATGAAAAATTATACCACTTATTTAGAGGTAGAGTATTTCAGGTACTACTGTTAAAAAATCATAAGTCCTCAGAAGTCAAGAGTTTGCTTAGAATATCGAAAAATAGGGACCTTCTTTTATATGGATTTGGAGATTAAAAATGAAGTGCATTTGAGATGTATTCTCAAGCTTTTTTCCACAAATGCAAAGCCACTTTTTCTTGTCTTGCCTTTCTACACATGCCTATGCCCCTTTCCTTCCTGCAGAACCTCCCACATCATTCCATAGTTCCCGGAGCTCAGACTTCTACAATTTCAGTCACTCTAAGACTCAGTCATGGCAGTTGACATCACCTAGTTCTCCCTAGATGTTAATCTAGCACATAATTCAGTGTGGGTTTTGTGTCATTTGGATCCTCAGTTTAGAGATTTCAAAACCAGTGGTCATGACTTCTTTTTTGGTCACAAGCAAAAATATTCAGAAAACATACAGTTTACTCTGTGTGATATAAGTAATTAATAGCAAGCATAACCAAAGTCAGAAGAGAAATTGTATTTCCAGGTGTGTACAATTGCTTACTTGCAGATTCTTCTATCTGAATATTATTATATAGAAATATACGATAGAATATTATCTGCAGTTCTGTATTCTGAACTCTGTGCACAGGTATCTCAGTGGCTGTTTCCACTTTAGAAAATTAGAATGAAATATTTCCATGTTCCTGAGGTCCTTGATCTGTAATAATTAAGTGAGTCAAGATTTAGGCTACTGCTTTCTGTTAACAAGTACAGTAAGAGAAATAAAATGATCCTTGTGTGTGATTCCTATGTATAAACTACTTGTAGCTATTATTGAACCAGCAATTGGTTCTCCAATTTCCTATTAAAATATCAATAGTATTTTTCAGAGCTTAAATTGAGCAGTGATTTTATTTAAGGCTGCACCTAGACACCACTTTTCTTCAAAGAATCTCTCGTTGTTGCTAAAAATGAAAGCCATTCAAACGAGTGAGATTGAAACAGGGACAGGGAAAGCGAAAAAATCAATAGAACATTTTCCAGGGTACTATCTCTGCTTTTGAAAAGAGACCATTAATAACATGCTTACAGTAAAAGCAGCTGCTTGTTCAAAGTGCATTCAAGGGTGATCTGAAAGGATGGCTTTCTCTACACAGCCTCCCCGGAGAGAGAAATGGCAAAGATTTCAAAACCAATCTCAGACTATGGACAAAAACCTTTCCTAGACATTTTAAATATTCTTATCTAATATTATTAGACTGTGAAGCTGTGCCTGAATTACACTCCAATATTCTGATCCTTATAAAAGGCAATACGGGTCAGAGAATTAGCTATTGGTCTGGAAACTGCTTTACAGACAAAATACTGCAGGTTGTATTTGTACCTCTGAGGACACTAGGTGCCATGCTAAAGCAAATTGCTACAGCTCTCAACAGTGATGGGCAGAGTTATGGGGCATATATCACAGTTCCTGATGAAACGGAGGACTGGATCAGTCCATTCAGAAAATTATGGTATTTTAGGACAAAATCATGTTGATAGCTGGG